>NC_056731.1:1091394693-1091524693 GCF_019279795.1 Protopterus annectens | reverse complement strand
ACCAAGAAGAAGCTTCTAGAATACTTTTAAAATCCATCCTTAGCAAAAAGCCACAGATGAAGCCAAAGTTCTTGTAGAGTAGGCCTTGACTCTGTCTGGAATAGATTTGCTATGGTAAGAAATATTCTGTTTTGACCCCATTTGTTCCTTCTTCTTACCCTCAGAAAAAAATGAATAATTTGATACAATGATCTGAAAGATTTAGCTTTGTCAAGATAGTACCTGATGGCAGATGGATAGTTTGACTTGGCTACCAGTTTATGTATAAAACAAGGATCATTTCTAAAAGAAACCATGTCCTTGTGGAAAATGAGGTAGTGCTGACTCGCTGTAAGAGCTTACAACTCAGATACCCTTCTTGCAGAGGTTAGAGCAATCAATAAAACTATTTTCTATGTTAAGAACCCCAACTTGGCTAAATTAGCTGGTTCAGATGGAGTCAGTGTTAGTTTCTCTAACACAAAATTAAGATCCCAAGGAGGGGCTACCATTTTACTTGGAGGCCTCTTATGAAAAACCCCTTTCAAGAACATTTTGACATGTGACTACCCTGAAATATTGTAAAACCATAGAACAACTAACCCTGAATGGGTGCTGGTTATGTTGTTGGCATCAACTAAAACACATTCCCATTTGTTAATATATGATTTTCTAGTAACAGGCTTTCTTGACATCATTAATACCTGCTGCATGTCCTTTGAAAACAGGTGCCTAAAAGGAATTAAGACCCTATCATCCAGGCAGTCAGTTGAAGATGATTGATGTTGGGGTGTATCAAACACCCCTGTTCTTGTGTGAGTAGATCCATTCTTTGAGGAAGCTTGTGGTAATTGCCCCTGGCTATTTCCAAAATAAGGGAGAATCATGATCATCTGGGCCAGAACAGAGTCACCACAATGATCTAGGTGGATTGCTTCTGAATCTTTAGGAGTACCCTGGGTATTAGTAGAAAGGGTGGAAAGCCATACAATAACATTTACATCCAAAGAAAAGAAAAGATATCTGTCTTCCAGGCCTTCTTGCATGGAGCCCTGGAACAGAATTTTGCCAGTTGATTGTTCAGAGAGGAGCAAAGAGGTCTACTTGAGGAACTCCCCACACATGGATCAAATCTTGGAAGACCCCCAGATCTAGTTTCCATTCATGAGGGTCTGCCTTGGTCCTACTCAGCCTGTCTACCTCAAAAGTTTGCTCTGATAAAATGTAGGATGCCTGTAGAGTGAGTGTGCTGTGAATCTCTATCCTAAGCTAAGATGGCTAGTCTGCAAAGGGAGTAGGACCTGGTTCCCATTTGCTTGTTGACGTACCACATCACCGTGGTCTTGTCTGTAACCACTTGAAGAGGTCCCGGGGCAAAAGCTGGTTTAGAGAATCGAGTGTCTTGATCAGGGCAAGCATCTCCTTGATATTTATGTGCTTGCATCTTTCCTTGATGTCCCATCCCTGCTGCTCTTTTATCCCTCCTGAAACTGCCCCCCAAGCAAAGTCTGAAACATCTGAAGTGGCTAACTGCTTTGAAGCAGGGAGCGAGAAGGGGGGCCTTGATTTAAAGATGTTGATTGCCTCCACCAAGTGTTTTCTGTTCTGACAAACCCCAGTAGTGGGATCTGAAAAGGTAAAGGGTGTCGATGATGGGACTAAACATATTTCAGATACCACTATATCTTTCTCATATGGAGTCTTGTCAGGGGTAGCGTGAGACTCATAGATGTCATGACACCCAAACTCCTGAAGTATTTTCTCACATTGACTGAAGTCTGAGTTGAAAACCTTAGAAATAAATCCAAATAAATAAAGCCCTGTTTTTTTCTCCTGTTGAAAAAAAGCTCCTTGAACTGAGATGTCTTGACATCCCAAGAACACAATCTTGTGTGACAGAATCAAGAAAGACTTTTGAATGTTTTCTTGGAATCTCAGCTTGTGCAAGAGCTCTCTCACCTAAGATAGAGATTCCTGACATTTTGAAAAAAAACTCTGCAAAGATAAGCAAATCATGGAAATACAGAAAAATGTGGATACCCTGTAGTCTGCAATGAGCTATAACTGGAGCTAGACATTGTGAATGCTCTTGGTGCAGTAGATAGTCAAACAGATAAAACAGAGGACTGATAATGTGATCCAGATATGCAAAACCTTAACAAATGCCTGAAGTCTGGATGAATAGGATTGTCTTGCTAAGCATATTTTAAGTCTAATGTTGCCAGGAAACTTGAAGGAGGAAGAAGTGGCAACCAGATGTGAAATGACATCATTTTTAATTTGGACACTAGCACAAAAGAGATTTACGAAACAGAGATCCAGAACAGTTCTTCAAGCATTTTCTTTCTTTGTTAATAGGAACATTCTTGCATAGAATCCCCTTCTTACCTGGAAAGGATGAACTGGTTCTATCACTCCTTGGGATAGCATGTGATGAAAAACAGGTGGAAACAGAATGGTCTGATCTGCAGGATGAGGAAAGACCTCCCGGAAAGGAGGAATTTCCTCCCACTGCCATCTGTAAGCTCGATGGATGATTTTCAGAACCAATTTGTCAGAAACTATCTGTTACCAAAGAGAAAAAAGGAGAGTCTGAATTTCTGGAAGAGAAAGAGGGCCAGGTTGAGGGTGGGGGAGGTCACAAGGTGTCTTGAATAGTCATTTACACTTGTTGGAGTGTCCTTGCTTTTGGGATGTTTGAGACTTCTTTATGGAGCTACCTTGCCACTTCTTAAACACCTATTTACCTGAACTATTTTGAGACTATTTATTCTGTTTTCTGCTGCAAATGGATGAGGAGAAAGAAAATCCCTTGGAGGATTTGGAAATGCAGGACTGAAAAATTGTATAAATTCCCTGGATCATCTTGCCCATTTTGTCACACTTTTTGATCACCTCTGCAGCAGAAAGACCAACCACTAAATCTCTATCCAAGTCTGCATTAGAGGTGCCAAACATTAACTCTTTACCCAAGGGAGAATTTAAAATCTCATTTTTAACATCATCTGCAAGGTTCTGAGAATGCAGCCAAGCAAACCTTCTTAAAACCATAGCCCTGGAAGAAGTATCATCAGAGTCACATACACACACTGCGAATAATGAGTAGTGATCTGTGCAATAGAAAAAACTGCATTATTTAAAGTAGATTTTTCTTCACAAGAAGAAACTGTAGATAAAACATACCATATACTTTCACAATATGTCAGAATAAACTTTAACATATGAACCTAACATTTTAAGATTCTGAAATTCAAAGTTGCAGAAGTATACACTTTTTTCCCCATACCTATCAATAATTTTCCCATCCTTATTACAGAGAGTAAGATTGGAGTTAACTAAGTTCTTAGCAGCAGAGGATTTCAAATAAGGTTATAGCGGCTGGGTCGGTTTGGGAACAGTGTATACAAATTTAAAAGACTGAGGAACTTTATACATCCTATCTGACTATTTAGGGACAGCTTGCTGACTATTAGGAAAATTGCAGGCAGTAAGACACACATCCTCTAAAACAGACAGGACAGGAAGAATGAGTTTATCTTCTGGAAAATCCTTCTGTAACAAATTACAGTATTTTTCAGGGACTGAGAAACATCAGTGTTCTCCCATTGAAAACAATGGGACATTCTATCAATAGTCCCAGTGGAAGAGAAACATCCAGATGGAAAATCAGAAAGTGAGGTCTTTTCTGAATCTGAATCAAAAATCTGAGGACAGCACCCTGACTCCATCCCGTTATCTTCCTGTTCAAATTCAGAATCTTGAATCTCTTCAGGAAAGGAAGCATCCCTCTTTCTTTTACTGAAAACTACTCATAAGAAGGATCAATAGCTTGAATCAAATCCTGAGCCAGTACCAGTAAACAACTCCTATCCAAAGAAATTTGAGGAGGACTAGATATATGCTTGGCTTTCTCATTCTTTTTCACATGAAAAATGGGGCTAAATGTGTTACTAATGGCAGCCCCTGCTTCCCCAAGGATGGGCACAACATTCTGACACAAAAGGGAAACCTTCACTGTTCAGTCTCCTAGGACCAACAAGATTGGTTCTCCCTTGCCCACTGAGGGGATCCCAACAGATGCAGAGGACATGGCTAACCCTGGGATCATAGTGGCTGTACTCGCTACACCAGAGGGATCCGGAGTAAAAGATGAATAGTTTGAAGTGCCAAAAATAATCACAGTAGAGTCATCTACCTGTGGCTGAAGCAAATCGCTAGCCTGCTATGCTGGCAAAGGCTGTTTACTTAACTTTTTATTTTTTGTGACTGGAAGAAGTACCGACTGAAGGAGTGGCAATCTGTTTCATGCTTAAGCTGAAAATGGTACCCGTATCCTAGGGAAAACAAGCAACAATGCCAGTAAAACTACCAGTCCAAAAATTTACTTTTTTAGCAGAAAATAAGACAGCTAAAAGCATTCTCAAACACTATGGCAGTCCCACAACCTTAAAATAAACACAATTTCTCCACAGCAAATAGTTTATCAGTTAGATAACCCTACTTTTAAACTGACAATTAATGAGTGCTCCATTTAAATGTATGTGACAGCCTCCAGACAATCCATTAAAGCACAAAACTCCTAGCTTTAAAATAACTTCCCTGATGAGGAAAGTAGGAAAACATCAGAAAAAAATAAGATCATAGAAGGTTTTTTTTCCTCCACAGTGAACGTATCTGCTCAGCTAAGGAAAGTACAAGCCAACTGTCGAACCTCAAAAGCTTCAGAGGAGTGTGGTCTTCAGTTGCAGTAAAGCTCTGAAGGGGTTCATGCCCAAACTTTTCTTTTAGCCAGCTCAGTTTGAGCTGCTTGACAGATTGGGCATGTAGAATTTGCACTGAAGCTTTGGAAGCTGGATGGCTGTTATATCCTTGCTAGGATGTAACCCATATAGCCAAGGCTACTGCAGCAGTGATCAATATGAAGACAATCTGTTATTTAGTGATTCTTCACTTATCATGGCATTCAAAAGGAAACTGTTCTAGAACCACACAGTTCTGTTATTGCACCTACTTTTGTTTATGTATTGGAAACCTGGATGACTTACTAATATCATCTAAGCAGCCAGTAGAGCTACTGTAAACAATGCTTCCAGAAAATTCTCTACATTAGATGGGATAAACTGCAAATAGCTTAAACAATCTAATCAATTAAAATGTTGTTAGACAAATGCAAGTTTTACTGTAGGCTTTCTGGAGATATAATTTAATAAATAAGCACACATTTATAAAATCACTGAGCATTCACTTGTGATATATGCAAAAATGGAAGAAATGAAAAGGTAACATTAAAATCTAGTCTACACTGCTGATCTGTTTCCATTTTCAGCAATACATTAGATTTATCTCCACTTTTCTAATTGTAAATGCCTCTTTCATCCTAAAAACATAAAACTATGCAGCATGCTACTGTCAACAATGTTTACACAGTGCATTGTCATAATCACTAAGCCCAGTGTCACGAATACTAGAATACTAATAATAAATTTGACAAAATCTTTATTTCTTCTTCATCAAATAGTATATGTAAAGTGCGACTATTCTGTGATGCAAAGAATAAAAACAATTTCATGTTTTATAAAGTACTTGTTATAACACTGCTGTTTTTTTATAATGACACAGTTGCCTTGCTTTATATATTTTAACATCTTTGATGCTCGCATTCAACACTGTCAGTAATAAAATTAGTGTATATGCAATAATTACTTGGTATCCACCTATTAGTTGTACTGTAATTCTTTCCATTATGTTGTTATGGATCATTCAGAAATATGTTAATCTGCAGAGGCAGCTGAAATATCTCCTAATATTTATGAGAAACTGCCTTGTTATATAGTTGTTTTGGAAATCCTAATTTATCTGATATAGTTGAAATTATATGTAGATGAAGTTTAAAACGTTATTTGGAAAGCATGTAAACCATAATGCAACATTACCAGATTATTTAGAATAACTATGGACTGTAGCGCAACAATAAATCTTCAGAGTTGTTACATGAGGCATAATGTATGAGAAAGACATAGATTGCAGTTTTTATTGGTACATACAGTAGGAATACGATTAAAGATGGATTTGTTGTACTGGAAGTATAAGATACTTAGAGAATCAATTCTCTAGGTCATGACATACAAGACATACATAGACTAATATAGGGTGATTAGAAATGTGTTCTGTCACTAGAAATGGCATGAACTGTTTTATTTTTTTTAAGTTTCTATGGTAACCAAGTACTGTCAAGACTGCAGCAAAATAAGTGCAGGTTTGCAAAATTATTGTTGTATGCTATCTGACTCTGGACATTAAAAATGCATTTCTGGTAGCCACTGCTATCACATATAGAAGGACTTACAGTAAGAATTACAGACATATAATAATAATTAGAATAATAATTGCTTTCAATTGGATGTCTAATATATAACGCACAATGATAAACTCTGATGTTATAAAAGCAAAATGTTGCTTTATAACTAACATTTAACAAACTGAAAAAAAATATTTTAGTTATACAGATGGCAATATGCTGATGAAAAATATTTTATATGTGGAAAACATAAAACGTTCAAGACCAGAATTACCAAGTTTATTATTGTCATTAGGCTTAACCTTTATGGGAATATGTTGACTAGATTTTAAAGACAATAGGATAAAACTTTATTTTTGCTTTCTGTATGGCAAACAATGTACATGAACATCAGAAATGAGCATTAATCCAAATGTTTTGCTGAAAAATGCAGAACCATGGCAATATAGATTATAATCATAAGTTTTGCTGCATATAAATAAAAGCTTCTCTAAAATGCTTCAGACAAATTGTGTAAACGACTTTAATATGTTGACTTTATAAATGTGTTCGTGGAATCTGTTAAATCCGATGTTAAGAAAACCTAGGGTGAAATGTATATTAATCTGTATATTCAAGTCTTTAATTTGAATGGACTATTTAAAATATTTTTGATTTTGTTTAGTTGTCAATTCTGTTCTTTGAGCTGTTATTCAGGGTTGTGTCTTTTCAAATGGCTGATCATTTAAAAAATGTTAAACTTTTTCAGTGAGGCCAGTCCTGCAAGCATTAATATAAAAGGAATTAAACTAATAAGAATGTAATGGGACACTGGAATTGCTGGAGGGTTGGTGCTGCTGTTGGGGGGGGGGGGGCTGATCCATTTCCCTGCCTAGTGCCCCATATAACCATAATTTGGCTCTGCTTGGTGTTTTATTCATGGGCTTAGACTTAGCAAGAAGAAATGCAGCACACACAGTCTCCTTTGGCAAATATGGCACTACTGCTACTGCCCATATAGATAACATTCCACTTAAATCTGACACAGTCATCAAGGACTACGTGTATATCAGGGTATGTATTTTGATAGTAGACTCTCCTTGACCATCTTTTACCTTCATGGTAATACCTCAAGGTCCAAAAAAGTAATAGTCCTGCTTTATTCATCCCTTATTAGGTCCATAATTTAATGGAATGTACCTTCAGAATTTACTTTTCTAAACATTTAAATCAGCTTGAGAGACCTTAATGTTACCTCTCCAAAAAGATCTTAGATCTCAATACCCTTAGCTACTCTGTGAGATTAAAAGCCCTGTCCCTCTACTCAGTCTCATACAGACTCCTGCTGGCTGATATCTGCCTTGTCTTCCATGCTAAAAATAACTAAGCAGTCTTTGAACTCCATCACCTAAACAGAACTAATGGTAAAGCAAACACCCATTCTAGACATCTAAACCTTTACTACCACATCACCAACACCAGATGGTGTAACAGATACCTAACTCAACATACCTAAACCTATATTACCAAATCAAAAACACCATATGGTGCAACAGATACCAAACCCAACAGACTTAAACCTATACTACCACATCCGCAACATCACATAGTGTGACAGATACCTAACTCAACATATCTAATCTATTTTGCCACATCATCAACACAGATGGTGTGACAGATACCTAACCCAACAGTCCTAAACCTATACTACCAAATCACCAACTCCAGATGGTGTGACACATATCTAACCCAACAGACCTAAACCTATACTACCACATCAGCAACACCACATAATGTGACAGATACCCAACACAACATACCTAAACTTGTATTACCACATCACCAACACAAGATGATGCAATACATACCTACCTCAAAATACCTTAAATTATATTACCACATCACCAACACCAGGTGGTGTGACAGAGACATAACCCAACATACCTAAAACTATATTGTCATATACCATATGGCTATAATTTGGCTCCTAGAAAACAAAGTGTAAAGACTTCTCATCTTCTCTTTGTCGATGATTTAAAGCTGCATAGCTCATAAAATGAAGAACTGAAAGCACAACTGCAAGCTTCAAAACATTTTCAGATGATATAAGAATGTCATTTGATCTTGATAAATGTGCAAAAGCAACCTTTAAAGCAGGAAAACTGCAATGTCAGGAAAAATCAGTTTGGGACAAGAATGTGATATAAAAGAACTTGAGCAAGAGGGAGTGTATAAATACTTGGGAATTGATGAAGGATCAACAATAAAACACGAATAAATGTGAATAAAACTTAGTAAGGAGTATTTCAGAAAACTTAAATTAATCATGAAAACAGCATTGACATATAGGAACAAAATTCAAGCTATAAACTAATTTGGTCTTCCTGTCCTAACTTACAGCCAAATTCTGGTAATCATGGCCACACAGGTAGAAACCACACTCTCCAAAGCTAAGACTACAGCATCCATGGGGCCAAATGACATCCCGGGCTGTGTACTACATGAACTACAAAATGAACTGGCACCTCACCTAAGTGTCATGTTTAATCATAGCCTCACCTCAGGCTTCATGTCTACCGAGTGGTGCACAGCTACAGTTATCCCATGCCACAAGGAGGGATCCACCTTGGATCCAGGGAACTACCGTCCCATCAGTCTGATGAGCCTGATCTGCAAGAGCATAGAATTATGAAACTTATAAACAAAGACACTGGCAACCTTCAAACACTGGACCCCACCCAGTTTGGGTTCATGAAGAGCCGATCTTGTCTCCTGAACCTGATTTACTTCTTTGAATCAGTCTCCAGAGCTTTGGACAAGGGTAAGGTGGTCCACACAGCCTATCTGGACCTCAAGAAGGCCTTCAACACCATCCCCCACTCTGGAATCATAGATAAACTTGCTAAGCTAGGCATAAATCCCTACATCACTTGATGGGTTGCCAAATGGCTTACTGATAGAACCCAGACTGTAAGAGTAGCCGACTCCAAATCCAGCTCCAGACAAGTGACAAGTGGAGTACCTCAGGGTTCAGTCCTGGGGCCACTCTTGTTTGGCATCTACTTTTCTGAAGTACAGGCCAACACTAAGGGACTCTGGCTAACAACGTTCGCAAATGACTGCAAACTGGGAGCTATTATTGAATCCCCAAATGATGTGGATATTCTACAAAAGGGTCTTACAGAAACAGATGATTGGTGCCAGAGCCATGGGCTCAAGCTTAATGCCAAAAAATATATAGTTATCCCCTTTGGGAAAAAAACATGTACCCATGAATTACCATATAGGTGGAAGTACACTAAATACTGAAAGCATGATGAGAGACTTAGGGACACAGGTGGCAGTGGTCTCACCTTCGATAACCACATTGCCACAACAGTGAGGAAATCCTTCTGTGTGGCACGCCTCATCACTAAGGGCTTTTCATCCAGAAAAAAGAAGGTCATTGTCCCACTGTACTCATCCTTCATTAGACCTATTATAGAGTACAACGCCCCGTTTGGTATGTACCTCACAAGACATTTGGAACAGCTGGAAAGGCTGCAGAAATACCTCACTAAAAGAATTACAGGCCTAAAGCAGATGCTCTATGCTGATCATCTATACTCTGGAATAGACTGCCCATACATGTCAAGCAGAGTGCCTCCTTGGCCCTCTTCAAAAGGAACCTTGACGATTGGATGGGAGATAGGAAATTCACCCTGGGGATTACATCAGTTGCCCTGCTAGACAGGGGTCCAGGGAAGTAAATATTGTGGGAAGAAATATCTGGGGAATTGTTTGGCTAGGCTTATACAGGCCCTAGGGTCGATAGCCTAGTACCAGCCTATGAACCTATGAACCTAAGAAGGTAAAGAAATAGAAACTGAAGTTACGGAGTACCTGCAAAGTGAAGGCTTTAGTGTAGAAAATCTAATTCAGAAAGCACTACAACAGGATAGAGTAACTGATATCCAAATTAAGGGGGAACCAGTGGAACAGGAAGCAATTGGTCAGGTGCCATATGAAGATAATTTGGAGTCTTCCACAGGAAACCAGTATAAATGTTCACTTGAAGCTAGACAGCAAGGGAAGGAACAGGAAACTGTGGAAACTCTGATGCAGTCAATGTTGAGGAATGATAGGCCAGTGAGTTCCCATATGATAGAGCAACGGATAGCACAGGATGAAATTGATGAAACTGTATCAGAAGAAGATGCTATAGAACCTTCTATAGAATGCTCACAGGAATTGAAATACAAGGGATGTGCCTTGGAAGAAAATGAGCTCAGAGAAGAAGTGTGGAGATTGCATGTCCTCCCCGCGGTCGAGTGGCATTCCAAAAGACATGCATGAATGGGCGTGCCTTCATTGAAGGTTGGGTGTCGAGCTAGCAACTTGGCACCGTAAAAATCTACTGCCAATTATTAGCGGGCTGGAGTTCCGCTGTGGCAACCCCTAACTGGTAAAAGCCGAAAGACAAAACAAAACAAAATAGACATGGATAGATATATCAAGATCAATGAAAGAAAAAGACTGCAGAAGGTTAATAAAACCCAAAAAGTCAGAAGTCTGATAAAACAAATGAACACAATAATTAGGACTATTCATAGAGATCCATGCAATATAACAGAAGTAAACAGGATGTATTATTGTGCAGCTAAATTAATAACTGATAAAGTTCTACCACAAGAACGCACAGTAATGAGGGAAAGGAAGGAGAGAAATCAAATGCCATCATGGAAATAACAAATAGAAAAAAACTATAAAGCAATTAAGACAAGAAGTGTCACTGTTAGCAGACTATAGAAGCGGGAATAGATCAACAAAAATACTAAGAAAGATAGATGTGATAAAAGCAATGCGCAATATTAGAACAGATCAGGATCTTTCATGCACTACTGCAAATAACAAACTAAAAATTTCAGCACGGGCAGAAAAACTTAGAAGATATGAAAATAAATATAAATGAAAAGTGCAAAATAAGCAATTTATTGATGACCCAAAAAGGTTTTATAGAGAACTGGGAAATAAAGTAAAAGGAATTGAAAGACTGCTAAAAAAAGAAGAAATAGATACATTTTTGGAGAAGTATCTATGAAGATCCTGTGGAACATAACAAAAATGCTAAATGGATAGAAGAAGTAAAAGAAAGAATAGGAAGTTTAAAGGTGCAAGATATGAAATGGGATGAAGACACAGCTACAGAGATTGAGACAAAGTTAAGAAAAGCCTCTAATTGGAAAACCCGAGGCCCAGATGCAGTACCTAACTTCTGGTTAAAAGTACTAACATCTTTGCACGAAGATTTAGCCATGAGTAAGAACTATTCATTGGTGCACCCAGAACAGACACCAACCTGGATAACAACAGGAAAAACAATGCTCCTACTTAAGAGTGAACCTGCAAGCTTCCCTAAAAATTATAGACCAAACTCTTGCCTTCCGACGATGTATAAACTATACATGGGAATTGATGCTGACAGAGTTTATAGTCATTTAGAAGAAAACTCCATTATGGCAGTAGAACAAAAGGGCTATAAAAGAAAGTGATATGGAACAAAGGATCGTTTGTTGTTAAATAAAGTCATAGTGGAGAACTGTAAAAAGGGGAAGAATCTAAGTATGGCATGGATTGACAACAAAAACGTATTTGATAGTATCCCTCATTCATGAATAAAAGAGTGCTTAAAAATGTACAAGATACACTCCACACTGATTGACTACATTACAGTGACCATGAAACAGTGGCAGACCACTTTGCAATTAAGCCATGATAAATGACAAATTGTTATCGCAGGGATAAAAATTCAAAAGGGGATATTCCAGGGTGACTTTCTGTCACTGTTAGTATTCTGCCTTACCCTTAATTCATTAAGCTGTTTACTCAACAGCTTAGGCTATGGCTATAATCTGGCTCCTAGAAAACAAAAAAAAAGTGTAAAGACTTCTCACCTTCTCTTTGTCGATAATTTAAAACTGTATAGCCCATCAGATGAGGAATTGAAAGCACAACTGCAAGTTGTCAAAACTTTTTCAGATGATATAAGAATGTCATTAGGTCTTGATAAATGTGCAAAAGCAACCTTTAAAGCAGGAAAACTGCAGCACCAGGAAACATCAGTTTGGGACAAGAATAATTTGAGCATGAAGGAGTGTATAAATATTTGGGAAATGATGAAGGATCGATAATAAAACATGAACAAATGCAAATAAAACTTAATAAGTAATACTTCAGAAGACTTAAATTAATCCTGAAAACAGCACTGACATCTAGGAACAAAATCCAAGCTATAAACCAATTTGGTCTTCTTGTCCTAACTTACAGTTTTGGAGTGATTGGCCCCAAAACATGCTGGATAGATTAGACAGGAAAACAAGAGGGATGCTTCATGATCAACAAATAATTTATAAAAATCATTGCATACCAAGATTATATATTCCCTGTACCAAAGAAGGGATGGGCCTCCTTGAAATTAATTATATGTATAGATCTGCAATCATGGGACTCTACACATATCTGCTGACCTCACAAGACCCAAACGTAGTGAAAGTTTTGAAACATGAGGAGAATAAATCTAAGATGACCTCTCTGCTTAATCTAGCAGAAGCTTATTGGTGTCAAGCAGGAATGGAAATCAAACCAGAAGTAGATAAAAAATCAGTCAGCAACTGAATGTGCCAAAAAAACAAAAGAAAGAATATAAGGTGAAGGGTCAGATGAGAAGACAAGAAATGTGGAAAAAGCATAAACATAGTTGCATGTATAAAAAACTTCTGGAAGAACCTATGTTGATCAGGAATGAATACAGGAATGGTTAAGGAGAGGCAAATTCAAACCAAGAGATGAAAGGATAATATTGGTGGCCCAAGATAGTGTGCTGCGTGCATGTTGGTTTATAAAGTCAATTGAACATGTGGGAGAAACAGACACATGTAAGTTTTGTAAAACCGAATGGGAAACAGTTGCACACCTTGTTGCTGGTTGCGACATACTTATGGAAGAAGGATGGTATACTGAAAGGCATAATAATGTGCCAAGATTGTTGCACTGGGGATTGTGCAAATATTATGGTATTGAAGTGGCCGAAAAACACTGGAAACATGAGCCACACAGCATCATAGAAAATGAAGAAGTCTACATCACATGGGATCATCCATTACCAACAGTTCAAAAGATAGATGCTAGAAAACTGGATATAGTGGTCCAAGAAAAGAAGACAAAAGTAGCATTGATCTTTGAAATTGGCACACCCAGTCACTACAGTGTCTTGCATAGAGAGAGAGAGAGACACACAAAGTCAAAAAATATCAGTCTCTGCAGGCAGAAACAAGAGCAATGTGGAAGAAAGATACCCCGACAGTTCCAATAGCAGTAAGAGCAGCGGGTCTTATAAAAAAGAATTTACAATCGTATTTAAATATGTTATCAATACATTTTGCTCCATATGAACTGCAGAAGGAGTCATTACTGGTCATATTGCGGGTGCTGTTAAGAGCCCTACTGGCTGACATCAAAGAGTGAAACTATTCTAATTTCATGAACTTTAATTGTACTTTGACTTATGAATGGGGTCCATCCCTGTCGTGGTATTAGAAACCCAAAAGACTTGGAGAAATTAAGCCAAATCACCAACATCAGATGGTGTAACAGATACTTAACCCAACACACCTAAATCTATACTGCCAAATCCCCAGCACCAGATGGAGTGATTTATTTATTTATTTTATTTTACATTTGTTGACCGGACTAGTCCAACTGGATATATGTCCATTTTCAGTAGAGGCCCGGGGAGATAAGCTCCAGAACTCACAGTAATATTTACAGTAAATGACATTTTACAAATGGAGGTACATAGCAGATTTTTGCAATACCTTGTGATTCTGCTTACAGAATCTTAGTACATATCAGCTATGGTTAGTCATACAAAGAAATCTCTAATAACACTTTAAACAGTTAATAGTTATAGTGATAGATATCTATATCAAAATTTCACCGTTTCTGGAATAGACTGACCTTTCCTATGAAGCAGAGTTCTTTTTTAGCATCCTTTAAAATCACTCTGGATGACTGGATGGGTGACTGCAAATTTTATACCCAGAAAATATGAAGAAAGTCTACTTAATAGGGAGATGTGGCAGAGTTTTTTTATATTCTACTTTGACTGTAATCTTAGTGAGAATTTTTGAACCAATGAGTCTATAATCCCATGATCTTCAGAGATCAGTTCCTATGAACTGGACTCTGTAGGGATCTGGGACTTAACTTCCCAATCAAATGCCTATTTTTTTGCTAAGTCATGGACTGAGATCCTTCTGTGATTACAGGAAATTCTGCAAAGATTTCAGATGACTCACCAAGAAAACAGATATGGACTTGACATGCTGAAAGACACTGACTATCAGCTGATCTCAGTAATGTCATAACTCATAACCTAATGGGTTTTCTGAAGAGAAATGCAGTGCTTTGAAAACTGGTCTGAGAGAAGTATCAGGAAGGAACAGATTAGTAACTCTCCCAAATGGAAGCATCTGTTGTTTTTGTGGATGAATATATGAGTCCACCTTGGATCACTGAGTTACTTCAGCGCTTGTCAGTGAACCATAGTAGAGAGCATCCTCATATCAATGGATCACCCTCCATGTTCCAAAAAGGTCTCAATGCATATTTGGTCCTACTGGAGACACTTACCATCCAGACTAACACCCTGCTCATGGAAGACTTTAATTTCCTCTCTTTAGATTAGGAATCCTACATGGCCTCAGATCTACAGGCCAGAGATTCCTGTACTTCATCAATACAAACATCCTTGACCAAATTTTAAATACACCCACTAGAAGCTCTAACGTACTGGACCTCATGCTCAGAAATATGGGAGAATGCTGCACCCCCTCACAATGTCTCATTCTCCCTGATAAGGTTGGACCATAAAGCTATCTCCTTCAAAATCAAATATCCCCTCCCTGAATCCCATTAAAATCAGTAACAGTTAAGAACTATTCCAAGGCAAATTACCTTTCATAACTGATGGTTTGTCAAAATTCAGTGCCCCTCCCAACCCTGAGAACACAAAACCATATGCTGAATTGCTCTCAGAAACTCTGTACAGCCATGAACAGAGGATATTGTACCTATCAGAAGTAAGCCTAGGACTACTCTGAGAAGTGGTATCCAAAATTAAATATGATATACAACAAAAGGGAAAAAATGGAAAAAATCAGGAAGGTAATTCCCATAAAGATATAAACTTTCGCATCAAACTAAATAGGCAATTTAGATGGCAAATTAGATCAAGCAAAACCAACTTTGGAGTTAAGATAGCCTCTCAGCTGAAAGATAACCATAAGGCCTTCTTCAGCTATGTTAGAAACCTCAAGGACAGTACACAAAAATGTGCCGAACTGGTACAACATTCACAAAGCCTGGCGATATACCAAACCTGCAAGTAGACAAATTCATTTCCAAATTTACCTCCCTCTCACCCCAACCATAACCACTTCATATATAACTAGACCATGTACTAGGTACAGTCACTAAAGCTAAGAACACAGCCTTAATGGTCCCTGCTAACATCCTAGGATGCCTCTTGAGCAGTGCAAAATATGAAATCAGGACCCTTGGAGTCATTGTTTAACTATAGGTTCATAGGTTCATAGGTTAGTACTAAAAGACTGATTACTGTACTGGCAATACATAGGTTCATAGATTAGTACTAGGCTAATTGCCCTTGTGAGCCATTTTAAGCCTAGCCAATTATCCTTTGTAAGACTCAAACCCTGTACCTTGTGGTTGTAAGGCAAACACCTTAACCATTAGGCCACCCTCCTATAGTCTTAAAATAGGCATTGTGTTGCATGAATGGAGGACTGTGATGGTCATTCCCCTTCATAAAGGAAGACCTTCAACAGATCCTGAAAATTGCAGACACATTAGTCTGACACTAGACTTATTTTACAAAGCCATGGAAAAAAATATCAGGGGAAATTATCAACAAGGGCATAGGAAACCTCCAAACACTGGATCCATCCCAGTTTAGCTTTGCCAAAGGAAGGTTATGCTTGCTGAATGTGGTATACTTCTTTGAAAATGTCACTAAGGCAATGGATGAGGGGAGAACTATGCATACTGCCTAACTAGATCTGGCCAAAGCATTTGATACAATACCTCACTCAGGCACTATTAACAGACTTATGGAACTAAATATGAACCCCTTTATAACACGCTGGATAGCAAGTTGGCTCACTGTTAGGACCCTGGAGATTAGAATCAGTGATACGGCCTCCACAAAGAGGCCAGTCAACAGTGGAGTCCCCCAGTGCTTTGTGCTAGGCCCATTCCTCATTGCATCTACTTTTCAGATGTCAAAGCCAATATCAAAGTCCTCTGGCTAACTAAATTTGCAGATGATTGCAAACTGGGAGCAGTCATTATTAAATCCTTCCAAGATGAGAACACCATTCAGGATGGTCTAACACAGACAAACATTTGGTGACAAAGCCATGGCTTCAAATTCAGTCCCAAGAAATACATTATAGTATCTTTTAGGAAATTGGCCACCCCAGATAACTATATCATTAATAAAGCATCCCTAAAAGTTGATTCCTTAGTCAGGGTTTGGGAACTCATGTAGATAGTAACCTAGCCTTTGGCCAATAGGTAGTAAGAACGTCCTTCTGTATTGCTCAACTTATAAGCCATATCATGGCATCTAGGCCCAGAGAGGTCATCATACCAGTGTACTTGGCCCTCATCAGAACCATCATAGAATATAATACTCTCTTCGGTATGTACTTGACCAGACACAATGTCCACAAAGGTTCCTTACAAAAAGAATACAGGGAGTAAACACAATGTCCTACACTGACTGCCTCAAAGCCCTCTTTTTTTACTCGGTATCATACAGAATTCTGAGAGGTGATCTTTGCCTGGAATACAAGGCATCTATTGACCCTGTTTTGATGAACCTTTTGCACATTCACAAAACAAACAGCATCAGAACTACTAGATTAAAAGAACTAAATTTTGCTTGCAACATAAATAGGACATGCTGGAGAGGCAGATCTGTGCCTCAGAAATTACTCGTTCTCTGGAACAGGCTCCCTATTAATTTAAAACAGAGTTCCGCCTGATCCCTATTTAAGTACAACTTGGACTAATGGATGGATAATCATAAATTCAGCCCTGCTCTGACACCTATGTCTCTGATGGACAGAGGCAGTCAGTAAGTCACCCCCTGTATAAATCAAATTTGTGGGTCACATTTCGGTTATGTGGCTAGGTTATTAATGGCTCTAATGGGAGTTAGTGTTTTTTACACCTATGGACCTATGAACCTATGAACCACTGCAGACAATAAATTTGTATATATTTTCCTGTTTCTTTGCTATTTGGCAACAGGATCTATTATTTCTTTTTATAAGATAATTTCTTCAGTCTTCACTTTCAAGTCCCTTTTAAAGATTCCTCACCTTTAGCCCTACATTTGCATTGTTCCAGATCTTTGTTATCATTTTTAAACCACCCTCCACCCTCTTAGTCCTTTTCTATTGTTCATAGGTTCATAGGTTCATAGGTTCGTACTAGGCTATCTGCCCTAAGGCATTTATAAGCCTAGCCAGAGTGTATGTGGCTTACACCACCCCTTAGGATGAGAATACTACGCCCTTTTAGGGTTTAGTTTACTATGCCTCTGTCTAGTAGTGACACAGAGATGACCCCCGGGGTAAACCTACGATCTCCCATCCACTCGTCGAGATTTCTCTTGAACAGAGTCAGTGAGGGGCTCTGCCTAACATGGACTGGGATTCTGTTCCAGAGTGTAGGGAGTCTCTGGGTTATGAATCTGTCCCTCCAGCACATCCTATTTATTTCTGTGTTGAGGTTTAAGTCACTTGTTCTCATGGGTCTGATGGATTTGGATTTTCTGAGGTGGAGCATGTCCATTAATTCAGGATTGGACATGGCCTTGTACGTCAGGCACAGATCACCTCTGAGTAGGCGGTATGCGACTGAATAGAGCTGGAGTTTTTTCAGTCGGGCAGCATATGACATATGTTTAATACCCTTTATCCGCTTGGTGAGGAACTTATGGGGTCTTTCCAACTGCTGCAGGTGTCGGGTGAGATACATCCCAAATGGGGCATTGTACTCAATCATTGGCCTGATAAGAGAAGAGTACAGGGGCACAATGACCTCTCTTGATCTAGATGTGAAACCCTTCATGATAAGGTGGGCAATATAGAAGGTCTTCCTAGCCACTTTGGCAATGTGAGTGCCAGATGAGAGGTTACTGTCAACCTGGGTCCCCAGGTCCCTGATTACCTCTTCCGTACTTAATGGATTACCACCTATGTGGTAATTTGTCGGTACCTTGTTTTTCCCAAAGGGTATGACTATACATTTTTTGGCGTTCAGCTTAAGGCCATGGCTCTGGCACCAATTATCCATTTCTATGAGGCCTTTCTGAAGGATGTTTGTGTCTGCTGGAGTATCAATTATGGCACCCAGTTTGCAGTCATCTGCGAACTTTGTCAGCCACAATCCTCCTATGTTTGCCTGTACCTCGGAAAAATAAATGCCGAACAAGAGGGTCCCAGGACTGAGCCCTGTGGGACACCGCTTGTGACTGGCTTAGAGTCTGACATAGCTCCAGCAACTCTGACCCTGTGGGTTCTGTCCTTGAGCCAGTTTGCAACCCATCTTGTGACATATGGGTTTACATTTAAGCTTGTGAGTTTGTCTATGATGCCCGAGTGGGGTATTGTGTCAAAGGCTTTTGCAAGGTCAAGGTAGGCTGTGTGAACTGCCTTACCCTCATCAATGGCCTTAGTGACTGTTTCAAAAAGTCGACCAAGTTCAAAAGGCAGGATCTGCCCTTGACAAAGCCAAATTGGGTAGGATCCAATGTCTGTAGGTCCCCAATGTCTTTGTTTATGAGTTCCATAATGATCCTCTCCATAGCTTTGCAGACCAGGCTCGTCAAGCTTATGGGGCGGTAATTTCCAGGGTCCGTAGAAGCACCGCCTTTGTGAAGCGGGACCACTGTTGCCGTCGCCACTCTTTGGAGTGCGTATCCTGTAGTAAGGCTAAGATTAAACAGCAGCCTTATGTGTGGGTTTAGTTCCTCTTGGAGTTCATGTAGCACACAGCCGGGACACCATCCGGTCCCATTGATGCTGTGTTTTTAGCTTTAGAGAGGCGGCTCTCACCTGGGCATCTGAGATGTTAGGAGGCTACACTCTGCTGGGATAGTTATTTCTCCTTTTGGGGGGAGGGAGGAGAAATTTGCACTGAACCTGTCTGCCAGAATGTTGGCAATGTCAGTGGGTTCAGTGTATTTTGTGTCATTTTGGACTAACTCTGAGCATATCTGGGAGTTTCCACCCAGGTTTCTAACATAGCTAAAGAAGGCCTTGTAATTATCTTTTGTGTCTTTTGATTTTTCTCTCAAAGTTGGCCTTGGATGATTTTATGAGTGATCGTAGTTTTTTGCTAGTACTGATCAGAGACGCCTTCCCTTTTAGGGATTTTGCTCTGTCATGTAGTAGCTTCCTCCTCCTGTTGTAAAGTTTGTTTATGGCTGGGGTCCACCAGACCGGCGCCTGCCTTTGGGGAATGGGTCTTGGTTTTATTTGGGATTGCATGATCCATGCATTCTTGAAGGTGCCCATAGAAGGCATTTGCAAAGGATTCAGCAGTGTGGGTTGTGGTTTCCACTGGCCCAGGGCCTTGAAGGATACCACTTCAGTCTTAAGAAGTGTGAAGTTTGCTTTTGAGAAGTTCTTCACTGTGGTCTTTTGTGCAGGGGTGGGGGCGGGATATGGATTTCCAGTGAGATTAATTTATGGTCTGATCTTACCAAAGAGGGATATACTTCGGTGTGGAGCATTTTGTCCCCATGTTTGTGATGATCAGGTCTAGTATATTGTCTCCTCTTGTGGGAATGGTGACTAGTTGTTCCATTGCATTTGAGTTTATGAATTCTAGGAACCTTTGGGCTAGGGTGTTGGGGCTTGAGTAATGTTCCCAGTCTATGTTTGGGTAGTTGAAGTCTCCCAAAATGATGGTATTTGGAGAGACATTCATACTCTCCAGTGTCTTCAGGAAGGCTGTGTGGGGTTCCTGAGTTTGAGAGGGTGGTCTGTAGCATGCTACAAACTGTAAGGCAGTTTTGCCTATGGTTAGTTGCACCTGGATAGTCTCCGATGCTTCGTGCGTTGCCACTAACCTGGAGGTGTGGGTATCTTTGATGAAAATGGATACTCCCCCTCCTTTTGTGGTTCTGTCCAAGTTCTGCATGATATGAGGTAAAACCTGATAGTGCTGGGGTGCTCTCAGGAGCCTTGAACCAGGTTTCAGTCACTGCACAGACATCAATGTTCTCCATACTGAGGAGGGCTTCGAGGGCGTGCATCTTGAGGTTTAGACTTCTGGCATTGAGCAGCATTACCCTTAGTTTTTTCCACTTGTGTTTTCTAGGGAGGTAGGTTTGTCATTTGAGCCTTGCCTAAAAAGGCACTATGGGGTGGCAAGAGCCTTGGCCAATATCCGAAGCCCAGGGTGACAGGTGCAAGCCATCCCTTGAAGCAGCGTAGCATGTCAAGCATGTCATCCCAAGGAGACAGACATTGGATCCCCTTAGAATGACACCAGTAATTAAGCCAATTGTTAAAACTGATCATTTTGTCTTTGTACTGTGGCATCATTCTTGGTGAGGGTAAGATGCTGCTCAGGGTCAGGGTCATACCGGCCTGGGCTACATAATCAGAGAGCTCCTCTATGTCTCTTTTCATGTAGTCCAGGGAGGTACGTCTCAGGTCGTTCACACCGGCATGTACAATGACTGAGTCAAATTTGTACTTGCTGTGGAGTGACCTGAGTGCTTGTGTTATGTGGCGGATTCTAGCTCCCGACAGGTAGCTTACTGTCACCTTTTCCTTGTTCAGTCTGGTAAGCGGGACGTCAGTGTGTCACCTATTACAAGCATGTCTGGCATGTTGTTTGGCCTTAAGGGCTGTGAATGTTTAGCACACTGACTTTGTGAACTATGTGTTGCATGTGCTATGTCTTGAGGTGGTGGTTGCTTGGGTGTCTGCTTTGGAGGCCTCTGTTGTTTTGGTAGATTTTTAATCAGCGCCTCCGAGTATGTTTTTGTGTGTTTATGTGTTTGGTTTGCTGTTGTGATAGTTCTATGTGAGACTGGGTTTGTGGTGTGCGTGGTTACCTTCTCCTCCTGACTGGTCTTGCCAGTTCTGAATTGAGAGAGCTCAGCCTCCAGTTTGGCTATATAGTTGCATCTCTCATATATTTGTATTTGTTGGGAGGAGGAGAGGGTTATCTGTGTACATGAGGCAATTGTAACATTGCCTCAAGATTCCCAGATTCACCAGCTGAACAGGAGAGGACGCCAGCAACTGACCCTTCGACATGCTAGAAATAGTGAAAAAGATTGCTGTGTAACTGAGTCAAAAAGGACCTATAGGGAGATGTGTACTCAACAGAATTTAGGTGAATGAAGTACTTTCTTTTGTTTAAGAGTGCTTTACCTGTATAAAAATGCTTTAGGAGCAAGTGCTGAGCTTTCAGATAGAGTATAGGCTGTTTAGATTGCAAGTAGAACAGTTCTAAGGGAAAAATTGAAGAGCAGACTTGGCGGAGCCAGAAAAAGTTTAACCTTGTTTAACCGGCACTGCGCTATCGCACGCGCATAAAAGCCGTGCAAAGGCGGATTTTAAGCAGTGAACTACAAAAGAGCTAGGAATGGTCCCAAACAACCAATTACTACAGCTTCTTGTGCTGAGGTCACTTCCCCAAGGACAGGTAGGCTGCTCAAGGCTCCCCACTCCCACTGGTGAGCAAAGAAACTTCCTTCTATCCAAGTAAGGTAATGGACAACACAGGAGCTACACCACAGCCCAGAATACAGCAATGCCTGTATACTGGTCTAAACTAGTCGAGAAAGGCGGGAAAACAAGGATTATTTTGTTTTTGCTTTTTGTAGAAATACACAGAAAATGCAGAGACAGTGATAAATTAGTTACACAGGCTAGCACACTTTAGTGGGCAGCCTCCACAGTTAAATTAAACAAACAAACAAGCAAACTTTCAATTAAATTCGACTAAATGTAACTTTAAGTGCAGATTTAAAAATAAGTGCAGTAATCAGAAAAAAAACAGTTCAGGCTAGTTTAAAGTAAGCAACAGAAGCTATGTCCAGTGAAAAGAGCAAATATACTTAAATCCAGAAGGTAGTCGCTTTTTCGAGTTCCTTGCTGCTAGGACCACTCTGTAAACCCACGTGGAGCTTGTCTGAGCAGTATAGCCAGAAAAAATGCCCAGAGGTGGATTTTAAGCAGTGAACTACAAAAGAGCTAGGAATGGTCCCAAACAACCAATTACTACAGCTTCTTGTGCTGAGGTCACTTCCCCAAGGACAGGTAGGCTGCTCAAGGCTCCCCACTCCCACTGGTGAGCAAAGAAACTTCCTTCTATCCAAGTAAGGTAATGGACAGCACAGGAACTACACCACAGCCCAGAATACAGCAATGCCTGTATACTGGTCTAAACTAGTCGAGAAAGGCGGGAAAACAAGGATTATTTTTTTGTTTTTTTTTTGTAGAAATACACAGAAAATGCAGAGACAGTGATAAATTAGTTACACAGGCTCATTGCATTACATCTCAGATACTACCCCTACTCCTAATAGTCTTACAAATTATAGCTGCTGAGTTCTTACAGTGATTTTACTTCTGATATCAGCCTTTTTGACCTCCTGTTTCACTCTAACTCAGCTATCCAGTCAGCATGAATGTTTATCATATAATGCTAGTCTCTTACCATGTAGCTAAAGAAACACTGATACCTGTCATGATCAACTAAATTATTTTGCTTTATTCATCTTGACAAGTATAATTGTTCCAAGTCAAGGTGGTATTCATGTCTTCCATCGTGTAGTATACTGCAGTCCAATTAAGATAATATACAACCTATGGTGACTTTTTTAATAGAAAGGGATACCTTCATTCAGAGCACTTATTGTGAACCATCATTTATTTGAGACAGCTTTGGCCATACTCATTGTAGGACAAACAATTTATTTATAATCACCCATATGTAAAGGAAAAGAAGGAGAAAGTATAAAGGTGAGCACAGTATGTCTGAAATCATCAATAAATAATAAAAATATCAAATGGAACAATTTATCTTAAAGTGATTAGGGAAGTTGCAGTACTGTCTAGCATTCCAGTGCAGAGTTGTAGACATTTTCACTTGAGATATTTAGGCAATGCAAATGAATAAATAGCAATTTAGTGCATTATTTTAGACCAACTAAAAAGTTAATGGCGATGTAACAGCAGAGCTGAATCAAGCACTATGTGATGAAAGCAGCTGCCTAGGACCTGGTGCTGGCTGCTGCACCCAGCTTTTCTTAAACAAGTTAAAAGCAATGCTCCAGTACGACTATAAAACACATTTGAAATAAATGTTCCATTAAAACACTATATATGATCTGTTGAGAAGCATGCCAGCACTCTATATTTACCTTTAGAAATGCTCCATTGAAAAGCATGCACCAGCCCACATTTAGATTTTCACAGGAGGAAGATGAAGACATTAATACAGAGCACATGAGATTGTAAGTGCATGCACCAGCATGAGAGGTTTGAGTCTGCTGAAACACTACTAGTGAGGGAGATTTGAGTTTGCTGCAGTACCTCTCAGAGATTTTATCCAGCATGACAGATGTGTAGCCAGGAACTAATAGACTTTGTTGTTCAGCCCAGAATTCAGTCATCAACGTAAAGTGTGTGTGTATGTGTGTCTTATTAAGTGAACCTTAACTTTGGAAGACAAGAGACTTAAACCCCCCACACCAACTATTAAGCCTCCTTTAACCTTTTTTTCTTTGTAAATCACTGTGGAATACAGTCTGTCAGTGTCAGTCATAGAGTTATAGTTTGGGCTACAACCATTTGTCTAGCATTTATTGCAGATGAGAAAGGTTATGAGCTGTTAAAGAGCTGCTTTCTGTAGTACATAGTTTGATTCCTTTAGCCTTCATTTATTTTCTAATTGACTTTGCCGAGTTAATTCACCAGACACTAATCCTGGGCTGCTCCTGTAAAGATCACTTGTGTCTAGTTAGCTTTGCTAGCCTGTTAGCAAATACGTTATACATTTGTCTTTGAATTCCTGTACCCTTTACATAGATGCTAATTAGTTTTTCACTATATGCTATTCGAGTATGAATCTCAGCACATATGTTGTAGCTTAATGAGTTGCCAGATGCATTGTCACTAAATGTGACTTTCAGGAGAAGTGAAGTTTACTGTTTCTCATGCTAAGTCTGTTTTCAATGTGAGAGTGTTTTGTTTTGTTTAGAAAATAGCTGTAAGATTTTTTTGCTGTAAAAACTGAAATAAAAGTTAGAAAGAAATCTGAATTTCTGTAATATTTATTTATTTATTTATTGATATTTGTTGACAGAGGAAGTCCACTGGGTCAGAAATGGAGGCCCGGGGAGAAAAGCTCCACAGTTAAACAAAGTATTGTACAGTAATTTTACAAGAATAAGTACAACAACAGTATAATGTTACATAAATGCATGTAGATTCTCAGTGATTTACATTCAATTTAGAATAATATGTACTAAACAAATATAATGTTGCAGAGATGTATGTAGATTCTCAGTGATATACATTCAGTCAGAATAATAGTGGTGAAACTTTAATAAAGTATAGTTGACTTTCAATCCACATGAGTAGTCAAGAAATCATAGTAAAAATTGATGCATTTCATAGAACTGGAGAAATAAAAGAATCAGTAGAGAAATAGCAGGTATCAGAGTGGATTAAGGCTGAAATTCTAGAATAATATGTTTGTGAAGTTAAGGGGGCTTACACTGTAATTGTAATTGTAAAAATATAGAAGAAAATACTGTGGGCACTAACAGGTTTGAGTAGTGTTTATGGTAACTGGGAAGTGGCAGACATGTAATGGGATATTGGTATTGCTGGCAGGAGCATAACTCATTAACTTGCATAGGACCCTGTTTATCAATAGGGGTCTTTTTTTGAGGTGATCTTTGCCTGGAATACAAGGCATCTATGGACCCTGTTTTGATGAACCTTTTGCACATTCACAAAACAAACAGCATCAGAACTACTAGATTAAAAGACCTAAATTTTGCTTGCAACATAAATAGGACATGCTGGAGAGGCAGATCTGTGCCTCAGAAATTACCCTTTCTCTGGAACAGGCTCCCTATTAATTTAAAACAGAGTTCCGCCTGATCCCTATTTAAGTACAACTTGGACTAATGGATGGATAATCATAAATTCAGCCCTGGTCTGACACCTATGTCTCTGATGGACAGAGGCAGTCAGTAAGTCACCCCCAGTATAAATCAAATTTGTGGGTCACATTTCGGTTATGTGGCTAGGTTATTAATGACTCTAATGGGAGTTAGCGTTTTTTACACCTATGGACCTATGAACCTATGAACCACTGCAGACAATAAATTTGTATATATTTTCCTGTTTCTTTGCTATTTGGCAACAGGATCTATTATTTCTTTTTATAAGATAATTTCTTCAGTCTTCACTTTCAAGTCCCTTTTAAAGATTCCTCACCTTTAGCCCTACATTTGCATTGTTCCAGATCTTTGTTATCATTTTTAAACCACCCTCCACCCTCTTAGTCCTTTTCTATTGTTATCATTGCATTACATCTCAGATACTACCCCTACTCCTAATAGTCTTACAAATTATAGCTGCTGAGTTCTTACAGTGATTTTACTTCTGATATCAGCCTTTTTGACCTCCTGTTTCACTCTAACTCAGCTATCCAGTCAGCATGAATGTTTATCATATAATGATAGTCTCTTACCATGTAGCTAAAGAAACACTGATACCTGTCATGATCAACTAAATTATTTTGCTTTATTCATCTTGACAAGTATAATTGTTCCAAGTCAAGGTGGTATTTATGTCTTCCATCGTGTAGTATACTGCAGTCCAATTAAGTTAATATACAACCTATGGTGACTTTTTTTAATAGAAAGGGATACCTTCATTCAGAGCACTTATTGTGAACCATCATTTATCTGAGACAGCTTTGGCCATACCCATTGTAGGACAAACAATTTATTTATAATCACCCATATGTAAAGGAAAAGAAGGAGAAAGTATAAAGGTGAGCACAGTATGTCTTTGAAATCATCAATAAATAATAAAAATATCAAATGGAACAATTTATCTTAAAGTGATTAGGGAAGTTGCAGTACTGTCTAGCATTCCAGTGCAGAGTTGTAGACATTTCCACTTGAGATATTTAGGCAATGCAAATGAATAAATAGCAATTTATTGCATTATTTTAGACCAACTAAAAAGTTAACGACGATGTAACAGCAGAGCTGAATCAAGCACTATGTGATGAAAGCAGCTGCCTAGGACCTGGTGCTGGCTGGTGCACCCAGCTTTTCTTAAACAAGTTAAAAACAATGCTCCATTACTACTATAAAACACATTTGAAATAAATGTTCCATTAAAACACTATATATGATCTGTTGAAAAGCATGCCAGCACTCTATATTTACCTTTAGAAATGCTCCATTGAAAAGCATGCACCAGCCCACATTTAGATTTTCACAGGAGGAAGATGAAGACATTAATACAGAGCACATGAGATTGTAAGTGCATGCACCAGCATGGGAGGTTTGAGTTTGCTGAAACACTACCAGTGAGGGAGATTTGAGTTTGTTGCAGTACCTCTCAGAGATTTTATCCAGCATGACAGATGTGTAGCCAGGAGCTAATAGACTTTGTTGTTCAGCCCAGAATTCAGTCATCAAAGTAAAGTGTGTGTGTGTGTGTGTGTGTGTGTGTGTGTGTGTGTTTCTTATTAAGTGAACCTTAACTTTGGAAGACAAGAGACTTAAACCCCCCACACCAACTATTAAGCCTCCTTTAACCTTTTTTCTTTGTAAATCACTGAGGAATACAGTCTGTCAGTGTCAGTCATAGAGTTATAGTTTGGGCTACAACCATTTGTCTAGCATTTATTGCAGATGAGAAAGGTTATGAGCTGTTAAAGAGCTGCTTTCTGTAGTACATAGTTTGATTCCTTTAGCCTTCATTTATTTTCTAATTGACTTTGCCTAGTTAATTCACCAGACACTAATCCTGGGCTGCTACTGTAAAGATCACTTGTGTCTAGTTAGCTTTGCTAGCCTGTTAGCAAATACGTTATACATTTGTCTTTGAATTCCTGTACCCTTTACATAGATACTAATTAGTTTTTCACTATATGCTATTCGAGTATGAATCTCAGCACATCTGTTGTAGCTTAATGAGTTGCCAGATGCATTGTCACTAAATGTGACTTTCAGGAGAAGTGAAGTTTACTGTTTCTCATGCTAAGTCTGTTTTCAATGTGAGAGTGTTTTGTTTTGTTTAGAAAATAGCTGTAAGATTTTTTTTGCTGCAAAAACTGAAATAAAAGTTAGAAAGAAATCTGAATTTCTGTAATATTTATTTATTTATTGATATTTGTTGACAGGGAAAGTCCACTGGGTCAGAAATGGAGGCCCGGGGAGAAAACCTCCACAGTTAAACAAAGTATTGTACAGTAATTTTACAAGAATAAGTACAACAGTATAATGTTACATAGATGCATGTAGATTCTCAGTGATTTACAATCAATTTAGAATAATATGTACTAAACAAATATAATGTTGCAGAGATGTATGTAGATTCTCAGTGATATACATTCAGTCAGAATAATAGTGGTGAAACTTTAATAAAGTATAGTTGACTTTCAATCCACACGAGTAGTCAAGAAATCATAGTAAAAATTGATGCATTTCATAGAACTGGAGAAATAAAAGAATCAGTAGAGAAATCGCAGGTATCAGAGTGGATTAAGGCTGACATTCTAGAATAATATGTTTGCGAAGTTAAGGGGGCTTACACTGTAATTGTAGTTGTAAAAATATAGAAGAAAATACTGTGGGCACTAACAGGTTTGAGTAGTGTTTATGGTAACTGGGAAGTGGCAGACATGTAATGGGATATTGGTATTGCTGGCAGGAGCATAACTCATTAACTTGCATAGGACCCTGTTTATCAATAGCTCTGTTGACTCTTGATGTGTATGCTGCAACAATACAACAATACAGCATTATTAGCCATTCTTCAAGTAGATTAGACAAATGTGATCAAGAATCTTGAAGACACAGAAGACATAGGGAGGTCAAAATGAGATGCAGGTGTTCTGCAACCAGGTAAGCCCACCAAAAGTATATTATATACAGTTAGACTTCTGATTTTTGTATGGATTTTGAGTTATTGAACAAAAGTTGCTGCAGTATTTATGTTGTCTTTACTTGTTTTGCTTTATTCAATGCACTAAAGAATGAATTAATTCATCAGCAGACCTGGATTTTGTAATATAGGCTAAACATGTTGAATTTTAGAAATATATTTTTGCAGTACATTCTTTACAACCACCAATTATCACTGAACATCTATCTTTCTAAAAAAGCACTTTGAATTCCTTTATACAAGGATGTAGGAAGCAAGACACTATGTGTTAGCACAGGAATACTGTAAAACAACTCAGAACATTAATGCAGATAGCCCAAAGTAGCTTGGATCACAATCAGTTGTCTTTTTAAGCTAGGAAAATGTAGACAGCCTAGGATGTTCCCTCATCTAACTACCACCGACTCAAATGCTGAGTTTTTTTTACCCCCACCCACCACAAGACTGAGCCACGTCACTCTCTGCTTGCACCCAATCAGCCTACTTGTTCCACAACAGCTGAAGACAGGAATCCCCAGGCAAGGCAATGAGGAGAACCCTGCATTCCATTCATTTTTGCTGAGAATTCCAGATATTTAATCTGCTCTGCAGTAAGAATGGTTAGGTAGAGAGAGGCAGGTCTTGCAGGTGGCCTTCTTTCTCCTTTGGTAGAGCACCCTCCTTCACCTGAGCTCTGCTATATGCTACTCTCCAAGGGGAACCATGCCCCCCCACACAATTACACACTCTGAAATCCCCTCGACTTACTGTAAAACATTCATACAGAAGTGTGTGCTCATTAGTCTGGAGTTCTACAAGGAAAATGCCTAGTGCTGGGCCTAAAAATTACCTATGTGGTGAGACAGAAACCACCCCTCCCTCTAGGATGGATGAGAATACAAGACTCACTTAATGTCATCCTCCTCAGCTAGCTCCTAGAGGTGTCCAAGAACCTATTGGAATTTGGGTCACCTCTACCATTGGGACTTACCTTTCTATACCATGAAGCTGGCCAACAAATGTTGAATTTAAGCAATTTAAAAATATATATATATATCAAAGGTTGACTCCTACTCTTAAATTACGTAAGCTACAGCTAAATGCTTGAGACATACCAGATACACCAGTCTAATTTTGACATTGGGAAATGTGTAAAAATAAATTAAGCCAAGGTTGACTGCTGGTGATGATGCTTTTTTTGCATTCTAGTAACTGGCTTCTCATGTTAATGTTTATCCATTATCAGAAACTGAAGAAATGTGTACAGATTGGGATAAATATGCCATTGGAAAACAAAACGACCAGTGGAATAACACACTAGCTGAAGATAAAAACTTGTTTTATTACCAAACAAATAAGATAGGTAAGCTCTTTCACTTTTGATTCATCAGACTATATACACAGAGAGAAGAGCAATCTTTACTTATAGGCAATCCAATTACTAAGCAACCAATCACATGTTAAGGATCACAGTTAAAGGAGAAAGACATAATAACACCACAGCTTGTGTAATATTGTATACATATCTGCAGAAACTGCATACAGAAAAAAATGGATACAAAGAGAAATTCAACATGCAGAAAAACATCAATGTCATAAAACAAACACATAGAAACGAAAATATAAAAATAAAAATAAGCAAAAAATATAAAAAAGTCTTTTAACTCCTAAGACTACGTCCCTTCAGAATGGGTCTAAGTGGGACTTTCTCATTGAGCCCACTACTCTGATCAGGTCTCAGTCTTATCATCCATCTAACCTCCCTGGTTTCGGTTAGATTCCTGATGTCACCACCTCTAATGCTGGGATAAATTCTGTCAATAACCATGAACCTGAAGGTGTGTCTGTTGTTAGTATTGATCACATATTTAGAGAAGACATTGGTGGTAGAGGAACAACTATGCTATATAAGTGTTCTCTAATTCTATCCCTCAAGGTTCTATTAGTTTTCCCACCATAAAATGCTTTACAGAGCATGCAATAAGCAAGATAGACAACATGCGTAGTCATGCAGGTAGCCCCTGTCCTAAAACTAAACCTATGACCAGTATCAGGGTGCTCAAAGCATCCACTTCTGTCTATGAAACTGCAAAAGTTGCAGTTACCACAGGGTGTCGCAGTCCCTTCAGTCACACTCACATCGTGCTTGTAACTGTCCAGATAGCACAACGACCTCTTCAAGTTCTTCTTGTTCTTGTAAAGGAATCTAGGTATGTCACCTACTATTCTTTTGATGCTGGGGTCAGTGGTTAACAAGCCCCAGTGTTTCCTAATGATGTTCATAGTCATTCTGGAATCTGTGGTATAGCTAAGTGGAACAGAAATGCTGGCAGGTACAACAGCTAATGGACATGCATTGTCCCCATCCTGTTCAGAAAAATACAGTTTCGCTATATTGGCCCTAAGGGGAGGAATGGTGGTTAGTACTGCATCAGCCTCTCCTTCCTTATAACCTCTATACCTTATCCTACCCCTTAGCTATGTAAATTCCCAAATGAAACCTTCTTCTGCCCCATTTAATCTAGAGGCATCTGGCACTGAAAAAAGGAGACTAGAATTGAATATCATTTATGTAGCAGTGATATTGGAGCTTTCTACCTTGTATAATGAACCTAAGTTTCAACACTGACATGTACGAAACAGAGAGGCCAAAAGGTAACAATCAGGTACCACACATTTCCAGGGGTAGTCTTTTGAAGAAGCCACTCCCATGATCACTTTCTGGGAGTATCCTGACAGGACAAAGGCAAAGCAGTGAAGTTCAGGAGACAAGCTACAGCAATTCTAAAGATCTATAATAAGGTCCAGTGGTACACCACATCCAGAACCATGCAGAGAGCAAGTAGGACCAAGGCAGAATATAACCTTTAATTTCTCATCATAAGGACATCACGTCTCATCCTAATAATGGCAGTATCAGTAATAAGACCGGAACACAGACCCAAGTGATGTGGATCCAGAGGGTTAACAAATGACAAATAGGAATGCAGCGGTTAATAATCTAACTAATCAATAACCTTACATACAAATGGGAGGAGAGAGACTGGTCAGAAATTCTTTAGTCCATTTGAATTTACATTGGGATTCTTAATCATAGTAATCACTGACTCTTAAATTTGATTAAAAAAACCCTGAACACACCATATTAAAATAAGACACAGAGAATAAAGGCAAGATTTTTTTTTTAACAAAACTGGGCCTACATCCAATTCACAGTATGCAGAAAACATAATAGAATGACAGTTGTAACATCTTCAAAGCTAGTGCACATAAAGTCAGTCCAAAAGAAAACAGGACAGTCAATTTCAGGACAAACTGAGCACTTACTGGATGCATTAAAGAAGGAGCTGTTGATTGAGGACACATTTTTCTGAAAAGAGCCATGTCAAATCTTCATATTCAGTAAAATATTATGCTACATGAGCTATTAAAAAGCCTATGCTGCATAGCCTCCTCATAAATTGAAAGTGCATAAATGAATGCCTTAAATCAGCAGAGCTTTTACCTTAAAATAATATTAATAGCCTTCTGATGTTTGATGTCTGGCTAGTAATTAGCATAAAATACCATTCATGTAATCTAAGCTTGCCCCATACCAGGTACATGCTATACCATGTATGTCCCAAACAAGACCCTAACTTTCATAGCTCTTGAAGGTCATTCTCAGGCCAATGAAATGCGCATTATCAATCTGTATTTTGATTTCTTTTCTTACTCCCATGTACTTTTTTAATGCCCACATAGTATGTAACATTTCTGATGTATCAGGGTTTCTTCTATTTGGTTATCCATGTTTGTGAACTTAAGCTTGCCATGGTACTTCCTGTATTGACATTTTGTCTGTATTATCACTTCATACAGTTTTATAGACTTCTGTTTATTCTTGCTATATGTTTTCTTATTAAAACAGGGTTCAGTATTTCCTAAGTGAGATTCCCCTAAGTGACTGATTGTACAGTAATTGTCTTTTTTACAAATATTTTGTAGAGCATTTAATGTCATTTAATTACCATGGCTCTTGTTCCAGTGCTACTTATGGAGACTGAGGTCTCCACAGTATTCTGAATTTTTTATCACTGGTGTTTTCCTGTAGGCAGTCTATCAAAACTTCAGGTTTATATCTGAGTGAATCTGGTGGTCTGTAGAGACATGCAATTATGTAATCTTGCTTTATTTTCAATTGTATTAGTCAGTATAGTATAGTTTAATTCCTAAATATAAACATTTTGTTTCTTACATAGGTATTCATGTATGCTTCTTCCTTTGTTTCTCTTAAAGTAAGTTTTTTTAAAAACATGCTTTAATACCTGTATATGTGTATCATATCAAGGTTGTGCTGAGATTATATTGTGTTCTATATGTTACTATTTACAAGAATTATGGGTCAAAACTTTATTGTCACACCTCCAGCTTCAGCTGTATGCAACTCAGGGAATGCTGCCATATATGAAACTGATGCATAGAAATGCCCATAAAAGTGTATTATACTAAACATGTGAACATGTTTTGGTGATGATCTGAAAACAGTAGCTGTTAGTGTTATAATGACAAGTAAACATTTGTACGGGGAACATTTGTAGTCACATCCTGGAGATTGAATTAAATATCATGCCTTCACTTTTATCTCAATATATTTTCCATAAGTATTTCAGAGATTATTAAGTTATTACCTAATAAATACAAGTATAGATGCATTTTTACATTTTGTCTTAAGGTACTTTTCATGTATTTACAGAAAAGTTAGTTCCTGAGTCGAGGTGGAGAATTTCACACTAATGTGCAACCTTGAAAATATGCTGTCAAAAAACTTGTGGAAAAATCTCTCTTAGAAATAAATAGTTTATAAGAAAGCATGAAATCTTTTTAAATGGTTGTGAAATACAAATGTAATTTCTTCTGTTTCTGGTCTAGCACTGAATACTGAAAGCAACAGCTGTTTCCAGAAAGTATTATGAATTTCTGTCCTCCAAATTAAAAGTCAGAAGATATGTAGAGATGGTTGCCTTATGTATTCCTTTATTTGCCCAGGTAAGATGGACTAGTGTTTTCACTAATGACCTAGTAACTTTCATTCTGGCTAACTGACTTGCTTGGACTGTTGCATTATGGAGCTGAGAAGCAGGGGACTCAGAGGCAACTCTTCACTGCATAGTCCATTAGCAGGTTTTACTCTTGAGCTGTAGAAACATACTGCCAGTCCTGAAGATAAGAGTGGAAGGGAGTGGAATACCAATGCCATCGGCGATTGGAAGTCAGGTTTCCTTCTTGTCAGTCACTATGAAATTGATGTGAATCTGTAGGCCATCTTCCTTCTGTACTAAGTCAGGGAACTGGATTCTTCGGTACCATGCTTATGGTTTTTGGTATGAGGTCTAGGGACCCATCACACAGGTGAAGTAGAAGGACAGTGTTATTCATTAGTACAGGCAATTAGACATCACAACAAAAGAAACAATCCAAAAAAGCACTCAAGGCTGGAGTAAAAGAATACAGCCAAACTATTTATTAAAACACTGGTAAGTGCTTTTGTCTGGTGACCATCACCAGACTTCTTCAGACAAATGTAAACATCACAATGAAACACCTTTATACATAGCCTAAATAGAATAATTGACTACTAACTAATTAAAAAACTAATTGATTTAATTAATTGATAAAATTGATAAAAGCAGCCCAGAACAAAAGACACTAAAAAAAAACAGCTAAAAAAAGCACATCCACTTTCAGATATATATAAACACATTACATGGAAACATATATATTATAAAACATATATATATATATATATATATATATGAAATAAATATAAGTGCTTATATGTTAATACCATTTAAACTACTTTTGTTCATCTATCAAATACTTTCAATTTAAGCTTACTAGAAATGGATATCACATCATTGAGTCCTTGTGGGAAGTAAGCATTTAAAAAGACTTGCCACCAGGCTTCTTTCTCCTCAAGATGTAGTTTCCAAGGTCCCCCCTAGCCTCACACTTTACTTGTTGTATTACCAAAAAGTTAAATGTGTGGTTAGGAAATGTCTTTTAATGTCTGTATAAGGCACTTTTTCATCCTGCTGATGGATCTCATAAAAATGTTTGTAAATACGTTGGGCAAGTTTACGCTGCGTTTTCCCAAAATAGAATGCTTGACACTGGGAACAAACAGCAGCGTAAACAACTGCATGAGTATGACAATTAAATGTACCTTTAATCACATTTTTTTATCACAAATGTTAATAACTGATGTTCTCAGTATGGGCCTACATTGATGGCACATACCACAGGTTGCCATACTCCTCTTAGTCTCAATAATTCAAGGTTTTTCAAGCAAACATTTTATATTTCTACCCTTCCGAAATACAAAATTGGGATGTCTTCCAAATGTGTCTAACATTGCCTGTTCATGCATAAGAATGGCCCAATTCTTTCTGACAATATCCTGCACTATATAACTATCACTAGAATATGTACAAACAAAGAGACATACATTCTCCTCAGTATTATCAATACTTTTTTGTGATTCCCCATCAATAAATATATCTTCCCTACAATTACTACTGTGATTATTTATTCTGGAAAGCATTGGTCATGTCCTATCGTATCCAAGCTTTGCAGTATAGAAACATAAAAAACATTACTTCATTTTTGTAAATGACCTCTTGTTTGATGTTATAAACCAAACCAGCAGGATATCCCTTGTTGAGAAACATTTTGCCCACAAAAATCACATTCCAACAAAAAATCATTAAACAGTGAAACCATCCGGGCAGCTCAAACAAATTGGTCCTTAATTAGTATTCTTCACTATTCTAGTTGTCATCCTATGCACGTAAAGTGTGGGATAATTAAGGGCCAATTTGCAGCTTATGGTAGAGACGGGGCTACCAGCCCTGTGTTACTATAGGGAATGTAGCAGTAAATCATCTACAAACATGTATCCACAGAGATGTCATTTTGTGCTGGGTATAGGATGGGGTTATACCCAAGTCATAACAAAAGAATCTGAATCACCCATGGAAGATGGCTGTTCTCTGCTCTTCTCTCACTCCAATTGGTAATGCACTAATGGTATGGTCAGGATGTAGAGGGCCAGAAAGAAATGAATAAATAAATTGTATAGTGCATTTTTTATAGGAAACAATATATAAAATGGGTACATTTGATGGTTTCTTTTTAGGATCTATTAGATGCAGTACACCTAATATCATTGTTACATGAGGCACCTTCAGTGGTGAGCATTCTATTTCTGTACAGTGGAAAAGAGAATGGCATAAGACCGTCCTATAATATAGTGGAGGAATAAAGTACTTTGTACGAGTCAGGTGACCTAACATTGTTTAGTGACCCAGGTACTGGAGAAAACAACTAGGGGAGCTGGGTCGCAATAGGTGATGCCTACTCAGAAGGGAGATGGCCAGATCTAATGTGAGACTAGCTTACAATCAGAGAATGGAAAGTATAGTAAGGCAATGTATGGACCAAGCATGTACTGTGGTTTACCAAACAGAACTTTGCAGTGTAGGCAGAATAGGTACATTTGTAGAAAGATAATGTATTGCTAGATCACAAAAGCAGCCCACTTAGAAAATATGCATACAAGACCGCAGTGAATTATGCATTAGGTGAAAAAGCAGAAATCACTTACTATGAGACTCACAACTTTTGCATGGATCCTGGCCTTATGATGCTGCTGAGAGCTTGCCTTGGTTCCTTAAGAACAGATATTTGATAAATCATTCACTCTGTAAGCAGCAGAGGTTTTCTATCTATATTAAAAGATGCTTTGATTATCCCAGTCACTAAGAGAGCATTCCAAGATATAAGCATTTTGGAGAATTGTTGTGCAGTCTTGAATCTTTCATTTGTTGATAAGGTTAGTGAGAAAGTAGTCTATAAGTAGTTGTATTCACATCTGACCTCACACAGTATCTTAAATCCTTGCCAATTTAGTTTGCAGAACTAAGCACAGTATAGACACAACCTTCATTATGTTGGTTACTGACCTCATAGTGGTCAGAGATTAATGTCAATATTCTGTATTGATCCTGTTTGATTCTTGGTGGCTTTTAAAATCATTTACTGTAGGGTCCTGACCGATCATTGGAAAGTGCAATGCAGGTTATCAGACATCAGCCTTGAGTGGTTTTCCTCTTACCTCTCGGCATGTAGTCATGAAGAAGTGCCTGGTTTGAATTTTGTGGTCTTCTTCTCACTGAAATGTGATAAACCTCAAGGTTCAATTCTGGCATCCTTGTTGCCCACTGTGTACCTGTTATTCAATAGGGAGGTCATTACATGGTGAGGCATTCTTTACAGACATGCTGATGTTATTTAGAGATACCTCTCTTCATCCCAGAAGTGTGATGGCTGTCAGTCCTTCAGTGCATGACTCATAATTGTTTAAAATTCAACTCAGCAAAGACTGAAGTTGTGTTTATATATGTCACTGTCTGCATAACTAACATTCTACTGGTCTCTACATTAATTGCATATGGAAGGAAAAGGTCACAATATCTTACATTCATGATCTGGGAATTGCTCTAGAAGAGAGGCTGAAGATGACGGACCATGTGTCAGCCATTATCAAGACATATTATTTTCATCCAAAAGCTATTGCCCGAATCCAATGCTATATTCCACCACTGGACCATGGAATTGTGGTTCATGTTGCAATGTTATCCCATCTTCCTGGGATGATGGTTCATGCTGCAATGATATCCCATCTTTCTGGGATGATGGTTCATGTTGCAATGTTATCCCATCTTTCTGGGATGATAGTTCATGCTGCAATGTTATCCCATCTTCCTTAGATGGTGGTTCATGCTGCAATGTTATCCCAGCCTTCTGGGATGGTGGTTCATGCTGCAATGTTATCCCATCTTCCTGGGATGGTGGTTCATGCTGCAATGTTATTCTATCTTCCTGAGATAGTGGTTTATGCTGCAATTTTATCCTATCTTCCTGGGATGGTGGTTAATGCTGAAATGTTATCCCATCTTCCTGGGATGGTGGTTCATTCTGTAATGTTATCCCATCTTCCTGGGATGGTGGTTCATGCTGCAATATTATCCCATCTTCCTGGGATGGTGGTTCATGCTACAATGATATCCCATCTTCCATGGTTGTTCATGCTGCAATATTATCTCATCTTCCTGGGATGGTGATTCATGCTGCATTGTTATCCATTCTTCCTAGGATAGAAGCTCATGCTGCAATGTTATCCCATCTTCCTGGGATGGTGGTTCATGCTGCAATGTTATCCCTTCTTCTTGGGACAATGGTGCTGCAATGTTATCCCATCTTCCTGGGAAGGTGGTTCATGCTGCAATGTTATCCCATCTTCCTAGGATGGTTGTTCCTGCTGCAGTGTTATCCCATCTTCCTGGGGCTGTGGTTCATGCTGCAATGTTATCCCATCTTCCCGGGACAGTGGTTCATGCTGTAATGTTATCTCATCTTCCTAGGATGGTGGTTCCTGCTGCAGTGTTATCCCATCTTCCTGGGACGGTGGTTCATGCTGAAATATTATCCCATCTTCCTAGGATGGTGGTTCCTGCTGCAGTGTTATCCCATCTTCCTGGGATGATGGTTCATGCTGCAATGTTATCCCATCTTCCTGGGATGGTGGTTCCAGCTGCAGTGTTATCCCATCTTCCTGGGACGGTGCTTCATGCTGCAATGTTATCCTATCTTCCTGGGATGGTGGTTCATGCTGCAATGCTATCCCATCTTCCTAGGATGGTGGTTCTTGCTGCAGTGTTATCACATCTTCCTGGGATGGTAGTTCATGCTGCAATGTTATCCCATCTTCCTGGGATGGTGGTTCCTGCTACAGTGTTATCCCATCATCCTGGGATGGTGGTCCATGCTGCAATGTTATCCCATCTTCCTGGGATGGTGGTTCATGCTGCAGTGTTATCCCATCTTCCTAGGATGGTGGTTCCTGCTGCAGTGTTATTCCATCTTCCTGGGACAGTGGTTCATGCTGTACTGTTATCCCATCTTCCTAGGATGGTGGTTCCTGCTGCAATGTTATCCCACCTTCTTGGGACGGTGGTTCATGCTGCAATGTTACCCATCTTCCTAGGATGGTGGTTCCTGCTGCAGTATTATCCCATCTTCCTGGGATGGTGGTTCATGCTGCAATGTTATCCCATCTTCCTGGGATGGTGGTTCATGCTGCAATGTTATCCCATCTTCCTAGGTTGGTGGTTCCTGCTTCAGTGTTATCCCATCTTCCTGGGATGGTGGTTCATGCTGCAATGTTAGCCCATCTTCCTGGGATGGTGGTTCATTCTGTAATGTTATCCCATCCTCCTTACACACTCCTCCTACTTTGGCTTTTGAGTGGTAATCTGGCTCACCTAAAGCAGGTGCAGAATTTGATAGTCAGGCTTTTGACTGGCACTCTTCAGACATACTATATCTGGCTACTGCTACAGAAGCTGTACTGACTGACAGATGCAACAAGGTATGTATTCAAGATTATTTGCCTCAGCGTATCATCCCTGGACAGAATGGGTCCTGCTTATCTGACAGGATTGTCTAGACCTTATATTTGGCTAGGCAGCTCAGGTCATCAGGTGAGGATTTGCTGGTGGTTTTGAGGGTTTGGCTGGAATGTTTGGTAAGATTTCCTTTGCATATTTTGCTTTGTTTTCTCTGGAACTAGCTGTCTTCCTGATTTGAATGTGAGTCACTGTCATCCTTCAGGAAGTCTCAGAAATACAGTCTTTTAGGAAGGTTTGACGCACGTCCAAATGAGTTTAGCATGCTTTCAGGAAATAGGGGAAATGCCCTTCAATTAAATTTCTGTTTAGTATAATTGAAAGCAGGTAGTTAATATATGGAGCCAGTTAATTTAGGTAGGATGGATAAAGATTGTCCACTGATGTATAGTCATAGCCTCTTAAATTTGATATCAGCTTTTCTATGCTGGAAGTGTTGACTGCCTGGAAATGCAATATTGGGTTATTTTTTCCTGCTGGCACACATTGTGATATTGTTGGGTAGCGCTTACATTATGGGATGTATTATGATTTTAAACATTGTATTACTTGTCTACAGACTGAAAATAGATTGCAAATTTGTTAGCTGTTTCAACATGTGATGGTAAACCCAGAGGATGTTATAACTTGTTGACTTTCTCAGTAATTTCTTTACAAACATCCAGAAATCACGATTGTTGAGACTGTATGCAAACTGTTGTAGTAAATGTTTCTAGCAGACTTTGTATATCTTTGTCATATACTGCAGCTCTTCTATACAACTGTAGTGAGGATGAGTTGGTATTTTTTATGTTTTCTTCAGGACGTGTCTCTTTCAATCATAAATTGAAGTAAAGAGTTCTTTACCCAGGTAATGGAGTTGCTTCTCATTTTTTTTTCTTGTCATTGTTCACAATTTCTAGTAAAAATGCATTGATATAAAGTTATTGCTTTGTCAACAGAGTATCTAGACTGCATACATCATGAAATAACTAAACTATGCTTATATGAAGAATCCTTGTCACTAATTATGTATTTCTTGAAGTCTTTCTCTTTTAACATTAAGAACATATTTCTTTTCATACCATATAACAAGGAAAGGTTACTGATATTAGTTTTTTTTTTTTTTGCTCATATAGTTTTTATTTCAAATAATATTATAAAATCTTTCATAATATATTATATGTATATGTAACATTTTAAATAATGATATACAATATTTACAGTCAGCCTGACATTAAAATAATAGCAATTGTTTCCAGTTACTGTACAGATGAAACAATATAAAGTTATCAGAGTATATCTGGTATTTGTTGCAAAGTGTCAATCAATGATAGACTTTTTTCCATGGGTTGATTACTAATGGCCTAGGATAAATCCTTAGTTATTTAATTTTGATTTCCATCAAAATTGAACTCTTCAGTAAAGCAAAGAAGTCTTCCATAGTTGGTGTTGTACTTGAATTCCATCTTCAAGTTATGCATTTCCTAGAGATTGCAAGTATTGTCCATAGTAAATGCAGATTTGATCCATTCAGATGAGGACCTTCATTTACATTCAGAAAAATCAAAGATTTAGATAAAACAAAGGATTCATAAAATAATGCCTGTAAGAAGTTTTTCATTCCATTCCAGTATGGTTTGATGTTAATACAACCAAAAACAGAAAAATATGATTCCAGTCAGTTGTAATTACCTGATTGCATCTCCAACAGTTCCAATTTCTGGAAGAGCTAATTTTAGAAGTTTTATATGGGGTTAAAAATACTCTATGTAAATATTTCCAATTAAAGATTTTCCCATACTGTGTACTAGATGATATTAGAATTAATGCTCAGGGAATGACATGTATGTAGGCCAGTTATAATTGGCAGAATGATTGTAAAGAGGTGGAAGCATGGAATCTTTATATCAAAATCTCAGAATGCACAGTACACGTTAGTATGTCTGGAAATGCAAATCTAATCAACACATTTACTGGCTTAATATAAACATCACAGTTATAACAAGTTAGACTGATACAAATTGTTTGAGTCTCAAAAATCATTCTTTCATTTGAGCCTCAAAAATTATTCTTTCATTTAGAATTCTAGTTTGTATAGCAAATGATCAAGGACAAATATACTAAGTTTCAAATTAGTTTAACATTCAAATAATAAACTATGTAATGAGTTTTATGGAGGCGGTTCTTCTCCAGTCACAGTAAGGCTTAAAAAAACATTGTAGCAGCCAGCTCCTTATTGTAATTCCAGAACTACAGAAAACATTTTTTGAAAATACAGAACAGTGAATGCCAGACATTACTATTCTACTTTTAAAGTTGTTTTCACAGGGAGACAAGTCCCCTAGCAGACCCCAATGAGGGTGACAAGCTTACCACTCCCCAACTTACATATAATAATTCCAAAATTGTCAAATCTTGGAGAAGAGGAGATCCTCTGAGAAAGAGCAATCTCAGTCTTGGTAATACACAAGTTTGCATTTTCACTCATTCCCTCCTGCTATGAGTCTCAGATATCACACTGTTACTGTATCAGTCAGTGAACTAGACCTTGGACATAAGTATCTATTCCTAGACTGGTTTATTCAGCCACTGTACCCAGTGGAAGACCTGCACTCAGAGATTTTCCCAGAGCAGCAGTAAGTTTGTGAAGTTCAAGATAGAGGCACCTTCTAGGAAGTTTCAGTAGTTCAGCAAATTTTACTTCCTCTTCAAGGACAAATTAAATAAAATGTTTGTTTCTCCAGTTACAGGTTTGCTTATTCATGCCTTTTCTGATGTGATCTGTTTAGTTCTATTAAGATCAACAACAACATTCTGTAGTCTAAAAATATTTTTTGAGAACCCTTTAAATCTATCATGCATGTTTCATTTTGATAATTGTTGCTTTACATTTCATATAAACTGAACAAACTGTTCTCTTTAACCATTAAAACTATTGACTTGTGCAATATTTTAAATTTTATCAAGTGAGATGTATAGGATGCTTCTAGTTCTAATAGACAACATTCTCTGTAAATGACCACTTGCCCAGGGATTCATTAATGAGTGTGTACATTTCTCGCTAAGCCTACATGCTTGTTCATCTTAGCGCATCAAGCAGCAGTACTCTTTGAATCTGCAAGCCGCTAAGCAACCCTATATGTTGAGCAGCAGCTGTTTCTGGCCAGAACACCTGCTAGCGGCCACATTGAATTGCAGATAGCCTCAAGCATGTAGTATAAACAGCTTGTAAATAAGCTTAAGCTCAGTTAAGTGAGTACGCACAGATGGCACAATACAAGGCAAGGGCAAGTTAAATTGCATAATTAAGATGCAGAGGAAGCTTATCAAAGAATGTGCAGTTATATATCAATAGATGACTATACAAACACCAGTAATAATAATTATGAATAAATATTGAAGTAATCCTGCCCACCCAGGGATACATCTACATTATAAAAAGGAATGTTGACAAATGGAGTTCAGAGGGACACAGCTACAGTGTAACAAAGGGAGGAAACGTGATACGTGGAAAATAATGTTACGTGAAGAGGTAAGATAATAGTTGGCAAGGAAAGCAGATAAATTAGGGGATATTGAATACATCGCAGGTAGTAAAACTCAGGCATGCATCCAGGAATGTATTGTTTCTATCTGACCTTATGCTGTTGCTCCCACCACCCACCTACCATTTAAAAATGTAATAATCTCTTAAACTGCTATCCTATGCACTTCAAAAGACAACCTTTTATTTTCATTTGTTGTCACTTGTAACCACAAAAAAAATGATTTTACAGTTAAATCTGTGCAGGTAAGCATGTTCTGAATAGGAATGTACATTATACAATAGTCCACGAAGTTATAAAAAATTATGTACTGTTTCCACTATGCATTTTCTGAGATATGCTTGAAAAAATTTACTCACTGGAGTGCACTGAGTATGCCTAGCAATTCCCACTGTGCAGATGTATGGAACTACATTGCCCTTGTCATGTACACTGTCAGAGTAAACAAAGGAAATAATTTACATACAGTACACACGACTGATGTTAGAACATATACACAGGATAAGGCACTCTCTTTCATTGCCTTATCTGTGTGAAGGAAATATAATGAGGCTGTAATGGCAATGTACACACATGCAAATCTGGGGACACACCGAGTAGAGTAATGCACACCTGTGAAGTCATTCAAATAATAGTATTAATTCAGGAAATGAGCATTTTCAGAAGCAAACTGCATATTGTGAATGTTGGATAGTATGACTGTTCAAGCATGCATGTGTATGTCTGTATGTTCTGCAATCCAGAATGACCTGACACATATACGGAACTGGCACCTTGACCAGAATATTAACGGAAGAGTGTGCTGCTATCTACATTTACAGATGTTAACTATAACAAATGTGAGATGTAAGTAGTTGCAAAATGAGGAACATGGTCATGTGACATATAGTAACTTGCATATGAATCAAGGCAAAACTTGTGAAGTCATTCCCTTGACAACTGGGTTGTGTCTGTAAGAATGTCAGTATATCACTATGCACATGATACATGTATGTGTGATAAAAACGCTACAAATGGATAGGAAGCCGTAGAATATTTAACCCAAAACAACTTAAACAGCATCAGTATTGTATAATGACATCAGCTACAGGGGAATGTATCACCTCTATCACCTCTCATTTTAAAATTATTTGAGTATAATGTATTTGTACTAATATAATAAATCCGATTAACTGTGACTTCCTACTGCAAATGGCATACCATAAACATTAAAATGCAAAAGTCTATCAAACTACATATGCCCTGTTTGAACATTACTTGAAATGCCCAATTTTTAAGAACTATGGGTTTGGGATATTAGAATGCATTATGGTAAATCCCAAAGATGGGGACTTTAGATCCAGACAGAAGAAAAAGAGTTGAAATGGCAGATAAAGTTACATGCCATACAAGTTCCCAGTTTAAATGAGAACATCTCCCTAATGCCTATATTAAATAATAGGGCCACTGTATAAACAAACAGGTTAGATAATAATAATATTGGCTTAGTCTCAGTTGAAGTTCTTATTAAGTGATGTTTTAATAGTTTCATTATTTCATTGTATAATAGTGTGTTTTAACAGTGAAAGGATATAATTTGAATAGGGTACCATTACATTTTTAAATTGTTCTAAATGGTTACATATTGGTTAATTAACTATGGTATAAAAGTATGCTGGTGATGTTATTTGATTGATTCTGATGAAGTCCCAGTGTATAGGGGTGAAAGCTCTCAATCGTTTTTATTTTTGGAATAAACAAATTTTTATACAAAAGTCTCAAGTGAATTTTGTCCAGCTGACAATGCATCTTTTTGGTTGTTTTTTTTTTTTTTTTTTGCCAAATCACTTCCTGAAGCACACCACTATCAAGCTCATTTGTGCAAAAGATGGCAACATATTAAAATAATACATAATTATTTTTGTGGTTTTTAAGTTAGAACAGGAATTAACATTAGTGTATGGTACTCTGTGTCAAGCTTTGTGCAAATAAGGAGTACAGACATGTGGACAGTAATGATTCTCTCCATTTTAGAACATATGGGTGTCATGCTGATGTCATCATTTAGACATGTCATGATCACTAAAGTATAGTATTCATTACATGGATAATACAGAAGCATGACTAGTGACAGTCCACATATGTCACTGCTCCTTATGCAGTTGTATTTGTTTGCATGACATCACTGAGTACTACAGTCACTACATGATAACATACATCTACATGTCATTCTTCAAATACCACAGAAAATGTATGGCAATACTAAATGAATACTATCACCCTATGTATGTATTTCAGAAATACTTTTAAATTGTGCCTAGTGATGTATAATTTTCACCCCATAAATCCTTGACTGGATTAATGTCTTGCACTTAAGGCTGTGAAGTAATGCTCAGGCTTGAAATTATTATGAACAACATAAGTGACCAAGCATGTTACTGCTGGTGGAGTAACATATGTATCTATATTTAATGATTTCAGAAAATAGATTTTATTATATTATTCTGTAACAAAAGCTACTTGCTGCTCTTAGAATTAAACCCACCCACAGATAAGGTGATTTATTCATTGTCTAATGCAATGATCAAGATCTGTTGAATAAGGCAAGTATGCTTCATATATAGGTGAGGTATGTCTACTCTGATGTGTGTGCCTTAAGTTCATATGGACTGATGCTCGTAAATTTGTTAAAATTAACTAAATATCTGATGTATTAAGATTTTGCTTGAATTCATACCTGTTTTACTTACTCCATGCCTCCCTGAGGTGTGACAATCTTTCTTGATGTGCCTCTCTATTTTTAGCTATCCATTCATTTTCTGTACCGAACAGAAAACAGAGAAAAAAGAAGTATAATAAAAAGTATATGTATTGCAGGTCTGTGGTATTGTATTGGCTGGTGATGGGTCAATATGCTTATACAACTCAGGTGTGTAGTTCTAAATTCTGCCTCCCATTGGCTCAGGAGATCCTGCTTGTACATCTTCATGACTCTATAATGGTGAGGACATTGTCCACTAGTGCACGTAATGCCAGTTACACTGGTGACAGCCTTGGCTAAGCTATTCCAAGGCTCAGCCTTGTATTGAGACCTATCATAGTCCTCCTACAGAAGCCTGTGGCTGTAGCAGTTTACAAGGAGTGCTACAAATATCCTAGTCTCCTCTTGACACCACATTTAGGCTTTAAATGGAGCACTGCCCTCTCCTTCACCTGCCATACTTTCTGAAGGATATCTGGAAATATTGCAGGGAACTGGCTCCCAATTAACATCTGTCATGTACCACCTGTGTGAAGGACAAACTTGCCAGCTGCATTTAGACAATAGAAAACAGACAAATGGCCTGGCAGAGATTTTGGGTATGTTGCTTCAAAGTACACTGCACTGCAGTGAGACTTGGCCATGTGTGATACTCAGTGTACTGATGCTCCACTGTGAAATCCTTAAAATGCTTTTTGCTGATGATGTGTGAATTAACTTTCAGAGGATATATTGTCACCTCTGACCATGTTGTCTGGTGTGGTGGGCAGTAATTATACATTTGCTATAAAGTTTGTAATAACCAGTGCTGGTAATAGATAACATTATATAATTTGGGGCATAATAAGTTGGTGCAACATACATTTTATAATATGTGACTGATAGCACATGGGAATTGAACCCATGACTAAAAAGAAGGCTGAACTGCTAATTTTCAGTCATTAACAATTAATAACACTGTAGAATAACATTTTATTTTGTAAGTTGAGGTGCAAAATTTTCAAATGAGAGGGTATCTAATTATGACAAGCATCTATGTGTTTGACTTTGACTTGTCATGTTACTGGAGATATATTTAGAAGCCAGTGTTTATTGCTGAAAAAACAAATTTTACATTGATTTGAATGAGCTATGATTAATGAATGATGTGCTTCACACAGTTAACACCAAGTAAAGATAACTTGTTTAGTATTCATTACAGAGTTGTCTTACAAATTTCATTTTGTAACTTGACAGTTGTACTTCATGTCCAATTACTAATAAAACATCTGTGACAATAGTTATTCTGACCTCCTCTGTAAAACTATCTGCAATCTGGATTTGAACCCTGCTGTAACCCACAGCTTACTGCATTAGCACATTAAGCCACAGAGAAATGTATAAAACAGGTGTATTCTCTTCACACAATATTGTCCAGAGAGCTTCCAAAAGTGCAACAGTGTCTCATTCACTCTACAGATTGTATCCCAAATTAAAATGTTCATATTTTTGCCTTTAGAAGTTAACGGTTGATTTCTGTTAGTGAACACTACCAGTCAACAGTGCACATTTTCAAGTGTGGCTCAAAGGCAGAAGATTAAAAAATTAAAAAAAAAAATGGAAAAATAAAAAATAACAAGTGGTGTCCTTCTAAAATATCTAGCATTTAATCCAGCACCTATAGAATTAACCTAAAACATTAAATCTTTTAACAGTATTCGCCATATGGTAACTTGTATTTCTGTTACACATCTTCATGCTTTCATGCAATGACAGTAATGAGGAAGGGGTCACACGGGAGCGTATATAAGGTCATTCTGTACACAGCATATCAAGTAAGATTTAAACCTTTTTAAAGGGAAATATATTACGTCATAATTACTTGTTCTGACATATTTCAAATGGCTTGGATTAAGTACCCATAATTCCACTTTAATTATGTTGTTGCTTTTATTTCATTACGTTTCAGTCTATGTCATATTTGTTACATCATGCATACAAAAATGTGATATTATTAATAACAATACTTGAGGTTACAACACAAAAACATTTGTTTAACTTATTCAAGCCTATTGCGCCATTAGTTGCAGTTAACACCCACAGCTCCTTATGGCATCTAGACCTTTCCTAGGTCTTACTTTTTAACTAAGTGACTTACCAACTAATAATAGGCAGGATTAGAAAGAGCAATGATTTATTAATAAAATGACACTAAGATTGTTAATCTCGGATGTCCTGCAGTAGAAATGTCTTGATTAGCTTATGCTTTTTAAGTAGATTTTTCAGAAAATGCTGTAAAACACAAGGATGTGCATATGCAGTAAGTGGTGCAGCATTCCACACCAGATAAGAGTTAACTGGCAATAGTAATTTCCACATATCAAAAGGTGGAATCAAACCCTACATTATTGTTGCTGTTACTCATACCTTGCTGCATTAACACATTGAGTCACAAAGAAAGATCTATAACATGTCTTTTTGGCAATCAGTGCTGTCCAGAATATTGATGAGCATGGGAGGTAGTCTCATTTGCAGTACTGATGGCATTCAAAATGCTGGCCGTCACCAATGCACAATGTCAAGAGTCACACAAAGGATGAAAAAAAAAATTAAAATGTCTGTGTGATGATTTCTCAACTCTATGGTCATATATCATGAATTAAGTATCCCTAATTTCTCGCAGAAATTACCCTGTCTAGATTTGAACCTTGAAACCATGGCATTAACATGAAATATTGAGAAGATTACCAATATTTAACACATGCACAGATATTATTAGGCAGAGAACATATACTTAAGTTTTAATAGTTTAATAATTTACATTTAGAGAATAGTATATCCATTTTGTCTTGCTTGTCCTTTGCTGTTTCACAGTAAATATCGGGATGGATGGGATATTTGAACTGGTTAAGCTACTGAATCATGTCACAGTGCAAACCAATGTATGCAATACTAAAGTGTGTTCTTCTCTTTCTTTTCTGAACATTGCTCATATTTGATGCATTTATAACATGATTGCATTATAATTTGCAATTATGTAGAACTTTCTGTTTGTATGTTTAACATTTATCTATGTGATATAACTTACATCTTTTACTCAGAGGCACAGTTACCTCTTAAGCATATATTCATAATGGTGGTATAAAGTTTATCTTCTAATTCAGACATTGTAATCACAGACTTTCTTATAAGTCTATTCTCCCTGACACATCCTCTGTAAGTGTACATCAAAGTGGCAGAAATGTTACACACTTAGTCATACTCTATTGTTAATGAGTCAAACGTGAAAGCCACTAGCTAGCTGAACTTCTCAATACTCACTGTTGTAATGCCAGGAAGTATGCACAGCATTGTGTAAATCCTCAGACCATGTTACCAGCCCAGCACATCAAGCAGATTGACTGATTCATTAATGGTAATGTGCTGACATCAGATTTACATATTCACATTTAGAGAGGGGTTAAACTACATTATAAAAACACAACTTAGGACTAAGGAAGTTGTATCACAGTAGGGAAGACTAACTAGATTCACAAACTTCAGTTGTCAGTTAGCAAGACACCCATCCAAATTATAGCCAGCTATAGACTCTCTCTCTCCATGACTCAGGATACCCACACCTCCTTTTTGGATCTACTTGACTCCATCAAGGTACCCCCTAACACCCTGATCCTTGGTGACTTCAACTACTCCACCATAGACTGGGTGAACCATTCCTGCACTAATGCACTCACCCAATGATTCCTTGACTTCATCAGTTCTGACCCACTAGACTTGCATGTCTCATCCCCATAAGGGGAGATAACATTTTGGACTTGATTCTCACCAACATGGGCGACCTCTGCACTACTCCCATAGTATGTTCTTTCCTGGTGAGATCAGATCTTTGGTCTGTCTCATTCAAAGTTCTATCCCACTCAACCCCCCCCCCCCCCAGCTGTAATCAGGCTAAAAACTTCTCAAAAGCTGACTACAACCTCTTAAGGGAAGGTGTCAGTACATTCACACCACTGCCCCCCCCTCAGAGGATGAAGACAACTATGCTGAACAGTACACCAATGCAGTATACAATCACCTGTACAACTGCAAGGACTCAGCCATACCCAATAGAACTAAAAACTGCTCCTCAAGGAAATACAATCCTGTCTGGTGGACATCCTCTATCAACAGGCTTTACAACAAAAGGAAGAAACTGTTGTCCAAGAGTAAAAGGGAACAAATTTCAAATTGGAAAAACTTCTTCCTATGCCTCAACAAGCAAAATTAGATCACTATTGAAAACCTGCAAAGCCAATTATGAATTGAAACTAGCCTTGAAAACAAGGGATACCACAAAGCCTTCTTCAGCTACATCAGGAACCTCCATGGCAAAGCCCAGGTTTGTTCCGAATTAGTACTTAACGGTATCACTTACACTGATCCTATTGACTTAACCAAACTGCTAGCAGATAGATTCAGTGTGAACATCAACCCCCCACATCCCCCAAAGGCCCTTTCAACATCTCTGATACTTGTCCTGTACCACACATCTCCATAGATCAAGTGTTAAAGGCCCTATCCAAGGCAAATAACACAGCTTCCATGGGACCTGATAGTATCCCAGGCTGTATTCTGCACCATCTCCAGCAAGAACGAGCTTTACCATTGAGCACCCTATTCAACCATAGCTTAAGTACAGGCTTCATTCCAGCAGAGTGGAGAACTGCCATTGTCATCCCCTTGCACAAAGGTGGTGCCACTACTGACCATGGAAACTATCACCCCATTAGCTTGACAAGTCTGATCTGTAAAGCCATAGAGTGTATTAGTATGGATCTCATAAACAAGGACATAGGCAATCTCCAAGCGCTTGACTCTACCCAGTTCAGATTTGTCAAGGACAGATCTTTCCTATTGATCCTGGTTGACTTTTTTAAGACTGTCACCAAGGCTCTGGATGAGGGGAAAGTCAGTACATACAGATTACCTTGACTTGGCCAAGGCCTTTGGCATCTACTTCTCAGACGTCCAGGCAAAGACAAAAGACCTGTGGCTGACCAAGTTTGTGGATGACTGTAAATTGGGTGCTGACATTGACTCCCCAAATGATGTTAACATACTGCAAGAGGGTCTCACAGTAACTAATGATTGGTGCCAAAGTCATGGCCTTAAGTTAAGTGCAAAAAAAATGTATCATCATACCATTTAGCAAAAGCATGGCCCCTACTGATTACCACATCAATGGCAACCCCCTACGTACAAAACCTGTGGTGGAAGACATGGGTACTCAGGTTGACAACAATCTCACATTTGACCATCATATAGTGGCAGTGGTCAAAGGAGGTTATTACCTCTCTGTCCTCCTCCCTTATTAGACCAATGTGGGATGATCTGTGTCTTGCCCACAAGGCAATCTCGGACCCTGCCCTACTAGAGATGCTGCAGCTCAAAAGGCCTATATATATATATATATATATATATATATATATATATATATATATTTTTTTTTTTTATACTCCTGTACAGGGATATAGCACCTAAAAAAACCTGGGCCGCGTAAACCTGCATTCTCAGATGTTGAAAATGAGATTATAGTGCAGACACTGTCAAAATGGCACACACCTCTTACTGAAAGTTATAACTAACAAGTCTTTCCATTACTGTATCTGGTGGCAGGTGGTCTATGATGTGAATACTGTGGCTGGCCATTACAGTGACTACCATGACATCAGACATCAGGCCAGTGACATGATTACCAAGGCCAAAAAAGGAGCCAATGCTATATCATGGGAGCTGAGATCTACTGGTGGTGGTGTTGCTTCTGAACAACCAGTCACTGAGATGGAGGAGTTCCTGTCCACTGTAAGGGATTTAGGCAGCTAATCAAGGTTTCCTAGTGTTGTGCTGGACATGGGTGCAGAGGTACCAAAGGTTGTCAACTGTTGGTGCTCCAGGAATGCCATTTTATACACACACACACACACACACACACACACATATATATATATATATATATATATATATATATATATATATATATATAAAGAGAGAGAGACAGAGAATAGAGACATATTTTATAAAAAGATTTTAGAGTTTTAACTAAGGTTGTCTTTCATTGTTATCTTCTGTTTAATGATTATCATCCTTTTTTCCATCTCCATCTTGTCTGACTAGGTACATCTGGTACTGAGGTTCCACAGCACCTACAAATAGTATGGACATCAATTTTTAGTTATATTCATTTGTATAATTGATCTTTAAGTCTACCATAATGACATTTTTAATTGCAGTTACATCTAATATTGCGCAGCTCTAGGTTAAGTAGTATAAGATTAATTATTCGTTCTTCTATTTCTCTTTTTGTCATGTTTTATTGCTATAATCTCAGGTGATCCTACCACCAGCACTGTGAATTGCCTACCACCTGATGTCAAAGTATCGGTAGCCCCTGATGATGAGAGTAATGATAAACAGGCACAGTCTGTGACAGAGGGCCAGTTTGACACTGAGGCTGTGGCTCCCACACCCCCCCAGAGTTTGGACTCAGTCAGTACGGTTATGCATACTCATAAGATGGAGCCAATTGAAATAGGATTGATTGAGTATGACAAGGTTGATCAGGGTAGTGTGGTTACTCCAGTTACCAAGCTGGCTGAGTCTCCCCTTAGATATCGTGAGGGTGAAGTACCACAAAGTGGCATTGGCAGAGGTGTTCAGAGGAGGCATACTTTCCTCCCTCCCAATGTTGGTGCATTAGTAGGTGCCATGCAACATATGTGTAGGGCCGTCGTGTAGGTACATAAATGTTCCCCCAGGGCCTTGGAAGAGATAGTCAGAGTACTGCAGGTCAAAAATTCTGATGTGTGTATGTGGATTAGTCTTTGGATCAGATGAATGACATACTGGATTGTGCAGTGTCTGTAATGGAACATCTGATGTGGGAGGGTCGACATCCATGTACAGTAGTTAAAGAGCTGCTACATTGCCAGGTGTTAGCCAATATGGTTGGGCCATCTCCTGTCCCAGTAGTGGAACTAATTCTACTGCTAAATCACTGATTGAGGTGTTTAAACCCAGATGTGTTAGACCATGTGGTCATGGTGGTGGACACAGTGGTGTTGAGAACTCATCTCACAGATATCATTCATGTCAGGTAGCACCCTAACTTCTAGCCAGGGTCATGGAACTAGCACTGGAATTCCTAGTGGAAGTAGGTCATGTGACTGGAGGTGGTGGAGTTAAATTGAATCCTCTACCATGCATGGCTGACATCTGTCTAGGATGCCATGGTATAGTGAGATCACAAGTGCTTTGACTGTGTTCCTTCAGATCCTCATACAGCACACCTCATCTTGGCAATACTACCTCTCATACACACACGCTTCATTAATACTGACTGCTTTACATAGTACCTCTCATACACACACAGCTCATTAATACTGACTGCTTTACATAGTACCTCTCATACACACTCAACTCATCAATACTGACTGCTTTACATAGTACCTCTCATACACACAACTCATTAATACTGACTGCTTTACATAGTACCTCTCATACACACTCAACTCATTAATACTGACTGCTTTACATAGTACCTCTCATGCATACACACTTCATTAATACTGACTACTTTACATACTAACTCTCATACACACACAACTCATTAATACTGACTCCTTTACATCTGTTGCTACTAGCCCTAGCAATGCATACTTGCTGTTAACTTGATTTCTCAGTCTCACACACACACACACACACACACACACACACACACACACACACACACACACACACACATACACACACTTCTTTGATGTCAGGTTTGCCCTCCTGTAACCGCCCCACCAATACTTGCACAAGCGATAATGACTGTGCCCTGCTCTTTGCACACTTCTTTGTGATTTAGTGTTGCTGATTTCTGATGCACAGAGTGGATAGCTAATGCTTGCTTTTAGCAAAGTATTATACTGAATTTCATTTTTTGTTATTCTGCTCAAATTCAACTGATTGTTATTTAGGTTGTGATCCTCGTATTGCCGTAGTGTTATTAGTAATGCAGTCCTATGACTTATGAATTACTGCTTGCTCCACACCTTGTGCAGATGAGGCTGAGATTGCCCCAGTCACTGTTTGGATGTCTAAGCTGGACAACTTTTATAAGTGATGCATGCACACCACTGAGCAGGCCAAGTATGTGTTTGGTCAATACATATTTGTTTTATTATTCTTTTGGAATGCATAGTCCTGACTTGTGCCTTGCATATTAATGCTATATTTTCCATTTCATATGAATTCATAAGTATACTTGCTCATGTAACTATATAGATGATTGTGAAATTTGAGTTAACATTGTGGGTGTTGTTTTGACATGGGTCTGCTTTGGCTTAACGTACAGGCTATATGCAACATGCTATGACAAGCCATTTTTATATTTCTTTTGATAGATTTCTATTTATTTTGCATATATCAGTCATGAGTTAAGGCTGACAGTCCTGTAATTTTGAGCACGTTTTAATTTAATGAAGTCCAGTACTTGCATATGAGGTTATTCATTTTCATCTCTTCTTTATAGGTTCATCACTTAACTGGGTGAATGCTGCTAATGCAAGTTGTCTGTTCAGAATACGACCATTACACGGACAAGTGAAAGCTGATAAGTTTGCATGCAGCACTTTTACTATTTGTATGTGCTTAGTTTCTTAAGTTTTCACTTAGGTAATGAGTGTGTACATGAAATTCTCTGCTTCTTAGCCAGAGACATAACATATTATGAAAGCCTTTGTCTGCCAGGATCATCCACAGCTACTGTTTCTTCATCATCCTCAGCTGTGTTTGCTGGCCCTGCCTGTGGTCCTGTGGCACTGGGAACTGCAGTTCTTGGCCTTGTTGTCCCCGTTGCAACTGTTTCCTAACAATGTTATTATGTAACATGGTGCAGACTGTCAATAACTAAGCCAAGATGGCTGTTCATACTGTGAGGTACCTCCAGATGTATCTAGACATCTGAAATGTGATACAAGCAGGCCAAAAACATGCTGTATGTTGTTGTTGTGAGCAGGCCAAAAACATGCTCTATAATATTTCTAATTTGACCATGTGCATTGTTGTAATCTTACTCAGTGAGATTGTGCGAATTTCTCATGGGTTTTATCAGCCGCAGGTGAGGCTGACAGATGTTGACTATCTTGTCTAGGGTATCCCTGTCCACTCTGTAGCTCTCTAATATTTTCAGTATCATGAAGTCCATGATATGTGAAATGTTGTCTAAATACTCTTCTCCTTCTAGGCTGAGGCCTGGGGGGAGCAGCACCTTGTAATACAGCTTGTTGCACATACACATTAATGAAGCAGCAGCAACACCAAACAAAAGTGTCTTTCTGGCTGTATTCCAAAAAGGATTGGCACTTAGGCCAAATAAAGTGCAGCACATACAGACAGGTTTTATAAGGTCCCAAATTGCTCAACCATTTTGAATTGCTTAATTAGCACGTAATTCACCTACTTACTCCTTCATTAGCATATTATGCTGCTTGCCTTTGTTTGGCAACTGGGTGTAACATGCAGAGATGGTTAATGAATACAAATCAATGGGCTTATTACTGCTCGTCACACACATGGAGTTAGCATGACGTGTAGGCATTCATGAATCTCAGCCTTGGCATTTTGATATTCAGAATCTTATTGTCTTTCAAAATGCGGTAGGTTGAAAACATTACCAGAAATCCTTTGTAAAAAGGACAGTCTCTAGTTAATCAATGTCCATTGTACTGTAATTATAAAATCTTTAACTTCAAGGATAATTTTAGCACTAACAGTGAATGCATAAACTATGTTTTCATTTTTCCTTTTAACTGAACTATATAGTATTTTGGTTTTGTTGCAGAATGTGCTGTTATACTACTTAGTGTTTACCGATACAGAGTCATTAGGACATTTCTGTTTTTTTATCATTGCAAAGTGATTGGGTTCAAGAAATAAAGTACATAAAAAGTTTCAGCAGCTGTAATGGGTTCAGTTGAAAAATATATTGACTTTGGTGGGATCTTAGTTTCTTCACTAAATTACAGATACGTTCTTACATTATGAGTTGGTCAAGAAGGGGAACTTCCTAGATTGGTCAGCAGTTGGATTCATCCTCTCCATCAGTAAGAACTGGGCACTTTTTGTTGAAGCTGTCTTGCACTGTATCACATGCCCTCATTAGTATAATGCCATTTCAGAGTAGCCAGTAGTAAGGACAATTCCTACAAATCAGTAAACAAGAAAGAAAATCTGATAACTACAATGTTAATAAGTAACATACAATATGTACTTGCCCAGGTTATAGCACACTGCAAAAGATTAGCTTCAATTTATTGGAAATTCTGTTACACTGAGATAACCGGGGTTATCTGGGACCTCTCAAAAAAGGTCCATTTGTAGATCAACTATGTGACATAATAATATGTCTGTTTTTTTTATATGACATCAGAGACCTTCCTTTGTGGTCAACTACCAAATGGGTGGAAGGAAACCAGGGATAGAGGAAGAGCCAAGGTTAAAGTTTGTGAGAACAGAGATCAAAATAAGCCCAGCTTATGATATTGCTCAAGACAGTAATGCCTGGGAAATGGCATGTGCTAACAACCAAGTGGCTACAGCACAAACACCTGCAGTGGAGACATCCCTGCAGCAAGTAGTAAACAGATATATACATATAATGTGTGTATGTGTGTGTGTGTGTGTGTGTGTGTGGGCACACACACACACACACACACACACACACACACACACACACACACACACACACACACACACACACATATATATATATATATATATATATATATATATATAAATTCAAGCAGAAGATTATACAAATCAGAGTTGAAAATGATGATGATGGAAGACTGGGGATTTCAAGAAATAATGAGAGTATGATATTGGAAGCAGGTTTTAAAGAGAGTGACAGGAAGTCATAAAGCAGCAGAAAGTATTCCAAGAACTAATGAAACACAGGAATGAAGAAGAGATTTTACCAAAAGAAATGACTGTAAGTAGGGATACAGAAAATAGGCAAGACTGGAGGCTAGCATTTACTGGATGAAATTAGCAGATGAATGAATGTATTGGGAGAAAATAACTAGGGAAGGAAATGTAATCGTGTGAGATGAAGGGAAACAGAAGTTTGTAATGCAAGTTAGAGATCGTCTTTCCTGTTAGGGACGGATAATAGAAAGCAGGCAAATAGAAAGGAATAGAGGATTACTATGTGATAGGCCAGGTCTGTTAGGTTTTGTCTTCCATGTAGAACAGAAGCTTCTGGCAAAAAGGAATAATTGGTAGGACATATAAAATGATGCATGATAATTGTAAGAATCAATCAGAGGAAGTTAGAAAGGATTGGGAAGAAGTAACAGAAAGGCAAATTACAGTGGAACGATGAATGGGCATCTGCCAAATAGCTATAAGAATCAGAGGAGGTTATAAAACACTGGGAAAAGAGAATGGAAAGGCAATTTACAAAGGAACATTTGGAGGACATTGTTATGGCTCCCAAATATATAACTAAATCTAGAGGATTTACAGTTTTTGCATGGAGGTGTTTGAATGTGTATTTTTATACCCCAGTCAGACTTGTTTTCCTTATGTTACATTGGAGCTAGTTGCAGTTGGAAACCAGGGACTGTGCCCGATGACCGTTCACTTCTTTTTTCACAACAGATGAGTTATCCACTGTATGTATGTCAAACCATTGCTTTCTTATGGATCTGTGTGTTCTGTCTGTATCCATGGAAATGCTGTTCCTGCTGTCTGTGTTGAAGGGTGTAGAACTCTGGGTTGTTGCCTGTGGTACATACTGGTTGTTAATTACAAGACTTTTTTTCTGTAGGCTTGTGCTACAGCAACCTTTTATGTCTCTCCTGTTTCCATCACCACAGAAAGGTATGTACTCACAACAACTTACATTTACTGAGGAACAGCCATTCCTCATAGAAAACCTTAACCATTTCTGTAATTATCACTCCACTTCCACTTGTGTTATTCACATGCGGTCAGAAATCACTTGTGAATAGTGTGACACCTCTGGTGATACTGGTCTAAAAGACTATAAGAGAAGTTAATTAACTGGCTAGAAACAAGTCCTAATTAATTATTTTTATAAAAAAAATCTTATTAAATCACAACTAAAAAAGTCATATAACTACATGTACATTAACATGAAAGAAAATAAACCATAGTAGCACTTTTTTCATGTCCTATGCACATGCTTCTTGTTCGACAATCATTCAGTGTGAATAGTGGAACACTTCTGGTAATACTGGTCTAAAAGTGTATAATATAAGTTTATTAACTGGCTAGAAATGTGTCCTAGTTACTTATTTTTAATAAACATTTTATTAAATCACAAAAAAGATTTCAACAAAATCTTTTCGAACTTCAGAATGAACTGGATCCCCACTTACACACCATGTTCAATCATAGCCTCACGTGAGGCTTTGTGCCCACTGAATGGCGCACAGCAGCAGTTATACCACTCCACAAAGGGGGAGCCACCACAGATCCTGGGAACTATTGCCCTATTAGCCTGATGAGCCTGGCCTGCAAGGCCATGGAATGTATCATCATGGAACTCATAAATAAAGACATTGGTAACCTCCAAACTCTGGACCCCACCCAGTTCAGGTTTATGAAAGGCAGATCATGCCTCCTGAACATGATCAACTTCTTTGAGGCAGTCACCAAAGTCATAGACAAGGGTAAGGTGGTTCACACAGCCTATCTTGACATCGCCAAGGCATTCAACACCATCCTCCATTCTGGAATTATAGCTAAACTCACTAAATTAGATATAAATCCCTACATAACAAGATGGGTTGCCAATTGGCTCACTGACAGAACCCACACTGTAAAGGTTGCAGACTCCAAATCTGACTTCAAACCAGTGACAGGTGGAGTACTACAGGGTTCAGTTCTGGGACCGCTCCTGTTTGGTATCTACTTCTCTGAAGTACAGGCCAACACAGAAGGCCTCTGGCTAATGAAGTTCGCAGATGACTGCAAACTAGGAGCCATAGTCGTGTCCCCAAATGATGTGGACATCCTATAGAAGGGCCTCACTGAGACAGATGCCTGGTGTCAGAGCCATGGCCTCAAGCTCAGTGCCAAAAAGTGCGTTGTCATCCCCTTTGGTAAAAGCTATGTACCCATGAACTACAACATAGGCGGCAGTCTACTTAATGCTGAATGTGTGATAAGAGACATTTTTGACTGAGGTGGACAGTAGTCTCTCCTTTGATAATCACATCACCACAGTAGTCAGGAAATCCTTCTACATGACACACCTCATCACAAAAGGGTTCTCATCCAGGAAAAAAGAGGTCATTGTTCCCCGCTACTCGACACTCATTAGATCCATTATAGAGTACAACTCCCCTTTTGGAATGTACCTCACAAGACATCTGCAGCATTCCACCTACTACTCCATCATTATTAATGTATGATCCAAAACACAACTCTCCATAATTTCTGAAAGCCCTGTCTCCACTCTAGAGACAATCTGTATGACTAGCTGTCCAAGCAACTAATTTATTGCACTCATTCATAGAAAAGGTATACTGGTCTCTAAATCTCTCTCTCTCTCTCTCTCTCTCTCTCTCACTCTCTCTGCCTATTGCTCCCTAAAAGTATCTGTTAAATCAAATACTGTTATCCCCTTTTCCAGTTCTTTCAAACATTTGCTGTGGAACACCAAGGCATCATGGCTCCGTAAAGCCTGTCTTTCTTTAGTGCACTCATCCTGTCAAAAATCTGACATGATAATTTCATCTCCTCTCAAAATATGTTATGAAATGTTTCAAAAAGTTGTCTCAAACACCATCTAAATCCTGATTAAACTAATGAAACCATCTTAAAATTGTGTATCTGCCTTCACACATATACACGCACACATATGTGCACACACACACACACACACACACACACACACACACACACACACACACACACACACACACACACACACACACACACACACACACACACACACTCACACCACACCACTACAGCCCCGGTGACTCACATACTCAGCAAGTTAACCCTACCACTTCACATACAATGAGCCTGTAAGGCAGGCCTCTACCCAACTTATGTGCAGTGCTATTATAAAAGCTAATGATATTACTACCTCAGGTTTTGCATAGATGATACAGGTAGTGCAGGGTGTGCAAAATGACCTACAAGAGTGTTTGGCCAGTATGGGTGACATTTCCGATATCCCTGATTGCATACTGGTGTATGGCAGGTCCTCCCAAGCTCACATGCCACATGGCAGGCATGGTCCATTCATCCTCCCATGGATGTGGATGGCCAAGTCATAGTTACAACAGTAACACGTCTGTTAATCAACATTACTCACAGTCATGATGCATACCTATATATAGCCAGGGTCATGGTACTGTTACCTATGAAATGCCAAGAACTGAGCAGCATTCTACCTTCTCCATGGATGATGCTGCAATATGAGCAAATAATTGGATTCAATAATTGGCTTAGTTTTTATTGTCATTCGAAGGGAGTCCAATATTTGTTAGCCTGGGAGGACATGATTGATAGACTATGCTGCTTCACCAAGGATGGCCTCCATCTGTTCCTGCTAAGGTTTTAATTATTGGCAAAGGCATAGTGCCTTTTTTTAGGCAATGTCAACCTGATAAATCTACCAACATAACAAAGTAAACAAAGAAAAATATAAAGATGGTACTGACCGATGCTAGAAGCCTAAACAAGAGGCTCTACTCCCTATAAGCCCTTCTTATCCTGGAGGACATAGAAGTCTCTGTACTTACTGAGACACAGTTTAAAATGACAGGGAGCACTCAAGCTGTTCAGTGCTATAAATGCCTTCCACACATTTAGAGCAGCTAGCTACTTTAAAGGAGCAAAAAAAGGTGAAGGTACCTCAATATTTATCCAGAAGAGATTCACATCAAGGCTGGTAAAGCAGCATGATGCACTAGAGCTTCTTCATGTCTAAGTAACCATCATTAAGGTCCCATTCCATATATATTAGCTAGCTACAGAACTGCCTTTATAACACAAGAAAGTGACAATGCCTATTTACAGGAACTAGAATAACTTAGTATTAAACCCAATTTCATTTTTAGGTGACCTAAACTATCCAACTATATATTGGGAGACCTGCACCACCACTAGTGCACACGCACAGAGATTTCTGGACTTTCTTGGTGCAAGTGCCTTGGAACAATTAATCAAACTAACCTCTAGGTTCTGGATCTTGTCCTTACTAATGTAGGGGAATTTTTCAACATTCCTTGTATATCTTCATCACTCATTAGGTCTGACCATAAAGGCATCTCCTTTGAAATAAAATTGAAACTAGAGATTCCTTTCACCCAAGTTACTTTTAGAAATTTCTCTAAGACAAACTAGCCACTCCTAAGTGATACATTGGCAAGCTTCAAATCCCCAGCAAACTCAGTTAACTTCATTGAATACCCAGAAATGTACACCACCAGACTATACCAGCACGTAAATAGCTGCAGAGGTGCAAGTGTACTTTGTAGGAATAAATGTAGGGCAAACTCCAGAAACAAATCCATATGGTGGAACCATAATATCAACAAGGTTTTCAATAAAAGGAAGAGAATTTTGACCAAATGTATGAAGAGCAATTCCCAGAATGATAGAGTCCTCATCACTAAAATTCACAAAGGGCTCAGATGCTTAATAAAATCCACAAAAGCCAAGTTTGAGGCTAAAATAGGATGGCGCAGTGGTTGAGCAGTAGTGTTGTTGCCTCATTGCAAGAGGTTCTCTGGTTCATTTCTCAGCTGGGGTGCCTTCTGTGCGGAGTCTGCATGTCCTCCCTGCATTCGTGTGGGTTTCCTCTGGGTGCTCTGGTTTCTTTCCACGTTCAAAGACACGCATCTGTAACATTTCTCCCTGGGCCTCCACTGAAAATTGGTTTTGTTCCAAATCAGACTTTCCCAGTTAACAAAATTTTAAATAAATAAATAAATAACCACACAAGCCAAAGATGATCACAAAGCCTTTTTCAATGTTCATAATCTCAGAAGCACAGCACAACAATGCACTGAGCTGATGTTATGTACACTAAGGCTGAAGATACAGTGAACCTACTAGTCAATTAGTTTAGCTCAAATTTTATCCCCCCTTCCCCTCTGTTTGTCCAGCAAGAAATACCTGAAATCAGCTCGCCTCCAGCTATCACATAAGACCATGTCCTAACATTGCTATCGCAAGATGAATACACTACATTGCTGGGACCTGTCAATATCCCTGGATGCATCTTAAATCGCATGAAGCATGATTTAGCCAACCTTCTTGTGATGCCTGCCTCTGGGCCAATAGTCAAGGAGCCTGAATCCTCACCACTGACATCAGTTAGGGACATTCACTTGGAGCAAACATATATACACACATTATTTCCAGATGCAGATCTCTGCATCAAGTACAATTTCCCTTAAGAGCACACAGCAAGCACACTCAGTCTGGGGTCTGGGTTTCTGTCTCTTTCCAGGCCACCAATAAGACTCCTCACTGTCACAGCTGTACAGTTGAGTTCTCAGCTGAGTGTCTAAGCCAAATCCTCCACCACTCTCTCTGTTAAACCAGTGCTCTGTGTCTCTGCTCCAAGCAGCTGACACACACACACACACACGCACACACACACACACACACACACACACACACACACACACACACACACACACACACACACACACACACACACTCACACCTGGGAAAGGCTGGCACAGATTTACTTGCTCTGCTACTCTAAAGCTCTTACAAGGGCATCCAGTTATACTGACTGAAATTAATACTAATACAAATGGTAATGTTGACCAAACAGTTTTCAGGAGCAGCCACAGTGTCACCAAGTAAATGTAAGTATTCCCAAAGGTTAAAATATTCTCTAAAAGACCACCCACCATGAAAAGTGTAAATGTACTTAATAATAAACAATAAAAGAACACAAAAATACTAAATATCTCTTTACAATAAAAAGTCTCAATCACAGGAAATATTAAAAAATAACACAGATGGATAGATTCACACACACATACAGAAAACAGTGCTTAACTAATCTCTCTATATTTTCCTGACTTATCTAAAGAATTACTATCCTCTAGTCCACTTACTAGAACAAGGGAAGATGATGTAGCTGAAAGGTCCTTCTTGTCAGGTTTCAAAAACAGACTGCTCTGACATCTCTGTATCATCAAGTATTAAAACATCATTTCAGTCCTAGATTACAGAATGACATCACATACATCTGGTTGTCTGACTTCTGGTTCCCATACTATCCCTCTTTACTAGAAACTGAACCAGAATTTCATACATATGTGCCATAATACACACACATAGAGCTTTGCTAAGATCTGTTGCAGCTTCTGGAACTCATGCAACAATTTCAAACTTCCATCCTTCCAGAGTAGCAATTAGTTCACCATCGAGGACAATACAGAACACTTCCTAGTACAGACTTTTTTCTGTCTGCATTCAGAACTGTAAGATATATTCTTTATGGCCTACCAGGTAATTTAATTTCAAGCTATTTTTCAAAGTTATCTGGGCTGAGATGAACCTCTTGTCTTCCAGTATCCTCTGTTAAAATATATTCATTTCCACAGTTACAGTACAGTCTGACATACAGATGTATTTCTTTTCTGTCTAGCAGGACCCACTGTTGACACATTTTTAACACAAGCAGCTTTACAAATACATTTTCAACACAAACATCTGTACAAATCTGTTTGATATACAAATGACATATAATTCTTTACAAAACTCCAGCTAGGTATGCTGGCATATGTTACACATCCACTGCCCTACTTCTCCTGGCATAGCTGGCAATACCTCAGATCATCACACCACCAACAACACTGTTCATCCTCTGCCTCCACACAGGTTTTGTAACACGTGAATGGAGAACAGCTACAGTCATTCCCTTGCATAATGGAGAAACTTCCACAGACCTATGAGTCTCACCAGCCTCAAATGCTAAGTCATAGAAAGACGTATTATGGAACTAATTAATAAGGTCATAGGGAACATCCAAACTGTACATATCTCAGACTGGAGGTTCCTTATATCCTTTGCACTGCCAGTAAATTAATCAAGAGTCCTTGTCATTAACAACTTCTAGTTTCAGTTTCTGTTTTATTTCTCACAACAAGTTGCTTAATGCATTTCTTTTGTTACTTTTGCCGAATAATCTCATCAGCATCACTTCAGCAAACTGTACTATAGGAGAGAAAGACAGAAAAGATTAGCAGATGTTTACAGTGGATCAGTAGGAACTACTGGTCTTTTCCTAGTCACAGACACAGGGCAGGTACTGGGATTAAGACTGCTTAAGGGAAAACAGATCTGTAGCTGCATTTTCTTTGTCACCATGTTCATCCAGGGGCAAAGGTGCTTCATCTTCTGGATATTAGGCATGTTCCAAAGTATACAGCATTTCCGGTAAATCAGTGTAAGTAAAAGAGAAAACACAAATAAATACACACACACACACACACACACACACACACACACACACACACACACACACACACACACACACACACACACACACACACACACACCTATATCTATCGATATATCTATCTATCCATCTATCTTTATTTATTTATTTGCAGTTTTTTAACCGGGAAAGTCTACTGGGCTGTGTAGAGCCCATTTTCAGTGGAGGCCCAGGGAGAAAAGTTCCACAGTACAAGAAAATCAACACAGTACAGGAAAAGTAACATCTTAAAGTTGAATTATACAATTATAAAAAATGTGTCATTAACACATTATAAACAAGTATAGAAAATGGAAAGTGGATGCTCAAGGAGAACCTCTGTATAAAATGTGGAAAGTAACATAGATTAGCATTACACAGTTCAAAATTTATAATTAACCAATTATAAACATTGATTTTACTCAGCAGTTAGACAATGGATAAATTAGAAATTTAAGGATATAGATTTTTTTCCACAGGATGCTATGCAGAAGTTAAGGCAAATATAGTGAGGAATAAAGGCAAGTATAGTAAAGGAATTAAAACGTTTCATGGGGGGAGGTTGTTAGAGGACTGGGTGCAAGAGCAGTTCTAAGTACAGGTTAGGTAAGAGTGTAGAGAAGATTTAAAATTAACAGGGTTTTGTGTAGTTCTGAGGGATAAGGGGACAGCATTCCACTTTTGGCTAGGGTGAAAGAGAAGACAGGTTTTCAGGAGGTCATTTAGGCTTGTGAATCAGGAATAAATTCTTGTTTTCAGATCTAATGGGCCTATTAGGAAGGTAGGAGGTGAAGATAGAACTTAGGGAGGGGCAGTCAGAGGGCTTGAAGATCAGTTTGTGAGCAGTAAAGTTGTAAATAGTCAAGATAATTTGGGAGGTCTATATATACACACACACACACACACACACACACACACACACACACACACACACACACACACACACATATACATATGTATACCACTGAGATGGTTAACTGATGTAAGCAACTTACAGGCTGTACTTAACAGCCAGCAGCAATAACATTTTCCCCCACAATTAATCTGCTTAAGGAGTTTAACTAATTACAGCCTAGTGATGACTCCAGTCATTTCTGCAGTTTCATCCTATTGACACTTCTAGGCGTCCAATTATTGTTTGTTCATATTTACATTAATAAGTTCATATCCATGCTACATACAATGTATTAAAATATTTCTTCTTAAAGCTTGCACAAAGGCAAATACAATTCTGTTGATAGTTGGCATCTAGTCCAAGTAGAGATACTGAATATTATTTGTATACTATGTATTTGTATTGTAATAATTTTGATATTTTTCTAAATATCTCAACAATCAAGAGACACAGACAAAACTGCTTAGCCTTATATGAATGCTCACAGTAGTGTGAAGAAAACAATGCTGGCAGTATGAGTGTTGCTTGAATGGCTACTGAGATATTTTGAATTGTTTATAGAACATTATATAATGCATATTTACTGTAGTAATTATGGCTTATAAAATCCAGTTTAATGAATGTAACCATTGTGAATGTTATTTTGTGCTGAAGAGTTTGCCAATTACAATTCTGTAGTAAAGATTATGATTTTTAGAGATATGCACATTTGAATGAACTGTGAGGCAATAACTTAATTTTTAAAAGGCTTAGGCCATGCACCCTGGTAGTTTGAGTGCAAATTCAAAAGAGCTCCATTACAGGGAATGAATTAAATGACATATGAGCATGTGTACACTACACTGAGAAACCAGTATGTAAAACCTGCAGACCATACAGCAAAAAATAGGTGCACTCACCCCCACAAACCTGGAAAGGCAGGACAATTTCCCCTAGCACTGATAATAATTCTCTGCTCTTCCTCCAGAACTATTGAACAAAAAAGAGAGGTATTAGGTAAACTACAGTCTATGCTGGTATGGTAAGGGTTTAAAAAGTTTACAGTCTACTTACAGTGTATTACAGGATAACTTACTTCAACCTCCTTTTTTCATATGTGAAGAAGTTCAGTATGGCACCTCCTCATGCAATTGTACTGGTGCCTGCACTGTTCACCAGTATAGGAGGTGTCAGTAGTACTAGTAACTGGCTCAGAAAGACAGTGGCAGTCATCCAAGTTATACTGTGAACCCGCTTAACAGTTCCTCAGCAAATAGTCCTGATGGCCTCTTTATAACATGTGGAAAGAGAGATTGTAGTTTCATGAAAGTACTGCTGGGGCACCCTGCATTCACCATTATCTTCTGAAGTCATGGCCATTCACAAGGTCTCATCCAGGAGAATAATGGCACCTCCATGATTATTCATGTTTGTGAGAGGGCATATTCATGGTCTGTCACAATCTGCAGATTTTGGATGGGTATCATCAGTTAGACTTCCAGGGCATATCCAGCAGAACCAATAAAATGCCTCTGAGGGAAGTCAGCCCTCACATACCATTGGTAAAATCATGTGCTTCACATTTGGGAGTCATAGTAGCTATCTGGGTGGCCTGCAGAGACATTGTAGATAATATCAGATCATCATGCAATTGATGAAGTAATACCCTTTGTGATCCACATACCTTCTTCTCATGTCAACAGATGAGGCCTTTATTTCATTGTGGATGCATTATAGCCCTCAGCACCTCAGATGATGGGCTATTTCACAGGAATCAGGCATGATACTGGCTCTTTCCTCTGTAATACATGGAAACTACACATGCTGCTGACATGCTGTAGTAAGGCATCAAGAAAGTGATAGAGTATTCTTGAAGCAGATGCATGAGATACCCCCACCATGTCCCCTGCTGGTTGCTGACAGATACATGTAGCTGGTATACATAAAGCCATGACACTTTGAATCAAGTGAAATGTGCATTCCATAATTGTAATGGGCTTGCAGATGAGACCATACACATGTCTACCAGGTCCTGTATGGCATCATTATCTACATGGCACTGGTGTACAATATCTGTGCTGTGAAGACCACAAAATATTAAATGTGGTTAGATAATGTGCACCACTGTGACTCATAGATAGAGGCAGACAGTAATGCCCAAACTAACATACCCCCCACATAACCTCTAGAAACTTCCTAACATACCCCTCCTAATAAACACTCATGATACATAGGGATACAGTTGGGTTGGACTGCAAAATTAGGCTTATAAAGGCCCTTGTGTTTGGTAGCCTAGTATATACCTATGAATCTATAATAGCCTGTTGAATTCACATGTTCACTAATGCTGCAACAACTCCTAGAATATTTCTGTGATTCTCCTGCATGTACATGAGGATTTGGTTGTAGTCATTACTATTAGTATTTGTGCACCATTTCATCCTCTTTATGTGTTTTTGAATCATTCCACCAGCTTGTTTAACTTCATCTGCATACACAGAACCACTTATTTTACTACTGTTGCTCATTAGCACTTGCTTGAACAGCCGCAAGCACATATTATGAATAGCTCTGCTACTAGGTGTTCACCTTTCATGCTGAGCGTGTCTCTGAATCACCACACACTGTACATGGCCACTTGTATAGAGCAGTTGCCCATTGCAATATAGCAAATGTTTTAGGATCCCAGGGTTGATCTTTTTAAACCAAAGTGCACAATGACAGAGATGAATAAATAACACAGAAAAATGAGATGAGTGTTCTGCAGTTTCTGTCCTAATTTGTTTAGGACTGCACCATCTCATATTCCAGATTTATGTTAAGTGCACTCTCTCCTGCATTACCACTGCTTCCATCTCCCAAATTAATATACAGAGCTGGCTGTCCAGGGTGGGCCTCATGAAAACTCCAAAATCTATAGTCAGTGCTTTTCAGCTTGAAAGATGATTCAGTGCTCATTGTGGTCATTATGGATATCAATCAGCTCTGCTATCTGTGTTTGCTTCTGTTGTCGGTTTACTTTTGTTCTGGTTTTATATTTGCTTTTCCTCTCAAGCTCTTTGATTGGCAACTCTGAATTCTGTTTGCATGTGACATTTGACCTTTTTCTATTGCCACTAGTGTCATGGTTGTAAATTATACTCAGGAGCCAGTCCAGTAATCAAATGATTGCCTGTACAAACCCTGGTGCAATATTCAAGCAGGTTAAAACTGTAGTACCCAGAGATTCCCTCTTACCATTCTGCATCAAATATTTTTTGATAAAATGCTGAAGGCTAGAATGTTTAGCAGAAAATTTGAAATCACAGGTTCATAGGATCATAGGAATTACAAAGCAAGGAGGTCATGACCATTTGTCCCCTCTCTATCCCTACTCCACCTCCAGAAGAGTGAAACAGGTCAGGCCACAAATAAATATGCAGATGCCGAGCAGTCATCAAGGTTTGCTTTAAGGGATGTGAGTGTGCCACTCTTTTTAACATGTAAGAGCAGTTCGTTCCAGCGTCAGTGTAAAAACTGGGTAATAAAGCTGACCCTTCATCATGTTTTGTTTATATGGAGATTCATATCCTTAGATGTAGTGCTTATGGAGCTGGTTATCTTACAGTAATCTAAGAGATCAAGTAGCACAGATTTCTTCATGGAAGAGAGTGCAAGACAAAGGTCTCCATGTAAGAAGCTATAGGATACCAAGTATACAGATAAGGATTCAAACCTGTCTTGGTAGCAATGTGTCTTAAGGCTAATAATCATTTTAGTTATGAACTGCTTGGGACTTTCTAGCTGTAATAATTATCAGGACAGGTACATACAAAGGAGGTACTGTACTCTATAGCTGGTGTAATTTAACCTAGGATAGGGATAATGTAGTTGAGGTACGCAAGTGACTATGTTGGTAAGGACAAGGTCTAGAATGTTTTGCCACCTGGTGGATGACTAATTCTTCTATGGACTTATTTATTAATACCAGGAATATTTGGACTTAAGTTGTTCAGGTTTAACAATGAATAATTGAAATCACCTATCAAAAAGGTATTTTTCATTATAGGTATTTCAGAAAGTGTATTCATGAATTGCTTCCTTGTCACGTGGGGCCATAGATAGCATCCCATAGCAGCAGCCTGAATAAAGAATTGAAATCAGCCAGAAAAGGAGACTGGTATTGCTGGAAATGGACAGAAGCAATCCTGCCAGATATAAAATGACTGCACTTTATTCACCAAGACAGATACCACAGTTAAGCACTTTCATCACTTGAACGTCATCAGAACTAACAACCAACTAATTCCATATCCTTTTATATTTGTTAAAAACATTTTAACCCATAAATTAGTAAATTATTAGTCCAAGTGATGAAAGTGCTTATCTGTGGTATTTTTCTCAGTTTATTGGTGAATAAAGTGCAATCGTTTTATATCTGGCTGGATTGCTTCTGTTGCCCTACAGGACTACATGTGTTTTGGTGATTTTTCTTCATTCCTGTTATCACTGTGTTTTTTGTTATTGCTGGAAATGAATTTATTCTCAAGTGTTGATGAGTACCTTCATGGGGTGGACACTGTTTTCACAAAATCTCACCGAAACAACACCGATATATAGACTGTGTTTTATATAGAATGTATCATGAAGGATGGTAGATTAAAAAATAAAAAAGGCAGCTGGGAGAACATGTCCTTGGATGAAAAAGTACCCAGTCCTGGTGTACGCATTGGTGTCATGACTGGAAAAAGAAGGAAATGTAGAATCATCAGGATACAGAGACCTTACAACAGGGTTAGGCCAGGCTCAGGGGAAGATGGCCCCTCTGTTGTAGAGGAAGAAGTGGTCCACAAGAACCACAAAAATTGACAGTGCAAAAAAGATTCATAAAGATGACAAAGTGGACTTTTGAGGATAAAGATGCAATTACGTATTGTTACTATTATGCAAGAAGCGTAGAATATCCAGGATAGAAGATGTTTAGAAAGATTAAATTAGAAATTAGCAGAAATAAAAATATTTGCACAAGAAAAACTAACTGTTAAATGCTTCAAATAAAAATGTGTATTCATTAACATAACAGATTTATGAAAAACATTACACAGATGACAGATCTTTTAGCAACCTGGAAAAATATGTGGCAGAATAAGTGCAAAAAAAATAAAGAACAAAACCCAGGGATTTTTGAAAGGTATAAAAAAGTAACTATAAAAGGGTAAGGAAAAAGTTCTGATATCCTGCAAAATGTATGCAAAGGAGAAAGCCAGACTAATCAATACAAAAAAGCAGTTCTAAAGATATTTGAAGAGAAACATAGACAAAGGCACACAGATATGGAACATTTAAAAAAAAAAAACAAGAAAACAAACAGAGAATGTGGAAAAGAGGATTAGTAAGAAGTTAAATGAAAGGAAAATGAAGTTATGGATTATCTGTGACGTGAATAATTTAGTGTGGAGAATCCAACACAGGCAATGATGCAGCATGATGAAATTATGGGTCCCCAAATTAGGGAGCAACAGCTGGAGCAGGAGGCATCTGAAGAAGATTTGCAGCATGATGATGCTCTGGAACTTTCAGTAGGAGACTGCTATGAAAGTCCACTTGAGGATGCACAGCAAGGGAAGGAGCAGGAAACAGTAGTAGCTCAAACACAGGCAATGTTTTGCAGTGATGTGCCTCAGAGTTCCCATATGAAGGAGTAGCAGAGGAAACAGGGTGCATCTGAAGAGGATATGTCACATATGTCACAAGAAGATTTTCTGGAACTTTCTGTAGATTACTCAGAGGAAACTGTGAGCAAAGAAGATGCTCTCATTCCAGAAGAAAAGGATTTAAGGGAAGATCTGCTTGATTTAACAGAGTTGGAAAAATATACTATGATAGATGAAAGAAATAAATTACAGATAGTAAATATGATCCAAAACGTGGCAAGTTTAGTAAAACAGATGACCACAGTAATTAGGACTATTAATGGAAATTCATTTGCTATAGAAATAAACAGAATAAATTACTGTGCGGCTAAACTAATACTAGATAAAGTACTGCCATAAAACATAGAGTAACAAAGGAAAGGAAGGAAACAAGTAAAATGCTACCATGGAAGCACTGAACAGAGAAAACAATAAAGCAATTAAGACAAGAAGTATTACTGCTAGAAGACTATAGAAAAGCCAACAGTTAATCAAAAGTACTTAGAAAGACAGATGTGGTAGAAGCAATGACAGTATCAAAATAGAACCATTTTTATCATATACTGTTGTCAATAATAAACTAAAAATATTAGCATAGGCAGAAAAACAGGGGTAAATTCAATAAAGCCTACACTATTCTTTTTTGTGTACCCATTGTGGCGTAATGCGTACACTAGCGTGAACATTTTTAGATTATGTAAATGACACTAGTGTGCAATGCAAATTTCTGCTTAAGCAGGTGAATATTATGCAAATGAGGCAGGCTGAGTGATTTAAGAAGGCGAAAGGCATCAGTGTAGATTCTGTGTCCATGTTTGAGGAGTCTATATGGACAGAATGAGATGTAAAAGTCCACATATATAGACATACCTCCCCTGAAAATAGTAGATCACATACATACATTTTGGTACTTAATACATAAGCACCTATCCAGGCATGTCTAAGGGTCAGCTCCCGGTGTTTTCTCCTGTCTACCTGATGAATCTGGGCATCTTGGGCAATGCAGCAATTGCCTCATGTACACAGACAACCCTCTCCTCTTACCACCCAACACTATAACCTGTGAGAGATGCACTTATATAGCCAAACTGGAAGCAAAGCTCTCTTCACCCAAGACTGGACTAGACAGTCAAGAAGAGAAGGTAAACACTTGCACCACACCACACTCATCACATAGTCCCTCAAAACCTACACCACCAAAACACACACATAGAAACACAAAACACACACCTACATTTGCGGAGACTCTCAAAAAAAATCTACCCAAGCAACAGGGACCTCCAAAGCAGAAACACAAGCAACCTCCACCCCCCAACACAACCCAAATGAAACATAGCCCACAAACTCAGTGTGACACCCAACCAAAGCCCATAAGGCATTACAACGTACCCAACACTCTAGTCATAGGTGACTCTATAGTCAGCCACACTGATGTTCCACTTACCAGGCTAAACAAGGAGAAAGTTACTGTCAGCTGCCTGTCAGGTGCCAGGATCCACCACATAACGCATGCACTCAGGTCACTCCACAACAAGTACAAATATGACTCTGTCATTGTCCATGTTGGTGTGAATGACCCGAGACGTACCTCCTTGAACTACATGAAAAGAGACATGGAGGAGCTGTCCAATCTTGTAGCCCAGGCAGGTATGACCCTAGCCCTGAGTAGCATCCTGCCATCACCCAGAATGATACCACAGTACAAGGACAAAATGATTGACTTCAACAATTGGCTAAGCTTCTGGTGTTATTCTAAGGGGATCCAGTATCTGTCTGCCTGGGATGACATGATCGACAAACCACGATGCTTTGCCAGAGATGGCCTGCACCTGTTGCCCTTGGGATTCTGGATACTGGCTAAGGCTCTGGCCACCCCTATAGTGTCTTTTTTAGGCAGGATTCAAATGACAAATTCACCACCGTAACAGGTACAAGCAAGCACAATCTGAGGGTAATGCTAGTTAATGCTAGAAGTCTAAACCTCAAAATGCACTCACTCGAGGCACTCCTTAAAATGGAGAACATCAACATCTGTGCAGTGACAGAGACCTGGTTCAAGGCTCCAGATAGCACCCCTGCATTACCAGGCTATAATTCATGCCACACCTTTCGGCCACCTAACCTGGACTGAAGCACTAAAGGCAGAGGTGTGTCCATATTCATTAAGGATATCCACACCTCCAGGCTAGTTGCTCAGCATAATGCATTTGAGATTATCCAAGTGCAACTAACTCTGGGCAAGACCGCAGTCCAAATTGTTGCTTGCTACAGATCCCCCACCATGCCCCAGGATTCCCACTCCTCATTTCTTGATACACTGGGAAATATTAGGGTACAACCTAACACCCTAATAATGAGCGATTTCAACTACCCCACCATTAACTGGGAAAACTACTCATGTACCAACTCTTTTGCTCAATGTTTTCTGGAATTCATAAATTCCAACGTCTTGGATCAACTTATCCACACTCCCACCAGGGGCAGCAATATACTAGACCTGGTCATTACCAACATGGGCAACCTGTGTTCCACACCAGAGGTCAATTCCTCGTTGGTCAGATCTGACCACAAGTAAATCAGCCTAGACATCCACATCCCACCCCCACCCCCAATTAGGGAAACCATCATAAAAAATTTCTCCAAAGCCAACTTTAGGCTTCTTAAGACAGAAGTGGCAAACTTCACGACACCCGTGCTGACAGACAATAGAGGTACGACTGTTGAATCCTATACAATTGCACTTTATAAGCACTTAAATGAGTGCATGGATTGTGCAATCCCTAACAGAATCAAGATGATATCCTCCAAAAAAAGGAAGTCAATCTGGTGGTCCCCTGCCATAAACAAACTCTACAACAGAAGAAAGAAACTGTTGCAAAAAAGAGTAAAATCCCATGATTGGAGGAACTCTGTGGTCAGCCTCAGTAAGAAGCTGAGATCCCTCATAAAATCCTCCAAAGCTAGTTATGAAAACAAAATCACCACTGATACTAAAGACAACCACAAAGCATTCTATAGCTATGTCAAGAATCTCAGTGGCAACACTCAGATCTGCTCTGAGGTACAGCACAATGGCACCAAATATACAGAACCAACTGATATTGCCAGCATCCTGGCAGATAGGCTCAGTACTAACTTTACCCCTCTCACATCCCCTAAAGGGCCCATCTCTATACCGGAAGAATGCAAAGTTCCTGTAATCAAGGCTGTACAGGTAAAAAACACACTCTCCAAAGCCAAGAACACAGCATCCATGGGACCTGACAACATCCCAGGCTGCGTTCTACATGAACTACAGAATGAACTGGCACCCCATCTAAGTACCATGTTCAATCATAGCCTCACCTCAGGCTTTGTGCCCACTGAATAGTGCACAGCAACAGTTATCCCACTCCACAAAGGGGGAGCCACCACTGACCCGGGAACTACTGCCCCATTAGCCATGACGAGCCTGGTCTGCAAGGCTATGGAACGTATCATCATGGAACTTATAAACAATGACATTGGTAATCTCCAAATTCTGGATCCTACCCAGTTCGGGTTTGTAAAAGGCAGATCATATCTCCTAAACCTGATAGACTTCTTTGAAATGGTCACCAAAGCCGTAGATGAGGGTAAGGTGGTTCACACAGCCTATCTAGATCTTGCCAAGGCTTTCAACACCATCCTCCACTCTGGAATTATAGATAAACTCACTAAACTAGATATAAATCCCTATGTCACAAGATGGGCTGCCAACTGGCTCACTGACAGAACCCACACTGTGAAAGTAGTAGACTCTAAATCCAACTTCAGACCAGTGACAAGTGGAATACCACAGGGTTCAGTCCTAGGTCCTCTCCTGTTTGGTATCTATTTCTCTGAAGTACAGGCTAACACAGAAGGTCTTTGGCTAACAAGGTTTGCAGATGACTGCAAACTAGGAGCCATAATCAAAACTCCTAATGATGTGGACATCCTACAAAAGGGCCTCAGTGAGACAGATGCCTGGTGTCAAAGCCATGGCCTCAAGCTCAATGCCAAAAAGTGCATTGCCATCCCTTTTGGTAAAAACTCTGTACCCATGAACTACCACATAAGCGATAGTTTACTTAACACCGAAAGTGTGATAAGAGACCTTGGGACACAGGTGGACAGTAGTCTCTCCTTTGATAATCACATCACCACAGTAGTCAGGAAATCCTTCTATGAGGCACACCTCATTACATGGTAAGGTTTCATCATCAGAAGAAAAGAGGTAATTGTTCCCCTCTACTCATCACTCATTAGACCCAATATAGAGTACAATGCCCCTTTTGGTATGTACCTCACAAGACATCTACAACAACTGGAAAAGCCACAGAAATACCTCACAAAGAGGATTACTGGCCTCAAACAGATGCCCTATGCAGACCGTCTCAAAAAACTCCAGCTTTACTCTGTCGCATATTGTCTACTCAGAGGCAATCTTTGCCTAACATACAAAGCTATGTCAAACCCAGAGCTGTTGGACATGCTCCAGTTAAAGAAATCCCAATCCCTCCAAGCTACATGCTCTAGGGACCTAAACCTTGTCACCACAATAAACAGAACATTCTGGAGGGAAAGATTCCTGTCCCAGAGACTTCCCATACTCTGGAACAAACTATCTATCTATATCAAACAAAGCTCCTCATTAGCACTTTTCAAGAAAAATTTTGATGATTGGATGGGAGATAGGAAATTCACCCCAGGGATCATTTCTGTGGCTCTGCTTGACAAGGGCACTGGAAAATTATTTTCTTGGGTGGCAAAAGCCAGGGTACTGTTTGACTAGGCTTATATAGGCCCTAGGGCCAATAGCCTAGTACCTACCTATGAACCTATACATTGTGGATGTTTGTAAAAGGAAGGGGATATGTAAAATGAATAATATTTTTTTTTATAATTTTCACATTTACACTATGTGTCATATTGTGAAAACATGTTTAACAGGAAAAAAATGTTACAATAACATCTATAATGTAGTTTACACAAATGTACTGTAGGACCCTACACTAGGTCTGTACAATGGTGCATTTGTGCTGTTACCCAGCTTACACGGCTAAAAACCATGAAGTTTCCAGGCTGTCAGCATGAATATTTAAGCAAATGAGGTTTCTTTGTTAAATAGCTGAAAGGAGCAACTGTGTCCACATGCCATTTGTGTAGGCTCCTACACGTTTTTGATATTTCCACCGTGTTATTTTTAGGCTTTTTTTAGTGCTCAGTGCACATGTTTGCATGATGTGCCACATAGCTTAGGATGTTCGCATGAGCAGACAACCCACATTACAGTGATGACAGGCATCTGACAAGGAAAATCAGATGTATTCAAAAAATAATATATACTTTTGTATAAGTTACACTGCATGATGTGGTGCTTGTAGGCCATGAATCATATCAGTTACATCCTAGGTAGGTTAACTACATCATAATTAGCCAGTCCCACATGGTGGACCTACATCACAATTGTATAATGTACGCATACACTCTACATTCTGATTTTTCCTCAATACTCTGAACCATTGGAGCACAGATTTGGAAATTTTAACTGAGATAATGCTAGGGGCTGCTGCAGCTTTTCTACATCTGTATGTGCTAGATACTGAAATCAGTGTCACTGGTGTTGCTAACCATAGAAGAAGAGTGTTCAGGCCCAGGGTAACCTTCCAGGAGTTACATGAGCTGGAGATTGTACAGTGCTTTAGGGTGGACAGGGACATATTACAAGAGCTTAGTGAGCTCTGCCCTCCCCCTCAACTCTGAGCCTGAGTTAACAGAGGGGAACCCATCCCAGTGGAAACTAAGGTATGTGTAGTCTTTAGAATACTAGCTACAGGTACCTTTCAAAGACCAACTGGAAGCATGATGAGAGTGTCACAGGCAGCTGCATCCAGGATAATCTGCCAATTTCTGGATACTATGGTCCCACATGCCAGTGAACACATATCTTTTCCCTTTGACCCTGAAGTGAGGAACAGCAATATGCAAAACTTCTTCCATGTAACACCCTACCCTGAAGTACTGGGTGCCATAGATTGTACTCATGTACACATCAAAACACCCCCTGGTGAGCAGGGTAGAATCTACATTAACCACAAGGGATAGCACTCCATCAACTGCCAAGCTGTGTGCAATTCCCAGGGAATTATCTTGAATGTGTGCGCTGGCAACCCTGGTAGTTATCGACTCCCATATGTGGTGCTCATCACAGCTGTACCAGATGTTTGCTAGGGGGACATCGCAAAGGGCCATTTACTGCAGATGTTGGCTATGTCCTGGAACCATGGATGCTGACACCATCAGAAATGCACATACACCCATGGAAGAATGTTATGATGAGGCACACACACACAAACTAGGAACATCATGAAGAATGTGTTTGGGCTTCTGAAGTCATGGTTCCGGTGCCTCGATATATCTGGTGTATCCCTGCAGTACTCTCCAGCCACATGTGCACATATGTTTACAGTATGTGCCATGCTACACAATCTGATCCTGTAGAAACAGCTGCAGCAAGATCAGCAAAGGGAAGAGATACACAGCCCCCCACCAGTGCCTAGGTCACCACAGCCACAGTCACAGGAGGACTCAGAGGAGGAACCCCCTGCTGATGTCCCAGTAGGCAGACTTTGGCACGCTCAGTATACCCTGGCTTTGGCTAAGAGACGATGCATAGCACATTCACTGACAACCTAGGTATCTGGGGACTTAACACCCTACTCCAATTCACATACAGATATGAAAACTGATGCCAGCCAAATTACATATCCTGTACTTAGCCATTTATTGGCTTTGTACTTCTCATATCAGACAGAGTCAGCCCTGAACTACAGTTGGGTCAACTGCTGCACTTGCAAAGTAAGTCCATAACCTACACAGTAGTATAGTGGATTGTTATGTTATGTCATTGTAGCTATGGACCGGGTACGTTATGCAGGCAACTATACTGGGCTATTTGGGCAGAAGTTACATCCACATGGGACTACAGGCATCCATTCCACTAACATGTCACCATTTGTATTATATGCATGGAATATTTATGCAGTCCTACTGCAACAGATTACTGGTACTTCATTCAAGGGTCATGTTAGAAAGTGAGGTTAAATGATAGTCAGACTACTGTGTGTCCTAGCAGTACATAGGCTTTTGTTCTCCCACCCCTCAAAACAGCAATGTCCCCTTGTAACTGCCATAACAATAAATCATCTATGCTTTATTAACATTTCACACAGTATTGCACACAGCATCAGGATAGTAATGTATGATTTGAGCTTACATATTATGTGTTAGTTAACTGAGAATAGCAAAGTACATATTTATGCAGGTGATGGTGTGATGAATGATCCCTTCCTTTTCAAGCAGCTTCTGTGGCTCAAATGACTAAGGCAGATAGCTTGTATGATGGTGTTCAGGGTTTTCATCATGATATATCTAGAAATTTGGCATGTTAAGGAGTAATAAGTGCTATTTAACAGACTGTGAGTTTGTGTGCACTATACTAATATTAACCTAGTTAACATATCAGTTACACATTTGCATCTGCACTGCATATCCAAGACCTATTTAAAAAGTCTTAGGTGATATCGGATTAGTCAGTATCAGAATTGTAAAGGTTGGGACTAGAAACCATATATCAGCATGCATATGTGGAAATTAGACTAAGCTCCACCTGCAACATGATATACCATGACAATATAATAACAGCAATGACTGAAAAATTGTGCTGTGATGTAATTTATAGGGATTTGACAGGGTCATACACAAAACACTGATCAATAAATTAGAACAACTAAGTACTGATGCACTCTTGATAAGATGGATAGCTGCATGGCTTACATATAGGACATAGCAAGTATCATACAGCAATTGGACATGTGAAATAATTGGCTAGAGTCAGGGTGACCCACAGGGCTCTGCCTAGGTCCAAACTTCTTCAGATTTCTGTATAGACCTACCCATTTCATCTGAATTGTTCTACAGTCTGTATGCAGATGACTTGAAATTGGGTATATGGATTACATGTATTACAGATGGGGCATGTTTGCTAAATAACTTGACTAAATTGACCATTTGATCACAGGAGTATAATATGCTAATAAATACATCACAAATTAAGCATATGAGATTTGGAAGACATAAATAGAAAGGTGAATATTACATACAGCACACAGTGATTTAAACTGTAGATTCATTTATGGATCTGAGTATATAGGTAGATACAGCTTTGAGTGTTTGTAATCATATCATAATCCTGGCCTGGAGTACAGCCAACTGTGGACTAGAATCAGATTATGGAACATTAAGTCTCTGATGTAAGCTATGCCCTGCCCATTTGTGTGTCCATGCACTTAGTTAAGGTGAGAATAAATCTGTTGCTCCTTGCGCAATTTTGTTTAAACATTTATATGTGTGTGTGTGTGTGTGTGTGTGTGTGTGTGTGTGTGTGTGTGTGTGTATATATATATATATATATATATATATATATATATATATATATATATATATATATACACATGTGTGTGTGTGTGTGTGTGTGTGTGCATGTATGTGTGTGTCTGTATTGCCCTACATACCCTGATCATGGAGAGTAAAGCTGCAGTACAACTTATAATGTTGGATGAAGGACCAAAAGAAAGGGCTCAACATTAGATAATGCACTTAAATATATGTGGACATGCGTAGAATAACATGTCTTGCAATTGGAGGACAATTGGGATATCTGAAGTTCAGAGTTCTGGCAGTCTTCTCTCACATCATGTGTAAATGATACCACATTTGACAGCAAACCACAATTTCATGTTAAACACACCTAAGTATGAATCAAGCCAGTGTACTTGATGCAAACATCTGGACAGTGGTGAGTCATACCATGTCCCCCTATTACAGCATGTGGAAACCTTAAAAATGTATGTCATTGTATATAAATATGTACATGTATTGTCAAGCCATATGTTTATATCTATGGCAGCAACAACACCCACATTCACTAAAGCCCCTTGTGTCTGCTGGATTTCCTCACATATACATCAACATCTGAACAAGGTATGTACTGTATTATGTTGTGTGCACTCACTGACAGGGCTAATTTAGCTTTGCCACAGGCCGGCCCATCAAAATGCAAACAGACACATATGCCCAATGTGAGTGTTGTCACATAGCAAGGCTACAAAACAGTTTTCTGACTGTTAGGCTACTAGCTGGAGATGATAGTAGGAAGCAATGTGACTCTGCAGGCCTCCCAAGCTGTTCAACACAGGGCTTGTTTATGTTCTCTAGGATTACTTCACTTGCAGTCATTTACAAAGCAGACTTTAGCCATGGTGTGTATTAAGTACTGCAATCTGTAGTGTATAACACTAAATAGGTAGGGGTTCTAATCTCATGATAGCCCACTTGGTGTGTGTGTGTGTGTGTGTGTGTGTGTGTGTGTGTGTGTGTGTGTGTGTGTGTATGTATATATATATATATATATATATATATATATATATATATATATATATATATATATATATATATATATATATATATATATATATATATATATATATATATATATATATATATACCCCTAAAGAGCAAGTGTGCATACCACACTGACTTCAAAGCTGGAATTGTTTGTACTTCTTGGATCATGCAGTTGATGCAGACCTCCAAACTCTCACCTTCCACAAGGCCTGCTGATGTCATCTACCATAAGACTACCTAAAGCCATGTGAATGTCCGACTTAAACCATGGTGTGTGTGATAAGTACTGTGATCTATAGTGTGTAAGACTAGATAGTTAGGGGTGCTAATCTCACTCCAGCCCACTTGCTTTGTTTGAGTGTGTATGTACAACTTCCTAAAAACAAATGTGAATTCCATATTGACTTACAAGCAAGCAGGGTTTTGCACTGTTTTGGGCCTAGTAGGTGATGCAAGCCTCCAAACTCTTGTCCCCCACCAGGCCTGTTGATGTCATCTACCATAAGACTACCTAAAGCTATGCTAATGTTAGACTTAAACCATGGCATGTGTGTTAAGTATTGTGATCTGTATTGTGTATTGTGTAAGACAAAATAGTTAGGGGTTCTAATCTCACTGCAGCCAACTTGCTATGTGTGTGTGTGTGTGTGTGTGTGTGTGTGTGTGTGTGTGTGTGTGCCGTGCAGTATTCTGCAGACATAAATAGATTGTGGCACTATTCTCACTGTAGCCAAGTTTGTGTGTGTAGATTTTTGAAGCATTTTTCATCTGCCTATGGGATCATAGGCTCATTGGAATTTACTCAGCTAATGGCCCTAGTGCCCTTAAAATCCAAGCAGAGTTGTTATGTACACAATCAGCACCTATTGACCCTGTCCAGGAGGGACACAGGTGGAACTGCTGTGGTGAAATTATGGTCACCTATCCAATCATACAGATTACATCTAAAGAGGGCCAATGAGGTGCTCTGTTTGACATGATGTGTGAGTCTGTTTGAAAGCTGTGTTAAACTCTGTTAGACAATTGTCTCCCTCCAGCAGGTTGCATTAATGTCACATGCCACGTTAAGGTCTATACAGTGAGAAACCTGTGTACCATTTGACTTACGGATATGCAGCATTTCCATTATGCAGGGACAGAGATTGCCTCGTATGCAAGCCACAGATCACCTCTGAGTAGTCTGTATGACACACATTAAGATGACAGTGATCTCAGATGATCCTCATATACAAATGCTAAAGACCTGAATTCCCTTTGTGAGGAACCTATGTGGTCTCTCCAATTGCCACAGGTGCTTGGAAATGTACATACCAAAAGAGTCATTGCACTCAACTATTGGTTTGCAGAGGGAAGACCACATGGAGGTTATAATGTCTACCTTTTCTGGAGTCAATGCTCTCATGTATTACATGAGTGTGATAGAATCCCCTTCTTACCACTGCGGAGACATGGTGATCTAAGGTAAGTTAGCTGTCAACCTGTGTGCCCAGGTCTCCCACCCCTGAGTATGTATGTCAGGAGTTGCTACTGATGTGGTACTTAGCAGGAACATCACTGTTTCTGAAAGTAATTTTAATACATATATTTGCATTGCTTTTAAGGCCACAACTTTGGCAACAATCATTTGTGCAAGTAAGACCCTCATGTATGATGTTGACATACTTTGGAGATTCAATGACTACTCCCAATTTGCAGGCATCAGAAAACCTTGTCAGCCACAGGCATATACTTTGCATATGTACTTTGGAGAAATGGATTTCAAACAGTAGGGGACCCATGACTAAACGCTGTGGAACACCACTGTTTAAATCTCGACTATTGGTGGTGGATTTACCTATTTTGACTACATGACCTCTATCATTGTGGCAGTAAATGACCCTTATAATGATGTAAGGGTTAATGCCTAGTTGGGTGCATTTGTCAACGATGGCTGAGAGGGAGATAGTGTTAAATGCTTTGACTAAGTGCAGGTAGGCTATATGCACAGATTTCTCATCATCCAGGTCCTTGGTGGCTGTCTTAAAGACATCCACCAGGCTTTACAGGCATGATCTCCCTTTGACAAATCCAAACTGTGCAGGGTCAACTGTGTAGAGATTACCTATATTTTTGTTGATAAGGTCTGTGATGATTTTCCCTATCGCCTTGCAGATATAGCTAGTCAGGATAATAGATATATAGTTTCCAGGGTCAGTGGATGCACCACCTCTGTGCAAGGAGATAATGGTGGCTGTTTTCCAGTCAGCTGGGCCAAAGTTAGTGGTTACACTATGATTGCAAAGAGTTCCCAATGGTGTTAGTACTCTATGTTGGAGCCCATGTAGGACTCAGCCTGGGATGTTATCAGGTCTCATAGATGCTGTGTTTTTGTCCATAGAGAGGCCATTTTTGACCTGCTCTTTAGAGATATGAGGTAGGGGACAGGCGGTAGGGATGTCATGGGGTACATGTGCTGGGGACAGGGGAGTGATGCTTTCACAGAACCTGTCAGCCAACAGGTTTACTATGTTAACAGGCTCAGTATATGAAGTGTCATTAACCATGAGTTCAGCACAAATGTGGGCCTTTCCTTTTGTGTTAAGGATGTAGCTATAGAATGCCTTGTGGTTGTCCTTTATGGAATAGGCTACTTTCGACCCATACTTTGTTTTGGAGGATTTCACAACGACACTTATTTGCTAGTTTAAGCTGAGGAGGGAGTGTTTCCAGTTTATGGGGGCTCCCTCCCTCCCGCCCTCCAACCCTTAGACAGAAATGTCTTCCTATCATTGTAAAGGCTGTTACTGGCAGTTGTCCACCAGGCAGGTTTGCTTCACCATGAGGAGCTTGCTGTGCTCATGTCAGGTACAGCCGAGTCAATGCAGTTATACAGGTGTTTGATAAAGCATTGTTGTAGAGCTCAACATAGCTGCCAGTTACATCTGAGGGAGGAAGTGCAGTGAAGCTATTTAAACCATCCCATAGGAGGTTATAATTTGGATTGGTGAATGTCTTTAGTGTATTTGCTGCAATGGGGGGTGTCAGATGTGATAATTAGACTAAGACCGATTTGTGGTCATATCTCACCAGGGAGGACTTCACAGTGGGGGTGCTACAGTGGTTTCCCATACTGGTAAGCACCCAATCCAGTATGTTACCTCCCCTTCTGGTGGTGTCAACCAGCCTGTCCAGGGCATTGGTGATAATGAAGTTGAGTAACCTTTGGGCAAGTGACTTTGAGCATGAATAATTTACCCAGTCGGTGGTTAGTAAAAGACACCCTACACCATGGTGTTCAGATGTATCTTGATAGACTCATGTAGATCCAAATAAGCAGAGTGGGTGTCCTGATTCATGGAGGGGCTTTATGTAGCTGCAAATTACTTGAGTAAGTGCCCCACAAATAGTCAATAGCACCTGAAGTGTATCTATGGAATCATACTGTGTAATCATTGTGGATATGTATGTATCCTTATTGAATATTTATACACTGCCATTATTAGTTTGCATGCCTTCAGTCTGAACATGGGGAAGGATGTGTAGCCTGGAATGGCTGTGTTGGTCTCCACAGCCTTGAACCAGGTGTCTGTGACTGCACAAACGTCTGCATGTTCCAAGACGCGGACCGCTTCCAGTGAGTGCAGTTTTCTGTTGACACTCCTAGCATTTATCAGCATAGCCTTGAGGCGGTTTGTAGACTGGAAATTTAGTCCTTGAAACACCACCTAAAAGGGCACTATCAGTGCCAATAGCCTTGGCCAGTATCTAAAATCTCAGGGGTGACAGAAGAAGACCATCATTGGCAAAGTATCAAGGTCTGTTGAGCATGTCATCCCAGGCTGACAGATAGTGGATCCTCATAGACTGACACCAGATGCTATGCCTATTATTGAAGTCAATCATCTTTTGTTTGTTTTGAGGCATCATCCTAGGTGAAGGTAAAATGCAGCTGATGGCCAAGGGCATACCTGCCTAAGACATGCAGTGTCAGAGCTCAGTCATGTCTGTCATCACACAGTCCAGAGAGGTACATCTCAAGTTTTACACAACAAAAGGATCTATGATGTAGTCATAACAGTACCTGTTGTAGACAGATTTGACTCTATGTGTGAGATGTTGTATCCTGGCACCTCATAGACAGCTGACCATGATGTTTACCTTATCTAGCCTGGTGGGAGGGACATCAATGCGACTCACGATATAATCACCTGACTAATATGTTTCAATTTGTGTTTTGTGGTAAGAGTTTGATCAGTGAGACAGTGGTGCATTAGCTATTATATGTACTGTTTTCTGCAGACGTAGTATTATTTGTAGCTTGTCTGCATTTCTGTCTGTGAGGTGTCTGGTGTTTAGGTATGTTTCTGGTATGGAGCTCCATATATGTAGGTATGTATGATGTGGGTGGAGTAGGAGGTGAGGTGGGCATGTTGGCACCCTGTTCATTGTCATGTGTATTGACAGCTGAGTGAGAGAGCATGGATTCCAGGTTTTTAATGTAGATGCATCTCTCATATTTTGTGTTTGTGTGGAGTAGGAGTAGAGGTTTGGGGACACTGTTCACATCTCTGCAACAGTCAGAGATAATTCCATCAGCAAAAGATTAATTGCTTGTGTATACATCACAACAGGCCATGGTTAGGCAGTGGCCTGACAGATGCTTACATGTAACATGACATTAACTTTATGGTGTCATTCTAAGGTAAAACAGTACCTGCAGTGTGGGATATCATGGCAGATTGAGTACACTGTTTTGCCAGGCTTGGGGCACTTGAAAGAAACATAATCCTGTTATTAGGCATGGTCACAATAGCATACTTACAAATGGGACAATGTACAACTTCAGCAAAGTAAGAGTCATGCTGCTACACCCTTGGGGTTCACAGCCTCGAACACACTCTCTGTAGGGGCTCTTTGCAGTGAAGATGTGCATGTCTGTGCATGCGCAGAAAACTTGTCCAACTTTGCTGTCATTACTTTAGCCTTGCGAGTCTACAATGTCTGTCAAACAACCAGACAGCAAATGTATGTTGTGTGAAATGATGTGGGAACACAGTTTAGTGTTCTGGGAGCATAAATGTACAGTATGACATACTAGGGCATTTGGGAGGGACAGAGACATTGCCCAAAGGTGGCCACCCATCTGCAGTAGGCCTCACATCCATGTCACACAGATCACCACCATTATGCTGGTGAAGGCCAGGCTGCATGAATTGCTGTGAAACTGTCACCTAACATAGATCACTGCCACTGTGGAGCTTGATAGAGCAACCCCGGACACCTATGTCACCTGAGACTTAATTTTTAACCTTATACTGTTATGCAGTAGCTGTGCTCTAATCACTATCAGATTGATACCCTAGTCAAATGCTATGACCCTCTGAACCAAAGGCATAATATATGCAAATGTCAAATGATTGGTCTGATTGCTAATTAAGGCATCTACCTGGAAAAGGCTACAAGAAGCCTACAGAGCCTTGCATCATGTGTGACAAGTGTGTGGATCAACAAACAGGCTGTGGCTCACTTCTTATCTTGAGCTTGGTGCTAATGTTTTGCTTCTGGTGAGAGACAAAGAATAGGAACTTTGTATCCCACCACAATGAGGCCCTGTTGAGACCACCAATAGTAGTAGCTAGGCAGCAACAATTCACTTGACTCCCCTCTTTCCAGCATTCCTTATAAGGTAATTGTTCTTTTCCAGTATGCACCACTTGATTAGTGTGTAACTTCACGTTAACTGCCTAAATACACCATCCTTAACTTTACAGGGTGTATGTATTACTTTCCCCTCCAAGTGTTTGGCAGTGTTCTGTACAAAACCAGACACCTTGGGTGGCATTCTTATCAGAAACCATGATGGCATTAACTCCAATACTGAGTTGCACACAGGACAACCAGCATGCACTGTCAAACATTGTCCCCATAGTTGCAGAACAGATAACTGTGACATTGAATGATATTCTTAATACAATTGTTTAATCAATAATAAAGGATCTGTTGCCATGGAATTGAGGATTCCCACTATGACCTGTACCACCCTGGTGGATATGGGCATCCTGAGGCAATGTAGAAATCACCCCATGTTTACCGACAACCACTTCACTGTCAAACAAACTGATATGGTATGTGAGAGATATATATACACAATGTCACTGGAGGCAAAGCTCTCACATAAAAATACTCCTAATGTCAATAATGTAGTCTGTGGTACACATGCCACAACCATCACACAAAATCCAAACCAGACATGAGCTGAGGCACTGACATGTAAACTACATAAATCACAAACACCTTGTAGAGAAAGTCCAGATAACAAACAAATATCCTCAGCAGCCGCATATGCAGTCTGTGAAAGCAACACACATATCAAAACTTAGGTTCATAGTTGTGTACTAGGCTAATGGCCCTGGGGCCTTTACAAGCCTAGTCCATAGAAGTGCCCTGGCATTGTGTGGCCCGTCATTAGTTCCCAGTGCCTCTATCAAGTAGAGCCACTGGAGTGATCCCTGCAGTGAACTTTCTATTTCCCATCCACTCATCAAGATTTCTCTTGAAGAGGGCTGGTGAGGTGCTTTGCTTGACATGTGTGGGAAGTCTATTCCAGAGCATGAGCAGTCTATGGGTTATGAACCTGTCCCTCCAGCATGTTCTGTTTATTGTGGTAATGAGGTTGAGGTCTCTGGAGTGTTTGGTGTGGAGGGATTGTGATTTCTTTAGATGCAGCATTTCTAACAGAGCTGGGTCAGATATGGCTTTGTAAGTCAAGCAGAGATCACCTCTTAGTAGACAATATGAGATAGAGAATAGCTGGAGTTTTTAGTCTGTCAATGTAGGACATGCGTTTAAGGCCTAGGATCCTCTTTGTGAGTTACTTTTGTGGCCTCTCCAGCTGTTGCAGGTGTCTAGTGAGGTACATGCTAAATGAGGCATTATACTCTATGACTGGTCTAATGAGAGAAGAGTAGAGAGAAATGATCACCTCTTTCTTATTGGATGCAAAACTCTTGGTAATGAGATGTGCCACATAGAAGGACTTTCTGACCACAGTGGCAATGTGATGGTCAAAGGAGAGGTTGTTGTCAGCCTTTGTCCCCAAGTCTCTTATAACGCCTTCAGTGTTCAGTGGGCTCCCATTGATCTGGTAATTAGTGGGAACTGAGTTTTTCCCAAAAGGGATGATGACACATTTATTTGGTATTAAGCTTAAGGCCATGGTTTTGACACCAGTAATTAGTCTCAGTGAGGTCTTTCTGTAGGATGTCTGGATCACTTGGGGAGTTAATAATGGCCCCCAGCTTGCAGTTGTCTGTGAATTTGGTCAGCCAGAGTCCCTCCGTGTTGGCCTGGACTTCTGAGAAGTAGATGCCAAACAGGAGAGGACCCAGGACAGATCCCTGTGGGAGCAACAATCATGGAGGAACAACCTATAAGCCCATAAGTCAGTTCTACAGACCTACACCTTAACAGTGGTATATATATATATATATATAGGGCATACTGGAGAGACAGGTATGTAACCCAGAGACTACACCCTATATGGAACAGGCTTCCCATCCATGTGAAGCACAGTTCTGCCCTAATGCAAATCAAGTGCAAGTTACACAATTGGATGGGGAACAGGACAATCATGCTTTTGGACCAATGTCTACAATGGACACAGGGAAACTGTGGAAGGTTCAACTCCCAAACCCTGGCTTGTAGATGTTTCAGCTCCCAAAAACCTGCTTACACTTAACAATGGTATCAGACCTTGACAGTGTTTAGGGATGCATGGCTAGGCTTAAAGGAGCCCTTGTGTTCATTAGCTTATTAAAGACATGTGTACCTATGAACACTGGAACCTATACTGTGTTACCTTTTTGACGACATCTGTCTTGTGTGCTGACATGCAATTCTGTTCTCTGACATTGATGGGTTGATTGTAGATGTGTACCCATAGGTGTGTCCTACACAGTCCTGAAAGTGTGACATAAACATTTCCATGTGACACCTGTCATTCTTTGACTACACAGCCATTACAGCAGCATCCATTGTAACTTACACACTCTATTATGGTATAGTCATTATAAATGGCAATGTACAAATTCTGAAAATGAACAGTACAAGTAACATGTCAAAAGCAACATTTGATGAAACAAATTCATATTAATACAGATAGTCACCCAGTGCATCAGGCACATAACTTTATTTCCCTGTATCCGTGAGAGATATGAGTGGGATGTGGCACAGGTGTCATCATTTGCACAGGGTGTTATGTGGGGGTGCAGAAGGCCTAGGCTGACATAACAGGTTATCAAGCTTGTGTGTGAGTCAGGAAGGGATGCAGACAGAATGGATCATGGAAATGTGGCGTGTGTGTCTGTAGGTGACCTGAATGTGACAGTGGTGTGTGAGTATCTGCATGTACACAGCCAAGATCAGTGCTAGCCCTATGTATCTGTATGTTGGACAGCTGTGATCTGTGCATTGATAGAGCTGACAGTTCATCATCTCCACCCTCGAACATGTGAACTGGCTCTGCCAGGAGTTGCACTGGCACCTCGATGCCCAAGATCAGCTGCTGTGCTACTACCTGAGGGTGACTGCTGTCTGCTGGGAATGTTTCTTCCACCAGGCCACCGAAAACACTTTAACGCCAAAGAAATTTAATATAAAGCTTTCGGGTTAACCACCCTTCATCAGTACATAGAATTAACAAATCTCATAACCATTTAAATAGGGATCCAACAATGTCACATGATTCAGCCAGCCTAACTCAACAACACTAATTGACTATTAAATAATTAACTAATTAAAATATTTAACCATTTCATTCAAAACTTTCATCACACTAACTCATTTAAAAAAAAATATATATATATATATATATATATATATATATATATATAAAATATATATATATAAATACATATACATATTTATTTATTTATTTATTTTATTTTTATTTTACATTTGTTGACCGGGCTAGTCCAGCTGGATTAATGTCCATTTTCAGTGGAGGCCCGGGGAGAAAAGCTCCTGAGGTTGGTTACAATATTGGAAATACATAAGAAGACAAAGTACAAGTGTGATTATACAAAGGAAAAATGAACATACAAATATTATAGATTTTAATTAATTCAGAACAATCCTAGCAAAACAATATAATAAGGTATGAGATCATAAAGTATATAAAATGTAGTATTGATCCATGGTAGATAATACACAATTTTTTTTTTTTTTTTGGCTAAAAAGAGATATGTAATATTTACAATAAATAGGGGTAATATATCAGTTGAAGAAGAAGATAAAATCCAAGTGGATAAGAAAAGTTTATGATAAAGTTAAGGATGCCAACAGGCTAGTCTGGGTTGGTACAAGAGCAAAGCCAGAATTTGTTAAGATGTATTAAAAGTTATTTTTTAAAGAGTGGAAGAGTATGCAAAGAGGACAGATCAGATGGAAGATCTTTAAAATGCTATAATTAATATTCACACATGTATAAATATAAATAACATTCATTCATACATATTATTCCTACCACATATATAGACACATATATAAAAACCTTAATAACAATACTCAATTCTTAAAGCCTAGACTTAAAACTAAACTACATTCTCAAATATTTTCTCTCTGTCTTTTAATTAGTATAGGTTTTATACTGACAGTATTATTTAAACCTGGTGCAACATCTGCTTGTAGTCTGATGATCCATTCATATTCTTTTAATTCTAAGTTATTATTCACATCACCACCCCTAATACCCATGTCTATTTTACCTATACCTCTAAACTTAAAAATATGTGTACTATTATTATCCATGACATGCTTACTTAGTGCATTTGTCACCACCTTCCTTCTAATCTCAGACTTATGTTCTATTATACGCTCTCTTAATTTCCTCATTGTCTTACCAACATAGAATGCTGCACATATTGTACATGTTGCAAGATATACTAACTGAGTTGTATTACAATTTGCTGAACATTTAAACTCAAATTTTTCTTTAGTAATAGGATGCTCAAACTTATTTGTCAAATCATAAATATCATCATAACAGCTACAGTTATAGCATTTTAAAGTCTCATTCCTATGCTGGTATGTCACGCTTTTTCCTTTAAAATATTTATAGCATAATTTCTGCTTCAGTGTCTCCAAGTTCCTAAAAGCAAACCTATGTCTTATGTCTACTAAATCTTTAATTTCTGGCACAGCCATTAATATAAGCCATTTTTTCTATAATACTACATACATTTCTGGTGTTTGCATTAAACGTAGTGACATACCTCATCACTTTATCACTTCTATCTAAGACATGTATTTGTTGTGCTGTATCTCTACTAAAAAGTGGTTTATATTTATCCATTCTCCCTATTTTAACCTCTTTGTAAATAGCTTCTATTGACTGAGCAGAACAGCCATGTCTTTCAAACTCTTAAATCATTTCCATTGCTTGGAGTATAAAATTATTCTCTTCTGTATTAAGCTTACTAGCCCTTATCAATTGTGCTTTTAATACACCATTAAAAGTATGTGGTGCATGCATACTATTCCTTCTTATATATCTGTTAGCATTTACTTCTTTTTTGTATATTGTTGACTCTATTCTATCTCCTTTCTTATACAACTGAACGTCCAAGAACACTACTATTTACTGAAAAGGACATTTTACATTTTAAAAAAATCTGTTGTGGTATTTAGATATACAATATAATTTTCTAACTCTTCACTACTACCACCCCAAATTATAACAGTCATCAACAAACCTTCTATAAAATTTGACTTTGGTATTTAAACTATTGTGTTTACTCAATACAAATTGCTTCTCCCATTGATATATCGCATAGGTGTTTGCTACTGGGGTGCCCACTGCCACCCCAGTTAGCTGTAAATAAGGTTTTTTTCATCAAAAATAAACACATTTTTCGTTAATACCACTTCTAATAAAGCACATAAATTTTCTACTTCTCGTGCTTCCATACCACTTTCAATAGTAAGAAAACATTGTATGGCTTCCAACCCATAATCATTTGGAATTACTGTAAATAATGAAGTAATGTCTAATGTTACAAAAATAAAAGTCCTCCCAAAATCTTCTTCATACCATTTGTACAAGTCAGACAAAAAATTATTAGTGTCTTTCAGTATACTTGGGCACTTGCTCAAATATTTACCCAATTATAACTGTAAATACTTTGAAATTGGTTCTGTTACCCACCCATTACCTGAGACAATAGGTCTCAAGGGTGGGTCTTCCAAACATTTATGTATTTTTGGAATACCATAAATCTGTTGTATCCTAGGACATGGTACAGAGAGGTAGTTGAAAAGATCTATAGTTATATCCTGACTAAGCTGTAATTCGTAAACTGCCATGTTAACATCTGCAATGCATTTTTTTAACTTCATTAAATGTTATCTCCTTAAAAGTTAAGATGTCCATTAAAATACTCTTAAAATTTTCCATATATCTATTCCTATCCATTACTACAATGGCGCCACCCTTGTCTGCTTGTTTAATAATTAAATTATCATCCTCTTCCAGCTGCTTAAGGGCTTTATACTCCATATAAGAAAGATTATAATACTTTTTCTTATTCCTTCTTAAATAAAGATGCCTCAAATCCTTTTCAACAACATTCATAAAAGCAGTTAGAACAGGACATGGTTGAGGTATAAATGTACTTAATTTTTTACATACAGATTCCTAGTCGTTGTCTCCTTAAAGATCAATTTCAACGTCACATTCCTTACAAATAATTTCACATCAGTAATTGCTTGTACAATATTATCCTGTGCATGGGGTATGAATTTCATACCTTTACTTAATAACTTTAACTGACTTTCATTCAATGTCAATGCTGAGATATTTACAGTACCTTTTAATAATTTTATTGTTTTCGTCGATGACAAATTACTTTGTTGTATGTCACAGGGCTGTCGTTCTTCCTCTTCATTCCCGGTGCTGTTTGCTGTACCTGCCTCTGTTGCGAACAGCCCCTTTGTAGTGGTTGTTGTTGTACAGCAATCCTTTCTGGCTGTTTCAATTGAAACGGTAAAAAAATTAATTCCACCCTGTTTATTCTTATTTTTTGTGTCTGTTGAAATTCGCGGCGAAACCTGCTCGTTCATTTTCAAACAACTTGTCTTACTGGTAGAAGTTTTCCCTAGGTCCCGTATAGGAATTCCACCGTTCTCTCCTTGACCATTTAAAGGCAATGCTGCTTGCCGATTGGGTGTATCGCTCACTGAACTCTGCATACGTCCTTTCTGATTGGATGTTGACCCCGCTGATGTTTGTGATGCTTCAAAGGTATCCAGCTGATCTAAACTATTAGACGTTTTCCTTTGGACCATGGAAATGTGGCGTGTGTGTCTGTAGGTGACCTGAATGTGACAGTGGTGTGTGAGTATCTGCATGTACACAGCTAAGATCAGTGCTAGCCCTGTGTATCTGTATGTTGGACAGCTGTGATCTGTGCATTGGTAGAGCTGACAGTTCATCATCTCCACCCTCGAACATGTGAACTGGCTCTGCCAGGAGTTGCACTGGCACCTCCATGCCCAAGATCAGCTGCTGTGCTACTACCTGAGGGTGACTGCTGTCTGCTGGGAATGTTTTCTCCACAGGGCCACCCAGGACCATGACCCCATGGCCTGCCACATCTTGGTGTGGACAGCACACTCCCCTCTGGAGGGCTGGATGTACTGCCACTTCAGGAGCTTGATTTGAATGGCCACATTGACTCTCAGCAGATGTAGTTGCTGACCTACATCCATGAGTCTGACGCTCAACTTTAACCAGACATTCTATCCCAGACAACATCCATTCCAAAACAGATAGTGTGTGATCTGTCTCAGACCAACATCTTACCACTGCATCAGTGAACTGATCCTGGGTATCAGCAATCCCACAGAGACAGTCACAGATGTCAGACTACACTGCATCCATAACCCTCAGCATTCATCTGGAGTTCCTTCCTGAATGTGCCTGTGCCTCCATGATGGCCCTAAACATATGCGAAATGATACAAGATGAAACATCTGCAACAGGTGGGGGAAGGATAGTTGGCCTCCTATGAGCAGCTCTATAAATCCAGCTGTGTGGAACCTTGCCAACTAATTGGTTATGGCCTGTATCAATAGTCTCTGCATCCACAGTAGCCACACTTTCATGTTCAATGTATCCACCTTCCACCTATCCAATATCTGTGGCCACAGGGTACTGGGTATGTGTAGGCATAATGGCTGTGTACAGTGATAATAAGGGTGGATGAGAGATGTCAACCTCTGTGTCAGATTCAGTCCCTTCAACCCTCAGCTGTGATTCAATTTGGCCACCATCATCATCAGCGTCTGAAGATACACTGACATCAGGATGTGAAGGGGACAAAGACCAACCCCCCCCTCCCCGGTCACCTGTGATAAAAAGGGAAAAGCATTACATTAATACCTACACTACTATGCTCTGCAGTACTGTGTTACAATATATGTTAAGCTGTATATACTGCTGTCACTATTACACACTTGTATAACCCACAACCTCATATAGTAGGACATGAGGACATTATTTTCTACCCCAAGTCTGTAATCATTTGGAAATAAATGTTCTTTAAACAGGAATCTCATGAGAAAAACATAAATGATGTACACTGTTGACATTCTGCAAAACTCTGCACAATTGACAGTTACAGTAATATGTAACGTCTTGACAATATTGTCAAATCAATCACTATGGTCAAACCTAGAAGGCATATATATGAGTCTGAACTGTGTACAGTCAGAAAATATCTGTACAGTTGGCAGTCATGCAGAGAGTACATCAGTCCAACCAGCAGTCCTGTGATGACACTTGAGTGAATACAATTAACTGAATCTACATCTCTGACAAAACAGTTTTGTACTTACTGGCAGCAGGAGCATGGCCTTTTCCTTTTCCTGACAGTCCTGGAAAAATTAAGGGAGAGGTAATGTACACAGCAGCACATGTGACAGTATAACAGGGCTATGTGAGGGAGAGGTAATGTACACAGCAGCACATGTGGCAGTATAACAGGGCTAATACTTCGGAATATCTTACATTTACATTAGCTGGTATGTTAAAAGGTATGTGGGTCACAAACTGCGCATGAGCTCAAAACTGCAGCTAACCCCCCAAAAATACCTAACATCCATGTAACACTATGTGCACCCTGACACTGACTGCTTTAGTATTCCAATGCTGATCCAACTAAGCATACCTAGACGCTCTTCAGGAGTGGAAACAGTTGCACCTACATCCATGACATATTGGGTGATGGATGCTTGGTTGCTGTCCTGTGTTCCTAGGTTCATCAGAAATTCTTCAGTGGCTGACAGAGGTTGTTATGCTGCAAGCCCAGCACCAGTGACCTGACAATCCCTGTCCACATCCGTTGCATGTCTGCATGCCAAGTTGATCATGTTGGTAGCACAGTGTTGCACCTCCTCATATGTGTGATTCTGGTAATCCACAGCATTAATGTTGTGCACCAATTCATCCCGCAAGGCTGTACACTCTTGCCTATTTGCCCTCCCACTGGAGAGCAGGACTTGGTGGTGTTTGTCACAAGGCTTCAATGAAGAGGTAGTTTTCTGCCTCAGTGAAAGGTGGATGACATCTGGCATGCAAGAAATCTCCTGAGATACAAATTAATGAGAATACATGTCAGGATCACATAAGTGGGAGCACAGTATGTAGAGATACAGGAATAAAGGAAACGTATTGGTATTCCCTGCTTGATTACACATCTCATAATCAACAGTGTGCCAAACATACAAAGGTTGTGGAAGCAACTAGTATAGTAGCAATATTGACTCACTGCTGTTTGTGACATGACAGATACTCACGTATGATCACACAACAAACACAGGAGTCCATTGTAGTGTGCCTCATAGCAGGTAAACCCCCACCGATAACATATGTTTTAACAAAAGTGCCAACCAAATAGCAGGGTACTACTACAACTGCTAACAAAGGAAGTATCCAGGAGACCTGTGTACCTAGTTAATACAAAGCATTATACCCTTGCTGTACTGTATGTCCAGTGTAGGTGTAACACAACTGGAGATCACTGGCATGCCATCATTCCATTTCTAAGAAAGTCTTACTGAAGTAATCCCCTTTCCCCTAAGTATATTCAAACATATGCATCATGTTGAAAAAAAATGGTTACATACCTGATGGAGTATAAAACTCCTCTGGTTGAAAGATACAGCTGTATGAGTACTGTGTGAATGAATTAAGCAGACAAACTAATTCTGATACAAAATGGTTCTCCTAGCTAGGTAAGATAGTTCTCATTAGCAGATGATTGCCTCTGAACCAATATGTGGTTCAGTAATGCTACATGCAGCACACACAGCTGATTTGCAGTATACTCAGTCAATCTCATGCATCTACTCAACAATATATAAGGCCTCAATGTAGATTGCATTCCCTTTCTCACATTTTGGGTTGGAAATTACTGGGGTAGGGATTATGTCAGCACAGAGGGAATGTTTGTTGCAGCTACTTGTTACATACAGATGCGTGTGCTACAGGCTGAAGCTGATGCTGCTGCTGCAGGCAATAGGCATAGAGAGACTGCAGAATGTGCAGGGCAACACCACTTAAGAGTAACTGTGTGACCTGTGGCGGCCTTGGTGTACAGCAAGCGACAGTGAACAGAAGCTACTGAGCGCCTTGGCATGCAACGTAATGGAATTACAACTTTAGTCTGCATTGCAGAACTTCTATGATCAGAACAACTTTACTGTACTTAATTTATTATTTAGTTGTATGTTGCTGGTCTGGGTTTTTGTCATAGAAGTTGATTTATGTTCTCTTTGAATTCTGTGGTTAGTGTTTTTGATTATTCTTTGCTTTTACAATATTTTATTCATTTGACGCTGAATATAGATTCTTTGAATATGCAATTAATGATTTGTTAATGTACAAATATCTTGTACAGTGTAATAAATGCTATCCATATTTAAAGGTTCATATATCAATGACTGGACTGATAAAATAAATAATGTTAGGCATAGAACAAATAGAACACATTTAGGAAATGATGCATCTATTTTCTGCAAAGATCATTCAACCCCTATGAAGCAAGACAATGCCCCTGATAACTCTGGAATTCTGGATGCAAGTATTCAGCAATCTGAGGATCCAGTTTGTTTAGAAAGAAACAAAAAAGAAAGAAAGGAAGAAGTTCTCAACAAATAACAAGGAAGAAAAAGAAACGGATTAATGATTGTATAGGAAAGAGAATGCATAGTAAAAAGGACACTGCTTTGTTATGTAACACACTGGTGACAGGGAATGATGATATCTGTCTATCAGAAAACCCTCAGTCTACAGAAAAAGGCATCATTTTTCCAACAGGGAATGTAGAAAAAGGAGGCAAGGAGCAGGTGAAATGGAAGAAATCAAAATTGAATGTGGAAGGATTGAAGAACATTACTGTAAGAAAAAAGAAGAGAAAGACAGATGTTGACTGCATGGCTCAAGCTGTGGATTTACAATACCAGCTGGATGAGAATTTAATACACAATGAAAACAATAGGATTAATAAGACTAATGGTGATGAAGATCTATCGTTCGTAACAATTGATAGAACAGATATTACTGCATTAGAAGCTGAAGATTTTTTAGAGCTGACCAACAAAGATATTTTTGTAATTGGAGCTTCGGTTATTAGAGGAACTGATACTTATATTTGCAGAGATGATAATGAACATTAAATAGTGTTATGCTTGCCAGGAGCAACAATAGAAGATGTGAGACAAGCCCTGGAACTCCTTAATGTAAAGAAGTACGGATCCGTTTTTATTCATGTTAGCACAAATTATGTCATCCATAAATCCGCAAGGATTTTCTGACTATTAGCAGGAAACTGACAGCCCTCTTAGATAGTATAGCTTATACTGGTGTTAGGACATATTTTTCACAAGTCACCTATAGAAAGGATAGTCAGGTCACTGGGAATGAAAAGATTTTTGGGGAAATACCTACATGGAAAACATGTCCTGGTTTTAAAAAAAATGGAAATGTGTAGAGCATTCGTGCCTAGTTTTGGGAACATGTGTTCAGGCAGGATGTCATCCATTTGTCAAGATCAGGGAAGAGAATTTTTGCAGCAGATATTTTGCAATATTTGACAAACACTAGGCAGGATTTTTGCCAGGTCGAAAATTTAACAGTTCACAGATAGCAATTTTGATGCATCTCTGATGGCTGTTAATGCTAGGAGCATTAATAATGCATTTTTTATTGGAAAATGTGCTATGTTACCACAACATTGAAGTTGTTATTTTTTGTGAAACATGGTTAAAGAACAATCACTGGAAACAGTTCTGTCAGGGCATAAATGTTTTTACTGTAACAGACATTCTAACAAAAAATGAGGTAGAGGTGTTATGATAGGGATTAAAGATAATTGTCAGACCTATGATTATTACATGTTCAATGATAACACCAATACTATAGACTGTGTAACTGTGACAATAAAGACAACCATGGAACATATAGCAATTGTTGGAGTGTATAGACCACCAAAGTCAAGTGCAAATGATCTAGAGGAATTCATATATTTCTTGCATGAAACACACGAGGAAAGAATAATATTATTGGGGACTTAAATTTACCAGAAACAGACTGGAATAATATTGATTCAACAATGTCAGCAAGGAAATTATTCACAACATATATTCAGGAACAACAATTGCTTCAGATTGTAAAAAAAAAAAAACTACCAGGGGACATAACATACTAGACATTGTTTGTGTTCCTAAAAAAATTACCATTACTTCAAGTCAAGTTTTAGCACCACTGATGTGCACTGATCATGGGATTATAAAGGTTAATTTGTTGCTAGATAATTCTGCCAAACTGAAATCTATACCAATGCACAGAAGGTTAATTACAGGTCATATGGAAGCAAAACATTCGCTTTGTAAAACTAACTGGAGTGAGGTGCTCAGTGGAAAAACTGCAGATGGAATGTGGAAGATTTTGAAAGAGAAATTGTTTGAGTGCAAAAAGTCAGATAAATGTTTAACATCAGGATCTAGGCATACAATATCAGGGGAATATACTTCAAAAGAAAAAGATATCTGATTAAGGTGAGAGACAAAAATATAAGAAATGGAAGACATGTTGAACTACAACTTTGAAAACTGAAATAAACAAGCTGGACAAATAGATTAAGGATAGTGTGAGAAAAGAACAAGAACAATTTGAAGAAAATTCATATAAAGATATTGAGCATAATAGGAAACCTTTTTATAGATACACAAGATATGGAAGGAGTAGACACACAAACTGATAAACTGTGTGCAGATTCTAAAATTTGTTCTCAGACACAACAGTTTATAGATATATTTATAAAACAGTTTGGCTCCACAAAAGGGGTGATAAGTTGTCCTAGTGACATCCAGATAACCCCAGATACTGGAATCAAATTAGATTATAAACTGCACAAACTGGATCCAAACAAAGCACAGGGAGGAGACAGAATTAGTAACAATGACCTGAGAACACTTCAGCAAGAACTTACAGTATCATTATATTAATTATTCACTAGGTCATATAAATATGGGGAGAGTCCTCAAGATTGAAGACATGCACTTATTAAACTGTCTTCAAGAGAAATTGGAGTAGGACAAACCCAGAGCTATATAGACCCTTAAGTCTACTTTCATGTTGTGGAAAAGCAATGCAGAAAGTAATATTGCACACGTTATTGTCAGAAGTGGATAGGCTGGGGCTTGAAACAATATATCAGCATGCATATGTTGAAAACAGATCTATTACTACCTGTAGCATGATGTTCATAGGTTCATAGGTTCATAGGTTCATACTAGGCTATCTGCCCTAGGGCATTTATAAGCCTAGCTAGAGTGTGTTTGGCTTTTGCCACCCATTTTAAATTAATTTTGCTATGCCCTTTTTTGAGGTTAGTATACTGTGCCTCTGTCTAACAGTGACACAGAAGTGATACCCGGGGTAAACCTACTATCTCCCATCCACTCATCAAGATTACTCTTCAAGAGAGTCAATGAGGGACTCTGACTAACCTGGACTGGGATTTTATTCCAGAGTGAAGGGAGCCTCTGGGTTATGAATCTGTCCCTCCAGCATGTCCTATTTATTTCAGTGCTGAGGTTCAAGTCTCTCGAGCGCATAGCTCGATGGGATTTGGATTTTCTGAGGTGCAGCATGTCCATTAATTCTGGGTTGGACATGGCTTTATACATCAGGCACAGATCGCCTCTGAGCAGGCGGTATGCCACTGAATAGAGCTGGAGTTTCTTTAACCGGGCAGCATATGGCATCTGTTTGAGCCCTTTGATCCTCTTGGTGAGGTACTTTTGGGGTCTTTCCAGTTGCTGCAGGTGTCTGGTTAGGTACATCCCAAAACGGGCATTGTACTCAATTATGGGCCTGATGAGGGATGAATAAAGAGGCACAATGACCTCCCCTGATCTAGATGTGAATCCCTTCATGATTAGGTGGGCTATATAAAATGTTTTTCTAACCATTTTGGCCATGTGGTTGTCAAATGAGAGATTGCTATCAACTTGGGTCCCCAGGTCCCTAATTACTTCTTCCGTACTTAATGGATTACCACCTATGTGGTAATTTGTGGGCACTTTGTTTTTGCCAAAGGGGATGACTATACACTTCTTGGCGTTTAGCTTGAGGCCATGGCTCTGGCACCAGTTGTCTGTTTCTATGAGGCCCTTTTGGAGGATGCATGTGTCAGCTGGAGAGTCGATTATAGCACCCAGTTTGCAGTCATCTGCGAACTTGGTCAGCCACAGTCCTTCCATGTTGGCCTGTACCTCCGAGAAATATATACCGAACAGGAGAGGTCCCAGGACTGAGCCTTGTGGGACAGCGCTTGTAACTGGTTTGGAGTCTGACATGGCTCCAGCAATTCTAACCATGTGGGTTCTGTCCTTGAGCCAGTTTGCAACCCATCTAGTGCCATAGGGGTTTATATTCAAGCTGGTGAGCTTATCTATAATGTCCGAGTGGGGTATTGTATCAAAGGCTTTTGCGAGGTCCAGGTAGGCTGTGTGGACCACCTTCCCCTCATCAATAGCCTTGGTAACTGTTTTAAAGAAATCAACCAGGTTTAAGAGGCAGGATCTGCCCTTAACAAAGCCGAACTGGGTAGGATCCAGTGTCTGTAGGTCCCCAATATCTTTTTTTATGAGGTCCATGATGATCCTTTCCATAGCTTTGCAGACCAAGCTAGTCAGGCTTATGGGGCGATAGTTTCCAGGATCTGTTGAGGCACCACCTTTGTGGAGAGGGACCACTGTTGCTGTACGCCACTCTTTGGATACATATCCTGTGGTAAGGCTGAGATTGAACAGTAGTTTTATGTTTGGGTTTAGCTCTTCTTGGAGTTCATGTAGGATGCAGCCCGGGATACTGTCTGGTCCCATTGATGCTATGTTTTTTGCTTTGGAGAGGGCGGCTCTTACCTGAGCATCTAAGATGTCAGGGGGGCAGCACTCTGCTGGGATAGATATTTGCCCTTTTGGTGGAGAGGGGAGGGGAGAAGTTTGCACTGAACCTGTCAGCTAGGATGTTGGCAATGTCTGTGGGTTCGGTGTATTTTTTGTCATTTTGGACCAATTCTGAGCATATCTGGGAATTCCCACCCAGGTTCCTAACATAACTAAAGAAAGCCTTGTGATTATCCTTAGTGTCCTGTGCAATTAGCCTTAGACGATTTTATGAGTGCCCGTAGTTTTTTGCTAACACTGATCAGAGATGCCTTCCCTTTTTGGGATTTTGCTCTATCATGTAGTAGCTTTCTCCTTCTATTGTATAGTTTGTTTATGGCTGGGGTCCACCAGACAGGACGTCTGCCTTTGGAGGATTGGGTCTTGGTTTTATTTGGGATTGCATGATCCATGCATTCCTGAAGGTGTTCATAGAATGCATTTATAAAGGATTCTGCGGTCTGGGCCATATTTTCCACAGGCCCGGGGCTTTGAAGGATTCCACCTCGGTTTTGAGGAGTGTGAAATTTGCTTTAGAGAAGTTTTTCACTGTGGTTTTCTGGGCAGGGGTGGGTCGGGATGTGAATATCCAGTGAGATTAGTTTATGGTCTGATCTTACCAGTGAGGGATACACTTCTGGTCTGGAGCATAGAGTCCCCATGTTGGTGATGATCAGGTCCAGTATATTTTCCCCTCTTTTGGGGGTGGTAACAAGTTGTTCCATAGTGTTTGAGTTTATAAATTCTAGGAACCTTTGAGCTAGGGTGTTGGAGCTAGAGTAATGCTCCCAGTCTATGTTTGGGTAGTTGAAGTCACCCAATATAATGGTGTTTGGAGAGACCTTCATATTTTCCAGTGTTCTCAGGAAGGCTGAGTGGGGTTCCTGGGTTTGGGAGGGTGGTCTGTAGCAGGCTATAAACTGGAAGGCAGTTTTACCCACTGTTAGTTGCACATGGATAGTCTCTGATGCTTCGTGCTGTGCCACCAACCTGGAGGTGTGGGTATCTTTGACGAATATTGACACTCCCCCTCCTTTTCTGGTTCAGTCCAAGTTTTGGGGCCGAAAAGCATGTTATGAGGTATAACCTGGCAGTGCTGGGGTGCTCTCGGGAGCCTTGAAGCAGGTTTCTGTTACTGCACAGATATCGATGTTCTCCATGCTAAGGAGAGTTTTGAGTGCATGCATCTTGAGGTTTAGACTTCTGGCGTTGAGTAGCATTACTCTTAGTTTCTTATCCCTTGTGATACCTATGGAGGTGGGTTTGTCTTTTGAGCCTTGCCTAAAAAAGGCACTATGGGGGTAGCAAGAGCCTTTGCCAATATCCGAAAGCCCAGGGGTGACAGGTGCAAGCTGTCCCTAGCGAAGCATCATGGCGTGTCGAGCATGTCATCCCAGGCTGACAGGCATTGGATCCCCTTGGAATGACCCCAATACTTAAGCCAATTGTTGAAATTGATCATCTTGTCTTCATATTGTGGCATCATTCTTGGTGAGGGTAAGATGCTACTCAAGGTCAGGGTCATACTGGCCTGGGCCACATGCTCAGATAGCTCCTTTATGTCTCTTTTCATGTAGTCCAGAGAGGTATGTCTCAGGTCATTCACACCAGCATGGACAATGACGGAGTCATATTTGTACTTGCCTTGGAGTGACCTGAGTGCTTGTGTTATGTGGCAGATCCTAGCGCCTGACAGGCAGCTCACCATGACCTTCTCCTTGTTCAGCCTGGTGAGCGGGACGTCAGTGTGCTTGACGATAGAGTCACCTATTACAAGTGTATCAGGTGTGTTTTTTAGCCTTAAGGGGTGTGACTGTTCAGCACACTGGCTTTGTGAGCTATGTGTTGCACGTGTTTTGTTTTGGGGTAGCGGTTGCTTGGGTGTCTGCTTTGGAGGTCTCTGCTGCTTAGGCAGATTTTTATTTAGAGCCTCCGAGTATGTTTTTGTGTGTTTATGTGTTTGGTTTGCTGTTGTGGTAGGTCTATGTGAGACTGGAATTGTAGTGAGTGTGATTTCCTTCTCCTCCTGACTGGTTATGCCAGTACTGAGTTGAGAGAGCTTAGCCTCCAGTTTGGCTATATGGTTGCATCTCTCACATGTGTTGGAATTTGTTGGGAGGAGGAGAGGGTTGTCTGTGTACATGAGGCAGTTGTAACATTGCCTCAAGATTCCCAGATTCACCAGCTGGACCAGAGAGGAGATTGACAACTGACCTTTGGACATGCTAGAATAGTACTGTGAATTCCTTTATAATTGAAAAAAAAGGGCCAATGGGGAACAAGGTACTCAAGGAGAGTTTTGAGGGTGTAGTGCTTTTAACTTTTTAGTGCTGACTTATATAATTGCTTTAGTGAGCAAGTGCCAGGTAACTTAAATGCAATGCGTTACAGGTAACTTTAATGCAAAAATGACAAACAGTAACTTTCTTTCAAGTGAAACAAGGAAATAAGTACAGTAAGCAATGCAGATGTCACTAGGGATCCACAGAAGTGCTGAAAAGCCCCATTTTAGGTGGAATTAGCATTTCAGGGAAATAACAAGCAAACAAGCATACAAGCAAAGCTAGATTCAGCAGGCCTGGATCTAGTCTATGCTACAGCAAACAAGGTGTACCAGTTTCAGTAAGAAACAGTTCAAATATGCAGGCACTATAAGCCTTTAACCAGAAATTCCCAGCTCAGAAGGGCAGAGTCCAGCCTCTCCTCCCACAAGAGTGCAGACCACAAACCTTCTTAATGTAAAATAACTGGCCTGAAGCCCAAGTGCTTAAACCAGAACTAATACACTTTTAGAATAACAGACACTGAGCCCTCAATCAGCAGTTCCCAACTTAGAAGGATGTAAGCTACCTGTCCTGCCACCACAGTGCAGGCCACAAACCTTCCTAATGTAAAACAACTGGTCTGAGCCCAAGTGCTTAATCCAAAAGACTTAGAATGATAGCTACACTTTAATCAAGTTACTACCAAGCAGTAATAAATACAATTGAATACTTTAAAGAATGCCTGGATTAGTGCTCAAGTTATACAAACAAATCTAGATTCAGCAGGCCAGGTTCTATAACAATATAATAACAGTCATGAATAAAAAGTGTGCTGTGATGTATAATATATAGATTTAACTTCAGCAATTGACAGGGTCATACACAAAACACTGATCAATAAATTAGTACAACTAGGTATTGATGTACTCTTGATAAGATGGATAGCTGATGGCTTACAAGTAGGACATGACAAATATCATACAACAACTAGAGAGGTGAAATCCTTGGTTATAGTCAGGGTGTCCCAAAGGGCTCTGTCCTAGGCCCTTATTTATTTAGATTGTATCTTTCAGACCTAACTTTTTCATCTGAGGTGTTCTACAGTATATATATATATATATATATATATATATATATATATATATATATATATATATATATATATATATATATATATATATATATGCAGATGACCTGAAATTGGGTAAACTGATTACATGTGTTCCAGATAAGGCATGCTTGCAAAATAACTTGAATAAATTGCCATTTGGGCACAGGGGAATAATATGCTGATAAATACATCAAAAACTAAGCATATGAGATTTGGGAGACATAAATTGAAAGGTGAATATTTAATGCAGCACATGGTGATTGAAACTGTAGACTCCTTTAAGGGTCTGGGTATATGAGTAGATTCAGCTATGAGTTTTTGTAATCATATCAACCAATTGGTTAATGATAGTGATAGAACTATAGGTTGTATAAAAAGATTTATAAAGTCTAGGAAATCAAAAATGGTGAAATCACTGTTTGTTAGTTGCATTAGACCCAAACTTGAGTATGGAATAACAATATGGAAACTGTATAAGAAAACAAGCATGAGTAAACTGGAAAGACTACAGCAGAAATATACCAAGGAAATCCATGGATTTGAAAATTTAAGTTAGAATGAAAGATTAAAATGTCTGAACTTGTACAGTGTTTCTTACAGATATCTAAGTGGAGATCTTATTCAAGTATATAGGGCATTTAGAGACAACTACCTCTGGGAATGTTTGGGATTATAAAAAAGTACTAGGCAATCATTAGACAACCTATGTAGAAGATTCTATAGGAATGAGACATGCACCAATTGGCTCTCTGACAGAGTAGCTGATGCATGGAACAGACTACCAAATCACTTTAAAGCAAGTAGTAGTTTAGATATTTTTAAGAACAGCCTGGACACTTATTATGGGAACAAGTGTTTTGGTATATTGGCAAGCTAGAAGGACATTAATGCCCATGCTTGAAATATTTGTCTGTATGTATGTATGTATGTATGATCGAGGGACCCCCATCCTACTGGAGTGTAAGGTATGTGTTTAAGTTAAGTATGTTAGCCAAAAGTATCATTAACAGAGTAAAGGGAAACATTCTTGTTGTATCCTAGAATAAGGTAGAGAGTATATTAACCATTATTCAGGTAGAATACAGCACTAAGTTCTTAGGCGTAACCATAGACAATCAGCTTAAATTTGACTTGCATGTTAATAATTGTATCAAAAAGACTCATTCAAAACTAGGGCTCCTTTACCGTGACAAGAAATTCCTTACCTCTGAAGCCAAGATTACTCTCTCTCTTACCTACCGTCTACACAGTCTAATGTACAACTCTCAAATTCTCACAAATCTTAACTCAACACTCCTGACCAAACTCGAATCTTCCAACAACAAGGTAGCTAGATTTGCTGCCCAACAAACCTACAAATCCCATCACTGTCTCTCTCTAAAACACCTAAACTGGTTTGAATTATCCCACCAGCTTCTTCTCTCTCAGCTCCAGATCATCCATTCTATCCTATACCAGCCTTCCTACTGCCCGGCACTATTGCCTGTCATCTCCCATTATTCTCCCTCCAAACCTCCTCCGAAGCTCTAACCAAGATCTACTAGAAATCTACAAACCCAAGTCTAAATTTGGATGTAATATATACAGCTATCACCCCACTATTGCCTGGAATAGGCTCCCTCTAGAAATCAGGACACTTACACATACTAAACAATTTAATACAGCCACCAAAGAGTACTTTAAAAGTCACTGGTCCTGCCACTGCACAGTCCCTCCTTAAACATCCCCGACTTCCCATACCTTAATCTATTTTCTGCCCTTACCTCACTTTTCTCACTAGCTCTCTCTAAACTTCCTTGACTACTCTTTCTACTGTATTCTAAAACATATTAAGAAAATCATCTCAGAGAAACATTCTATTGTAATTGTCTTGCCTTCACGCAACTACATTATGATAAAACTGGGTTTTTGTAAACACTTACGCCAAAAACTAATTTCATCTTAATGACATATTATTTCTTTTTATACATCTTAAAAGAGATTTGTTATACTCCTGATTATTGACACTGTATAACATTGTATTGCTACTTATTGCCTTGTAATAATCCTGTAACAGTGATATTTAATGCTAATTTATAATGAGAATTGTATAATATGTTGGATGTTTTCTCCCCGGGCCTCTGCTGAAAAAGGTCTCTTCAGCTCAGTCGGACAAACCCAGTCAACAAATGTAAAATAAACAACTAAATAAATAAATAAATAAACAATAAGTTATGTCAAGCAGTCAGATAACTGCCAAGTCATGTGTTGTGTCATGGTAGTCATCTGGCACATGTGCGCTGCCAACCATTGAATCTAACATGAGCTTTGTATATAATATGTAACTTGTGCTGCTGTTATTGTCTGTAATATCACTAGCAAATCATATTGGGTTGCCATATGCTATGATTGGGCCTCATTTGTAATACATTCTTCAAAACCCTCTGAGAATTCATACTGATGCATGGCCTGACATTCTGTGCACTTTCTAGTGTTGTAATAGTAATAGTATAAATGTGGCCCTATCTGTATGCCTTTAACTGCCATTATTTATAAGCAGACATTGAAACTGTACTGCTTTGGGTGGATAAATAGGTGATAAGACAATCATACAGATCAGAATTTATACTGGTGATGTACACATACATATATTTCAAATGCTAGACATGGCTGTATTTGAACCCAGTACCATGCCTGTTCGATTCTCAGTTAGAGCATCTTCTGTGTGTCAGCATGCGTGAATGGGTGTTCCTTCGTTGAAGGTTGTGCGTTAGGCCTGGAAAGCCAGCACGCAAAAATCTACTGCCAATCATTAGTGGACTGGAGTTCCACTGTGGCGACCCCTAACTGGGAAAAGCCAAAAGACACAAACAAACCATGTGGACCAAATATTAATGCCACTGTGGTGCAATGGTAGCATTGTTGCCTCACAGTAAGAGGTTCTCCCATTCGATTTTCGGCTGGAGCACCTTCTGTGTGGAGTCTGCAGGTCCTCCCCGTGGTCGAGTGGCGTTCGAAAGACATGCGTAAATGGGCATGCCTTCGTTGAAGGTTGGGTGATGGGCTGGCACCTCGGCACCGTAAAAATCTGCTGCCGATCATTAATGGACCGTAGTTCCGCTGTGGTGACCCCTAACTGGGAAAAGCCAAAAGAAGAAGAACAACAACAACCATGTGGACCAAAAATTTATGTTTTAACAGCATTTAACAGGTTGAGCTACTGAGTCACTGCTACAGCAGGTGTATTTTTACATGTTGTAGATATAATTGCACACTTGCCTGCTGTTACATACCTCAGTAACATCTATTATTATGTGTATGGTTTATAGTGATGTATTTCTGTATCAGGAACACAATTAAACTCCTATTGTCCATTAAGCATGTAGCAGGTGTACTTTTACTTGTTGTAGATATAATTGCACAGATACCTGCTGCTAGATACCTCACTTACCTCTATTCTTATGTGTTTGGCTTTATAGTGATGTATTTCTCTACCAGAGTCCCAGTTACACTCCTATTTTTCCATTAATCTTATAGCTGATTTGCGAGATGTGGAGCAATGCACAGCATGGCTTAAACATGCTTAATGACAGGAACTTGACAATTACTATGTTTTGCTTAAAACACCTTGTTAATTAACAGCTGTGTGGCTTGGTGGGTTAATGCACTATTCTGCAGGTGCAATGGTCCTGGGTTCGAAATGGGTGCTAGTGTAATTTTTGAACTTAATTACTATTTTTTCAAATACATATATCAATATACCACCATTTAGCTATCTTGCACAGCATCGTGCAAAAATTCTTTAAAGAAAAGAAAAAAATGGGGAGATAAGACAGTATTGAAATGGGGTGCAAGCAGGGGGAAAACATAGTGAAAGACAGGTAGATATGTGCAGAAAGGATGTAGGAAAGAACCATAGCTATCCATTTCTTTTACAGCAACAACTGTGCACTTTAGCAGATTTTTTAGCTGAATTTGGACTGTTACCCCCAAAGAGAGGTGCGAGGACAACATAAGTGCAATGTCAAGCCAATTAGACCAAATTAACTGTGTCTAGTGGACATGTGTGCGAAATGGAGAGCTATGTATGGGACAATTGTTTTTTTGGGACAGGTGCCCATTTTTTTAAGGTGAGAGTGGAATGTTGGGGAAGGGACATAGGTATTTGTGGAGGAGGTAAGTTGGGAAGGTGAGGAAGCTTTTGCAGACAGACAAGACAGCAGACAAAGTGGGTGTGTGACACAAGAGGGGGGATGAACGCCTTGGTTGGGAGGGTGTTGTGGAATCCCAGTCTCATGGACATCAGACACAGTAGCAGTTTGACTCAAGTTCTCACCAATGGGTCTGTTAGCACTGAACCATCACTGGTCCTGTGGAGGCAGTGGTCAGTGCCAACACCTGGGCCAGACTGCCCCACTAGGATGGACAACATACTATCCATGCAGCATCGGCATGCACCAACAGTTTGGCACAGCAGCTCATGCACCATGCCTGGCAGTTAATCATGGGTGACCAAAGCACCCCGTCCACCTTAACTCCCAGAGGGATGACCACCCCCAGACTGTGAGGCAGAACTACCTGATGGACCAGGTAGTGCAGGGGCAGCAGAGGGGGTGCCACCAGGCTGTGGCCCAGATGTGCTGGGCCTCGGTGCAGTGGGCAGGAGAGCCAAGGTAGATGGATCACCAGGAATATGGCCTACTTTGTGGCTTTCTGATAAATTGAATATAAAGATCAGGAAAAATAAACAAATCAAACAAATGTAATTAATTACATAAGAGAAAACAACAAATGAGCAATGGAAAAAAATTGAAAATAATATAATGAGGAGCACAACAATAAATAATGTAAATGAAAGTTTTTTAACAGCAAAGCATTATTAAATTATACATAAGGCCAACATAAGAGAAAATTACATGTAATATGATAATATCAATTTATAATAATAAATATAATTAATAAATAAAAGAAGAGAAAGGGTGGGGTGAGAGAGAAAAAAGGGCATTAGTAATTTCACAGATAATATACCTACACAGACTACTACTACATATTTCTAGATATGTTAGATTTCACTTGTGAGAACACTGACCGCTTATATTCCATAGATGATGTTGCATGTACGTAGCTCTCAACCTGTTAGCATGGGTCATTATGGGCCAATTTATACAAAATGTCAGTACAAATGCACATCAACAGGGAAATCTTACATAGTGTGCTCATACATTAGTAGCAAGGTGTTCTGATAACAGATTTGCCATTAAATCACATTCCAAGTAATGTCATATATCTGCAAATGAAAGGACCAGACATATGAAGCAGTAGTCATTACATTCTGCAAAAATTGTAACAGTTGAGAGGTATGTTCATGCACACTAATTACACTAGACAGCTGGTCATTTCTTAGTTAGCTGCTCTGGGATTAGAACCCACAAGCAGTGACTACAGGAAGACTGAAATTTTTATTTTAAACAATACATTTTCAGGCCACCATCTCCTTTAAAACTTTTACTGAGTCATGTTGTGTGAAGTCGTGCCTTTACACACATGCATAGCTGTGTCTGGTGTCAGATTAGAACCCACAAGCAGTGACTACAGGAATACTGAGCACTTTATTGAAAAATCATGAATCACCAAAGCACCCTCTCCTTTAAAATCTTTATTGAGTCACATGTGAAATTGTACATTTACACACATGCATAGCTGAGTCTGCTGTCATATTGGAACTCATAAACAGCAACTACAGGAATACTGAGCACTTTATTTGAAAAAAGTAATTATCAAAGTACCATCTCCTTTTATACTTTATTGGTTAATGCCATTTCAAATCTGGAATTTACACACATGGATAGCTGTCTAGGACGTCTGTTAACTTATCCATATACCCTGTTCATTTACTAAGTGCAATCTACAGCACATTTCAGACAAAATGAGCAAAACACAAGCCTGACCCTTAATCTGGGTATCACACTGCAGTAATTTATGACATATGGGCACATTATTTAGTACTTCACATTTAACGGTTGCCTGGAGTTGGAGTAGAACACACAAACCGTGACTATAGGAATACTAAACTGTTTATTTGAAAACATTACTTATCAAAGCACCATCTCCTTTTAAACTTTATTGATTAACGTTGTTTCAAACCTGGCATTTACACACAAGGACAGCTGTCTATGACTTCTGTTAACTTACCCATATTTCCTGTTCATTTATTGAGTGCAACCTACAGCATATTTCAGATAGTGAGCAGACCAGAATAGTGATTCTTAATCTGAGTAGACCACAACATTAACTGATGGTTAGAAGCTACGCTACACAGTTCTGCACACTTGCTTGCTTTAACTTGCTTTACCATTTCAGATATGCACTGACACATTGATAAAGATGTAAGATGTCCCAGGTATTTCATACCTGACTGTTAAGACTGCAAAATCTGTATTTACTTTACTGTATTATTAAGTTATGCATTAAGTTATGCATTAAGTTATTACTCTGATGATTTTCTTACTTATTACACATGTGCCTCATCCTGGCCAAATGCCCAGCATGGGACTGTAAGTTGTGAACCCTCTCTTCTGCAGCTGTGGTAAGAGAAGCAAACCATTACGCATACGAGTTTTGCACAGATTCAGCTTATATATTTATAAATTACTGGAAAACATACTTACATATATGTGGGGTGCACCCATCCCTAGCATCTCGGATCCAAGTGTCCAAGGTTCCTCTCTTCCTACATTTCAGGTCATCATAGCGGTGACAATACTTCTCACCAGTGCAGGGGATATGAGTAGCACTGGTTAGGTCCCTGGCGAAATGATCCCAGGACTCAGACTTATGCTCTGAGCTCTCATAGCTGCCCTACAGCAGCTGGGGTCCATTTCACTCTACCAGGAGTCCAATAAAAACCTTGGACTCCTATACACCTCACGTTTGCACCCTAAAACACACTCCCTCCCAACTCTAACAGCCATGCCCACAGCCATGGACAAGCTCCAAGGAATGTTGTGAAATTCCCACCTATTGGCCTTTATATAGGCTGTATTCTTGCCTTTGCATACCATACTGTTACTTTCAAAAATGTGCTGTGTCACTTAGTATCACACAAACTCACAGAGTCCATGTTTAAGCAAAGCTTAGCAACACAGAAACAGGGAAACACTGTTGGACATGTTTAAGCACTGCTTAGCATCCCACAGAGTTTCTGTTTCTAAATGTAACAAATATTTAATTTAAAGTCAACCAATGTTTCAGTTACCTGACACAGCTTCATAGCGCTATATGAAAAAAACATTATTATCTAGGACTCGAACCTCGGACTAATTACACTGTAGATCATAACTCACCTATCTAGCCACTGGGATAGTGAAGGGAACTGGAATATATTCAAATATGCTGTGAAGGTGCCTATAACTATAGTGCAGCTTCACTGTGCAGGTATGAGAGTTGCTAATCACAGTAGACCTACAACAATTTAAAACATCTGGTTTTTATTTATAGCTGTCTAGCAGATGTCTTCTGCTTAAGTACACCTTGCTACACCTAGCTAAGCAACGCACCAGAGTGCACAAACAAGCACATGTATAAAAAAATTTAATATTGAATACATCTCGTTTGTAGTTTTAAATGTCTAGCAGATGCCTAATGCATAGGTACGCCATGCTATGTCTAGCTAAGCAACTTGCTGCATCATGCAAACAAGCACAAAACAAATAACAAAAAAATAAATAAAAAAATAATTTTATTAACAGTGAATGCATCCAGTTTCTATCTTTAGATGTCAAGAGGATGTCTGAGGTATATGTGCGCAAAGCTAAGCATAGCTAAGCAATGCACCACCCTGCCTAAACAAACACATAAATGTAAAAAAATAAATAAATAATTAAAAATGCAATTTAATGAAATAAAATGTTTTGTACACCTTTCATCCAAGGTGGACAAGCTGAAAAGTGTGTGGTTTTGCCATAAGTGTTACACCGGTTCAATATCTGTGTTGCTGTGACCTCCCTTAGGCATGCACCATAATTAATATTTATGGCATGCTGCTGAGGGGGAACCATGGCTGTGTACATGGATGCATTCTGCTTAGGCTCTACATGGAGCCTTCATGGAGGTTATTGAATCCTGGAGTTAGAAGGTATGCAGAAAAATATAAAGGAAAAGAAAAACATAAGCAATTCATTGATGACCCCAAAAGATTTGATAGAGAATTGGGAACCAACATCAAAAGGAATAGAAACATCAGCAAAAAAGAAGTGGGCACATTTTGGAGAAGTATTTATGAAGACTGTTGAACATAACAAAGATGCTGAATGGGTAGAAGAATTAAAAGAAACAGTAATGACTACAGAAGTTGAGACAAAATTAAAATTAAATCCCCAGGTCAGAGGCAATACCTAACTTCTGTCTAAAAGCATTAACATCTTTATACAAAATTTAGCCTTAAGTAAGAATGATTTACTATACGTGCAGCCCAAACAGAAATCAACCTGGTTAATAACAGGAAAAATAATACTCCTTCTTAAGTGTGAGCCTGTATGCCATCCTAAGAACTATAGACTAACTATAGACTAATAACTTACCTAGTGACAATATGCAAGCTATATACTGGAATTGATACAGGCAGACTTTATAGTCATTTGTCTAGTGGATGTCTGATGTATATGTGCGCAAAGCCAAGCATAGCTAAGCAACATACCACACCACCCAAACAAGCAAATAAACGTAAAAAAATAAAAATAAAAATGCAATTTAATGAAATAAAATGTCTTGTACACCTATTGTCCAAGGTGGAAAGGCTGAAAGGTGTGTGGCTGCACTGTAAGTCTTACACAGGTTCAATATCCATGTTGCTGTGACCTCCCTTAGGCATGCACCATAACTAATATGTATGGCATGCTGCCAAGGAGAAACCATGGCCGTGTACTTGGATACATTCTGCCTAGGCTCTACATGGAGCCTACACAGAGGTTATTAAATCCTGGAGTTGAAGGTATACTGAAAAATATAAAGGAAAAGAAAAAAATAAGCACTTCATTGATGACCCCAAAAGATTCAATAGAGAATTGGGAACCAAGATCAAAAGGAATAGAAACATCAGCAAAAAATAAGAAGTGGGTACATTTTGGAGAAGTATTTATGAAAACTGTTGAACATAACAAAGATGTTGAATGGATAGAAGAATTAAAAGAAACAGTAATGACCACAGAAGTTGGGACAAAATTAAAATTAAATCCCCAGGTCAGAGACAATATCTAACTTCTGTCTAAAAGCATTAGCATCTTTATAGAAAGATTTAACCTTAAGTAAGAATTATTTACTATACGTGCAGCCCAAACAGAAATCAACCTGGTTAATAACAGGCAAAATAATACTCCTTCTTAAGTGTGAACCTGTATGCCATCCTAACAATTATAGACTAACTATAGACTAATAACTTGCCTAGTGACAATACAAATTATATACTGGAATTGATGCAGACAGACTTTATAGTCATTTAGGAAAAAAAGCTCAATTATAGCAATAGAACAAAAAAGTAACAAAAGACAGGCATACATTACAAATGATCATTTATTACTAAATACAGCCATGATAGAGTATTGTAAAAAAGGGAAGAATATAAGTATGGTATGGATGTATTACAAAAATCATTTGACAGCATCCCACATTCATAAATAAAGGAATGTTTGCAGATATATAAGATATACCCAAAATTACAGCGATCGTGAAACAGTGGCAGACCACTTTGCAGCTGATCCATGACAAAGAGCAAATTATTATTCCAGGGATAAAAATTCAAAGGCAGGTATTCCAGGTAGATTCTTTGTCAATGCTCTTGTTTTGTCTGTCCCTTAACCCACTAAGCTGTTTAATTAACAGATTATGCTATGGTTACAGTTTGGCTCCCAGAGAGCAACGTTCTTTAAAGATTTCTCAACTACCTTTTGTGGACAACTTAAAACTGCATAGTTCAACAGATGAAGCGCTGAAAGCAAAACCATAAATGGTTAAACTTCATAGTTCATCAGATGAAGAGCTGAAAGCACAACCACAAATGGTTAAAACATTCTCAGTTGACATAACAATGGCATTTGGTCTTGATAAAATGTGCAAAAGCAACATTCAAAACAGGAAAGCTGTAACTACAAGAAAATATCAACGTGGTACTGAAATATGATCTAAAGGATCTTGAGCAGAAGGAAGAGTATAAATATTTGGGAAGAGATATCAACAACAAAACATGAACAAATGTGAGTAATGCTCAGTAAGGAATACCTCAGAAGACTAAAACTGATATTCTAAACTGCCCTGACATCTAGGAATAAAGTCCAAGCTATAAATCAATTTGTTCTTCCTGTTTTGACTTACATTTTTGGGGTGATCAACCACCCCTGAAACTTACTGGATCAATTATACACACAAAAACAAGAAAAATGTCTCATGTATCAAATGATACAAAAAAAATCAGTGTATAACAAGACTGCATATTCCTCACTCTGAAGGAAGTATGGGCTTCCTCAAAATTGATTACATGTATAGATCTGCAGTTGTGGAACTATACAAATTTCTGTTGACCTCATCAGATCCAAACCAAATGAAAGTTTTAAAAGATGGGGAGAGGAAGTCTAACATGACATATTTGCTTAGTTTAGCAAAAGCATTTTTGTGTTAAGTGGGAATGGAAATAATACAAGAAGTAGAACAAAATCAGCCAGCAACTGGATGTGTTAAAAACTGAATATGAGCAGAAGGATCACATGAAAAGGAAATAAATGTGGAACATCCATAAATATTGTGACAATTATAGAGACCTCCAGGAACAAACTCGTGTTAACCAACATTTTACACAAGAAAGGTTAAAAAGAGGTGAAATGAAACCAAAAGATGAAAGGTAAATATTGGTGGTCCAGGATACTGGACTATAAACATGTTGGTTTACAAAATCCATTGAAAAGGTGGGAGAACACACAAATGCAGGTTTGATAAAAGAGAACTATAAAATCTTGTGGTGGGTGTGATGCACACTTGACAGAGGGTCTCTGTACTGAAAGGCACAATAATGTGGCAAGACTGTTGCATTGGAGATTGTGTAAACACTACAATGTAGAAGTAGCTGCGAAGCATTGGAAACATCAACAACAGAGCATTGTAGAGAATGATGAAGGGTACATCACATGGGGTCACCCATTACCAACAGTTCATAAACTAGATGCGAGAAAAACAGATACAGTAGTCAATGTAAAAAAAGACATAAGAAGTACTGACCACTGAAATTACTACACCCAGTGATTACAGTGTCTTACATACAGAGAGAGAGACACACACACAAAGCCATAAAATATCAGGATTTGCGGCAGAAATGAGAGCAATGTGGAAGAAAGATACTCAGACAGTTCCAATAGTAGTATGAGCAATAGGTCTAACAAAAAAATAATTTGCAGTCATATTTAGATATGCTACCAGCCCACCACATGCAACTCCATATTAACTAGAGAAGGAGGTGGTTCTGGGCACATTGTGGGTTCTGAGAAGAGATCTCTTGGCTAACATCAGTTACTGAAACAATACTAATTTCATGAGCTCTGATCATACCCTGACTTAGGAATGGGGTCCATTCACATCAAGGTATTAGAAACCCAAGACTTGGGGAAATTAAACAGACAATACACTGATAATTTGTTTTGTTTAGGATAAGTTGGAGCTCATTGAGTACAGTTTGTTAGCCTATGGGAACTTGTATAACAGTGATGTGGTTATTGACAATTATAGAAATGTTCCTGCAGTTTTCCTCGGGCATGAATGTGAGGTAAGCACTAAACCCATACAGTGAGGGATTGTTACCTTTACAATGAAAGAAAGTCTCAGTTATGGCATGGATTTAGAAGTGATGAATTTGCAAGACAGCCTCAAGATTAAAGGGAATTTATTATTGATCTGGTGGTTGGTATAGATGTTTAAGGATGTGAGCTGTAGTTCCTGTGGTACAGAGTTTGACTCCATCTGCCCTCATTTACTTACTGTATGACATTATGCAAGTCATGTTATCCAATAGAGCTTAGAAGCAACTGGGAATTTGAGCTAGGCTCCTCATGGTACCCCTGGTCTGCAAGCCTAGTAACTACCTATGCATATGCTGTAATTCCTTCTACTAAGTTAGGATAGCCATTTGCTGGACATTTCCTAAAAAGTTACTATGGCAGCAGAGAGGCACTGGCCAGTAGGTGAAAGCTACAGAATGAGAGGTGCAACCTGTCTTTTGTGAATTCAAATCAATTTGTCTACCATCTCATCCCAAGCTGACACATACTGTGCCACTCTGGAATGACACAAACAACTTAAGCAATTGTTGCACCCAGTTTATCTTTTCTTTATATTAAAGTACTATTTTGCAAGAGGATAGGATTCCATTCAGTACCAGAATCTTACCTGCATTTGACATGTGCATAGTGAGATCAAACATGTTTCTCAGCATGACTCTCAGAGTAGAGTACTCCATCATATTCACAGGGGTAAAAAGGAACCTTTTCATTCCTATGTGATAACAATAGCATGTGTTTAGAACATAAGCCAAAACATTAATACTTTTTGTTTGTGTTGCATTGAATGTCACATTCTTCTATAATGCCCAGAGATGAAGGGTGTCCAGGTGCTTCTGCAACCCTACCTCATCAGGTGATTATTTATAATTGTACCCACATTTTTGTCATCAATAAATATACTGGTCCAGATACATCTGAAAACAGGAAGTCTGCCATTGTTATGCAGCTATGGCACTCCATCCAAAAGGAGAGCAATGGGGTGCAAAGCAAAGCTAAAACGACCAGGATGCAAGGATCACGAACCAAAGCGTTGAGTAAAAAGTTCTTTAATTGAAACAGCTTCACCAATACAGCTAAAAAATACAAATACTTCCAAAAGTAAAGTCAGTCAAGCGCTTTCACCCGGGCCCTCCCAGGCTTTCTCAAGACATTTTTACATTGGGTGGTGAGTCATAGAGTCTATGAGAAATAGATGGTTTTAGCTATAAGTGGTTTAGCAAGATTTATATTGATATATTAGTTAGAATTTTAAACAGATGTTAATATTATAAATAGATATATGTTATCTAACAATGTGGACAAAATGTGAACAATGTTGGATAAACAGGAACAAAGTGAATAGGGAACTGTATAGGGTATGATGTGAGAAATTCAGCATTGCATCTATGTTTGTATCTGCATTCATATCTCTATATACTTGGCATAAAATGCTCTATCTCTTTAAATTGCAAATGTGATAACAACAATTTATTTAATTAATTGATTGTTAATTAAAGTAGGTGGGTTGGACAAGAGCACTATAAATTGACTCACCACCCAAAGTAAAAATGTCTTGAGAAAGCCTGGGAGGGCCCGGGTGAAAGCGCTTGACTGACTTTACTTTTGGAAGTACTTGTATCTTTTAGCTGTATTGGTGAAGCTGTTTCAATTAAAGAACTTTTTACTCAACGCTTTGGTTCGTGATCCTTGCATCCTGGTCGTTTTGGATTACCAGTGGGTGTTTTTCGTGACTTAATAGTTGTTGCTGCTACAGGATTCATGGCAGAACAGTGCTGAGTTTTGCAACACAGTAATTTTGGCAGATGAGGAGGAAGGAGGAGTTTAAGCAGGTTATGTGCCTGCTTTCCCAGCTATCGGGACTGTTGACAAACGCCAACACACAAAGCGGCAAGGAAATACCAGCTAATCAAGAACAGTTACTGGCAAGTAACAACATTGGGACAGGTAGACCTATAACTCATTCTCCTGACAGAAATGAAATGGCAGGAACCATCAACGCGGACGCCGAAAACACGCAACAAGTGAGGAGCAAGAGAGGGGCTACCCAATACAATTCAACTGCTACGGAAAGAGACTTTAATTTTAAAAAATGGACAACAAAATGCTTCTCTTTTGGGCAAGGTACACCACAATCTTATGATAATGTTAACAATAATTTAGAAGTGAAATTGAAAGACTTTAACAATAGGTTGTATTCTTATAAGGCAACCAAACTTGAGATAGATTATTTGTCTGAATGTGTAAGAGTGAAAAGAGTCCCTAAGGGACTGCGGATTGTTAAATTCCCTAACAATGCTCAACCAGGGACTGAATTATTTAAAGAGCTTACAGCCCTATTTAATAGAACGGGACTTGAAATGTTAAATTTGATGATTAAAGATTATGAAGCGAAAGCTTCAACACTCTTAGGGGAAGTGAATGATTTAAATAACACCATTGTTAAAGATACTGTATTTAATGGTATAAAAAAGGACTATGAAAGTACATTTAAAGAGATTGATAGTCATTGTGTACGAATTGTTAACAGAAAAATAAAAAAATTGGAACGAGATTTACAGGAGTATAGTGCAGGACAGGCATATAAAATTTATGGAAAAAGTAAATGGGTGCGTGATCAGAATACAAATAACAATTATGTTGAAAAAGAACAAGACAATGTTTTTTATGATGGCCTAGATGAACAGGGCCCAAGGAGAAGTGAACGGTTGGCACAGAAATCTAACCAGCAGTTAAATCAAAACAGGACAGGGCAGCAGGATTTTCAGTTTGGTCAGGGGAGGCAGAGGAACAGGCAAACAAGCAATTACATCAGGAAATGGAACCCCCCGAGGATACAATAAGCGAAGAACTGCATAACACTAGTATAGACAATGACAAACTGCACAACGAATGCTGTAAGGTTGTTAAAAAAGGGAATTTTTCCATATTTAATTACACGGAAGTTGAGGTCAATGATTTGTTCTTTGAGGTTTTTACTAAAGGACTACACTTTGTTCCACAAAGTTCCATTAACATACCTAAGACCATCTTAGATTTAAAACTCTTTACAAGGCAATTGAATATAACAGCAATGTTAAAAGAGAACTTAAGTGAAAGAGATAAACTACATAGGAGAAGTATATGGAACCCCCCATTGCATCCTGTTTTAAAAACATTTGAAGACATGGTTGAAGTGGAAATTAGAAACATATGTACCAAGGACATGTCAAAAAACAATAATTTCTCTGAAATATCATATAAATTGATTAAAAAATTAAAAAGGGAAGGAATTAGAGTTATGAAAACAGACAAAGGGGGGGGGAGTGGTCCTTATGTATCAGCACGATTATGAAGCTTCATTGCACACACATTTACATGACAATGAGCAGTACAATCAGGTGTCAGTGAATGAGAGGAACATCGCATATGCCAAGATTAAATATAAACTAGAAGATAATCTATATCAAGGAGCAATTAATGAAGCACTTTACAACTACCTCTTAGTGACCAAACCAGTTACTCCGATTATTTTTGGTATCCCCAAAGTGCATAAAGGGCTACAACCATTGGTATTTAGACCAATTGTAGCAGGTGCTAGGGGGATTACCGAACCACTTGGGAAATTTATAGATGCAATATTGAAAAAATTTACAGCATCTTTAAAATGTTTATGCAAAGACTCCTGGGACTTTTTAAGGAGTATTAAGAAAGAACTGTATCAGGGGACTAATTATATGGTAACAGTGGATGTGGTGGAATTATTCCCAAGTATTCCGCATGAAACAGGCCTAATATGGTTCAATGATATGCTGGCAGAACATTCAAAATTAGGAGGCAAAATGATAGCATTATTGGTTGAGTTAATGGATGTTATCTTGAAAAATAACTTTGTCTTTTTCTGTGGAGAATTATTCCGACAGAAAAAAGGTGTGGCAATGGGGACCCCCTGCGCCTCTGCATATGCTAACATTGTCCTAAGTTATTGGGAATCCAAATTTGTATTCAACACAAGATGGGTAGAACATCTCACACATTATCAACGCTACCTAGATGATATATGTATATTATGGAAGGGTAGCGTTGAAAAACTTGAACAGTTTATTGAATACATTAATGACAGCACAGAATTTTTAAAATTCACATGCAACATTAGTACTGACAGGTTGCAATACTTGGATGTAGAATTAAGCAAAAATGTAGAAAAGGGTTGCTTCATGTCACGTATATACAGAAAAAATAGTTATTCCAATATGTTTCTCCACTTTAACAGTAACCACCCCTTATTCCAAAGAAAAGGAGTTATTAAAGGGCAGATCATCAGAGCGGCTAGAATGTGCAGTGAGGAGGTGTTATTCAATGAGGAGTGCCTATTTTTAAAAACATTGTTTGAGGAGAGGGGGTACCCCACACAACTAATAGAAGAAATAACAATAGAGGTAAAGGATCAGAGAAAGGACAAATATTTTCCTTTATTAGGGGAAGAACGTAGAGACAACAATAGTAAGGCTGGAGAAAAAGTGGAAAAACAAGGGTGTTTGTTTGTGCACACGAATTGTAATGAAAGTTGGTCAGTTGAAAGAATTATTAACAGATATTGGCCAATTGTGACAATTAATGAGGAATTTAAGAAAACATTTGGCAATAAACCCCAGTTGGTTAGAAGGAGAAACAAAAATTTAAAAGAGTTATTAGAAGCAAATTATGAAATGAAAAAAGACGGAAGAAACAACAAGAATGGTACATTTAGATGTAACACTTGTAGACAGTGTCCAAATATAATTGACAAGAAAGGCTTCTACTTGAATTCAAGAAAAATCTATTTAAGATCCCCAGGGTACTTCAACTGCAAGGCCAAGGGGGGTAGTCTATTTAGGGTTATGTCAACATTGCCAAAGTTTTTACGTAGGAAAAACGGAGAGGACATTGGCCAAAAGGGTGTACGAACACCTTTATGAAATTAGTAAGGGGAAGGAGACCAATGCATTTTTCAAACACTCATTAACATGTGAAAACATGGAACTAAGATTTATGGTGCTTGAACAAGTACATGTTGGCCCCAGAGGGGGAGACTGGGAAACATCCTTGGAATACAAGGAACTGCTTTGGCAGGTGAAACTAGAAGCGACAAAATCCCCTGGACTTAATGGAGCTATTAGTATCACCAGCTTATTAAAAATGAGAAGGGCAAAGTTATAAAGTGGGGTAGGAAAATGAATAACCTCCAACAAACAAATTAGTTAGTTAGGCAATAAGTGTAGGTAACCTGGAACTAGATGAGAAGGGTTGGTATAAGGCATAAGGCAGAAGGATTACCACGGGCAGCAAAGCAATATAATAGCTATGCTGAGTGATGGTAGAAAACTTTTCCAAAGATTTAAGATGTTAAGGATGGTTAAATGAGACCACAGGAATAACAGTTAGAGGTCAGTGCTTGTTGGCTAAGGCCATGTTAAAATGTTTTTAAAAAATGTAATGTTACATATGTTTTAATATGTTACGAAGTATGATAGAGGGTGTTTGGTTTTTAGAAATAGATGATTTTAGCTATAAGTGGTTTAGTAAGAGTTATATTGATATATTAGTTAGAATTTTAAACAGATGTCAATATTATAAATAGATATATGTTATCTAACAATGTGGACAAAATGTGAACAATGTTGGATAAACAGGAACACAGTGAACAGGGAACTGTATAGGGTATGATGTGAGAAATCCAGCATTGTATCTATGTTTGTATCTGCATTCATATCTCTATATACCTGATATAAAATGCTCCATCTCTTTAAATTGCAAATGTGATAACAACAATTTATTTAATTAATTGATTGTTAATTAAAGTAGGTGGGTTGGACAAGAGCACTATAAATTGACTCACCACCCAAAGTAAAAATGTCTTGAGAAAGCCTGGGAGGGCCCGGGTGAAAGCGCTTGACTGACTTTACTTTTGGAAGTACTTGTATCTTTTAGCTGTATTGGTGAAGCTGTTTCAATTAAAGAACTTTTTACTCAACGCTTTGGTTCGTGATCCTTGCATCCTGGTCGTTTTGGATTACCAGTGGGTGTTTTTACAGAAGTGTTTTTTCGTGACTTAATAGGTGCAAAGCAAAGCTACAATTAGTGAATGAAAAACAGAAGCAGCCAATTAATTGGAAGACAACTTGCAACAATGCCCACAACATTTAAAGACAAAGAACAGCAGAAATGTCTTTCTTCCACAAGATTACAAGCAATGTTCTAATCACCCCAAATAAGCAAACCTCCTAAGTCTAATAAAGTAAATGCTATAAAAAAAAAACAAAAAAAAAAAACAGATTAGCAAAAAATAATTTCCTTTGATGACTGACAAAGCCAAGCAGCTAATCAGTATTTTCCTTATGTTGTAGGAATTGAAGTAAAGAGTCAAGTCAGCTAAGTATGTAAAATTAAGAACAAGAATGTCTTTTTGTACAGTTATGGCACTCCAGCCAAAAGGCAATCAATGGTGCACAAAGGAAAGCCATAAGTAATAAGTAAAAAAAAAAATCAATAAATAACACAGCAAGCAGCCAATCAGAAAATAGCTAGCAACAATGCCTGCTGTAATTTAACAGCTGAACAATAGTAAATGATATTCTGCCACAAGATAACTACAGTCAATGCTCTAGCAATCCTAAACACTAGTCAGCAAAGATGTATCTAATAAAGGAAACAATGTGAAAAAAAACAGGCCACAGTGTATGTGGAGTTTATAAGTCATATCCCAGTTACATCTTGTTTGCCATAAATCAGACCACATCAGATATATGTAAATCTTTTAGAAAGTCCCACCAAAGATTCTATTTCTTTGGAACTACAGATATATTTCCCTTCATGTACACATTGGTAGTTTGGGAATCTTTACTTGCTGCTTATTTTGCCAAAGCTACAACAAAAGGGAAGACTATCTCAGGAGTCTCAATAATCACTGAACTTTTTGTGATGGAGTGGAAATCCAAGCTAATTTCCTTAATTCAGAATTACTTCATCAATGTCGAGTTAAACAGAGCAAATCAGGGCTCAATGGGGTGGGGAAATATGAGTAAGGTTGTGTAATCTCATGATGTCTCCATGGCACAGAGGAACGGAGCCCTGAATAAAACCCAGGTCACTGTGATCTGATTAGCGGCATCAGCAGTAGAGCAAGGGTGGAAGAAGTGAAGGGGCATGTCTGTCACACCTCCCTGGGGGGATGGGGGGGTCAAGGGTTGTGAGCTTGTAAGTGCAAAGAGTTGGTTTGAGTTCTCTGGTGAGACCAGGTAAACCATCACTCATGCTTTGGGAGGATGCCGGGCTGTTTGTAAAGAATGACCCTTGCAAAAGTGAGAGAAATATCAGTGGTTATGCCACTGCTCTTTCACAGTATGCAAGAGATAGGACTATAAAGATTTGGGAATCTAGAAATTTAGAAAAACATTTTATATAGCCCACCTAATCATGAAGGGATTCACATCTAGATCAGGGGAGGTCATCGTGCCTCTTTACTCATCCCTCATCAGGCCCATAATTGAGTACAATGCCCCTTTTGGGATGTACCTTACCAGACACCTGCAGCAACTGGAAAGACCCCAAAAGTACCTCACCAAGAGGATCAACGGGCTCAAACAGATGCCATATGCTGCCCGGTTAAAGAAACTCCAGCTCTACTCAGTGGCATACTGCCTGTTCAGAGGCGATCTGTGCCTGACGTATAAAGCCATGTCCAACCCGAAATTAATGGACATGCTGCACCTCAGAAAATCCAAATCCCATTGAGCTACGTGCTCGAGAGACTTGAACCTCAGCACTGAAATAAATAGGACATGCTGGAGGGACAGATTCATAACCCAGAGGTTCCCTTCACTCTGGAATAAAATCCCAGTCCAGGTTAGGCAGAGTCCCTCATTGACTCTCTTCAAGAGGAATCTTGATGAGTGGATGGGAGATCGTAGGTTTACCCCGGGTATCACTTCTGTGTCACTGTTAGACAGAGGCACAGTATACTAACCTCGAAAAAGGGCATAGCAAAATAAATTTAAAATGGGTGGCGAAAGCCAAACACATTCTGGCTAGGCTTATAAATGCCCTAGGGCAGATAGCCTAGTATGAACCTATGAACCTATGAACCTATGAACCTATAACAACTGAAAAAAACTGTACCACTCCAATGGATGTGTATCATCTCAGCTGATGCTTGTTGAGCATGATGATTGGTTGGGAGAGGACTGATGACTGACAGACAGTGGAGGCAAAAAAAAAAGGTCGTACAATCTTTGATTCCTTAGAACCAAGGGAGTGCATGGAAGGCCTGGTCCTCCTCACAATAAAGCTGGAGATGAGTACTGTTGGCTATTTTTTAGTTTTTTTTTTCCAGTGGCTGATATAAGTTGCTTCTTTTCATGCTGACATGATGAATAACCAAATATGTGACTCTCCTTTAGGTCTTTGATGCCCATGTAAGAACACATGAGTGGGGAAATTCAGATGTTTCAAAGCAAAGAGCATGACTTTGTGTAAGACATAACATTAAAGAACAATACAGTATACAAAATTATCATAATGTGGGTAAACTGACGTATAAAAAGCAAAGAGCATGACTTTGTGTAAGACATAACATTAAGGAACAATACAGTATACAAAATTATCGTATTTTGGATAAACTGACGTATAAAAAGTTATGACAGAAATGTAGGTCATCGAAGGGCAATAACTACATGTAGAAGTACTGTTTAGATTTTCTTAAGCATTCTATTATAATTGCTTTTTAAGATGATTGATACTTGCCATTCATTTCTGCAAAGTCTAGTTTTATACTTTATCATTGCTGTCTGCTTCTTTATTCTGTCTCAATCTCCCTCTCTTTCCTATCAGTTTGGTATACTCTTTCATGAATGCAGGAATACATTTAACACCGACAATGCTTTTTCAGAAATATATACAAACCATTACTGGCTCATAAATATTCTGCATAAGGGATGTTTTATCAGGTTTGCTCATTGATTAAGTAGTCTGCATTTCCTGTGAGGTTAATGCTATCAGTAAGTGTTTTACAAAACCAAGATTATTAAAGTGCAAACATGTAAAGGCTGTATAATGAACTGTTCTTCTTGTAAAATGCACAGCTACATTTTGAGTAATAGATATCAATGCTTTGACTTTTCCATTTGCAATATATGCTTTTTCAAACTTAAAAGCAGGCTTGAATATACAATTGAAAAATGATTTCTGTACAAATTACTTGGTCTACCATAGGCCATGTAGATGTTAATAAAATGAGCCGTTTCAACAAATATACTCCAACTACCGTCTTAAAGTCACTGAAACTGTGTTTGATAACTTACCCTTTAGAGATTTTTTTTGGCATACTTCTTTTCCCACGAGGAAGAGTCTTCACTTATTAAAATGTGCTGTCTTTCTCAATGCTGTACAGTAATTTCTAAATCCACTGGGTAACTAAAACAACAATGATAAATGACCTAACAAGTATATATATATATTTCTTTGTGAATAGAATGTATAGGCCTCAGCTTTTATTCCATCTGGCTAGATATTCTACTAAATTAAGCAGAAATCAGCTCTGTGGAGCAGAGTGAGGTACAATGTGTGTTCATATATAGCAATGCCTGAATATGCTTTATATGGCATATTACTGTTCATTTAAATGTATGGCAGATCCATTAGAAACATAATACACTCATTTTAATATGTCAAAATGCCAAACTCTTAATTATACACTCATTTCAGTACGTCCAAATGCCAAATGCTTATTACTAAATAACAGAAAGTACAAGAAAATACTGTAGAACATGGCATTATGGCATTAACATGCACATTTGCAGAAAGAGCCTTATATGAGGAAAGCAGTCACATGTGTTGTTTCGTAAAATACAATACTTATAAGGGCATAATACATGTATATTGTTTTCATTAATTCAGTCAAACATTCATGTTACAGACTGAAAAGATCCCTTCTTAGAAAGTTCCCTTCTAAGTTGGGAACTGCTGATTGAGGGCTTGGTGTCTGTTATTCTAAACGTGTATTAATTCTGGTTTAAGCACTTGGGCTTCAGGCCAGTTATTTTACATTAAAAGGGTTCGTGGTCTGCACTCTTGTGGGAGGAGAGGCTGGACTCTGCCCTTCTGAGCTGGGAATTTCTGGTTAAAGGCTTATAGTGCCTGCATATTTGAACTGCTTCTTACTGAAACTGGTACACCTTGTTTGCTGTAGCATAGACTATATCCAGGCCTGCTGAATCTAGCTTTGTTTGTATAACTTGAGCACTAATCCAGGCATTCTTTAAAGTATTCAATTGTATTTATTACTGCTTGGTAGTAACTTGATTAAAGTGTAGCTATCATTCTAAGTCTTTTGGATTAAGCACTTGGGCTTCAGACCAGTTGTTTTACATTAGCAAGGTTTGTGGCCTGCACTGTGGTGGCAGGACAGGTAGCTTACATCCTTCTATGTTGTGAACTGCTGATTGAGGGCTCAGTGTCTGTTATTCTAAAAGTGTATTAGTTCTGGTTTAAGCACTTGGGCTTCAGGCCAGTTATTTTACATTAAGAAGGTTCGTGGTCTGCACTCTTGTGGGAGGATAGGCTGGACTCTGCCCTTCTGGGCTGGGAACTTCTGGTTAAAGGCTTATAGTGCCTGCATATTTGAACTGTTTCTTACTGAAATTGGTACACCTTGTTTGCTGTAGCATAGACTAGATCCAGGCCTGCTGAATCTAGCTTTATTTGTATGCTTGTTGTTTGATTGCTTGTTATTTCCCTGAAACACTAATTCCACCTAAAATGTGGCTTTTCAGTGCTGTTGTGGATCCCTAGTGATATCTGCATTGCTTACTGTACTTATTTCCTTGTTTCACTTGAAAGAAAGTTACTGTTTGTCATTTTTGCATTTAAGTTACCTGTAACACATTGCATTTAAGTTACCTGGCACTTGCTCACTAAAGCAATTATATAAGTCAGCACTAAAATATTAAAAGCACTACACCCTCACAAACTCTCCTTGAGTACCTCGTTCCCCATTGGCCCTTTTTTTTCAATTATAAAGGAATTCCCAGTACTATTCTAGCATGTCCAAAGGTCAGTTGTCAATCTCCTCTCTGGTCTAGCTGGTGAATCTGGGAATCTTGAGGCAATGTTACAACTGCCGCATGTACACAGACAACCCTGTCCTCCTCCCAACAAATTCCAACACATGTGAGAGATGCAGCCATATAGCCAAACTGGAGGCTAAGATCTCTCAACTCAGTACTGGCGAAACCAGTCAGGAGGAGAAGGAAACCACACTCACTACAATTCCAGTCTCACATAGACTTACCACGACAGCAAACCAAACACATAAACACACAGAAGCATACTCGGAGGCTCTAAATAAAAATCTGCCTAAGCAGCAGAGACCTCCAAAGCAGACACCCAAGCAACCGCTACCCCAAAACAAAACACGTGCAACACATAGCTCACAAAGCCAGTGTGCCGAACAGTCACAACCCTTAAGGCTAAACAACACACCTGATACACTTGTAATAGGTGACTCTATCGCCAGGCACACTGACGTCCCGCTCACCAGGCTGAACAAGGAGAAGGTCATGGTGAGCTGCCTGTCGGGCGCTAGGATCCGCCACATAACACAAGCACTCAGGTCACTCCAAGGCAAGTACAAATATGACTCAGTCATTGTCCATGCTGGTGTGAATGACCTGAGATGTACCTCCCTGGACTACATGAAAAGAGACATAGAAGAGCTCTCTGAGCATGTAGCCCAGGCCGGTATGACTCTGACCTTGAGTAGCATCTTACCCTCACCAAGAATGATGCCACAATATGAAGACAAGATGATCAATTTCAACAATTGGCTTAAGTATTGGTGTCATTCAAAGGGGATCCAATGCCTGTCAGCCTGGGATGACATGCTCGACAAGCCACGATGCTTCACTAGCGACGGCTTGCACCTGTCACCCCTGGGCTTTCGGATATTGGCAAAGGCTCTTGCTACCCCCATAGTGCCTTTTTTAGGCAAGGTTCAAAAGACAAACCCACCTCCATAGGTATCACAAGGGAAAAGAAACTAAGAGTAATGTTACTCAATGCCAGAAGTCTAAACCTCAAGATGCACGCACTCAAAACTCTCCCTAGCATGGAGAACATTGATATCTGTGCAGTAACAGAAACCTGGTTTAAGGCTCCAGAGAGCACCCCAGCACTACCAGGTTATACCTCATACCATGCTTTTCGGCCCCAAAACTTGGACCGAACCACAAAAGGAGGGGGAGTATCAATATTCGTCAATGATACCCACACCTACAGGTTGGTGGCACAGCACGAAGCATCAGAGACTATCCATGTGCAACTAACAGTGGGTAAAACTGCCTTCCAGTTTATAGCCTGCTACAGACCACCTTCCCAAACCCAGGAACCCCACTCAGCTTTCCTGAGAACACTGGAAAATATGAAGGTCACTCCAAACACCATTATATTGGGTGACTTCAACTACCCAAACATAGACTGGGAGCATTACTCTAGCTCCAACACCCTAGCCCAAAGGTTCCTAGAATTTATAAACTCAAATGCTAGGGAACAACTTGTTACCACTCCCACAAGAGGGGAAAACATACTGGACCTGATCATCACCAGCATGGGGACTCTATGCTCCAGACCAGAAGTGTATCCCTCACTGGTAAGATCAGACCATAAACTAATCTCACTGGATATTCACATCCTGACTCCAACCCCTGCCCTGAAAACCACAGTGAAAAACTTCTCTAAAGCAAATTTCACACTCCTCAAAACCGAGGTGGAATCCTTCAAAGCTCCCAGGCCTGTGGAAAATACGGCCCAGACTGCAGAATCCTTTATAAACGCATTCTATGAACACCTTCAGGAATGCATGGATCATGCAATCCCAAATAAAACCAAGACCAAATCCTCCAAAGGCAGACGTCCTGTCTGGTGGACCCCAACCATAAGCAAACTATACAATAGACGGAGGAAGCTACTACATGATAGTGCAAAATCCCAAAAAGGGAAAACATCTCTGATCAGTATTAGCAAAAAACTACGGGCACTCATAAAATCGTCTAAGGCCAGCTTCAAGAGAAAAATTGCACAGGACACTAAGGATAATCACACGGCTTTCTTTAGTTATGTTAGGGGACCTGGGTGGGAATTCCCAGATATGCTCAGAATTAGTGCAAAATGGCAAAAAATGCACCGAACCCACAGACATTGCCAACATCCTAGCTGACAGGTTCAGCGCAAACTTCTCCCCCCCTCCCCACCAAAAGGGCAAATATCTATCCCAGCAGAGTGCTGCCTCCCTGACATCTCAGAAGCTCAGGTAAGAGCTGCCCTCTCCAAAGCAAAAAAACATAGCATCAATGGGATCAGACGGTGTCCCGGGCTGCGTCCTACATGAACTCCAAGAAGAGCTAAACCCAAACATAAAATTACTGTTCAATCTCAGCCTTACTACAGGATATGTACCCAAAGAGTGGCATACAGCAACAGTGGTCCCTCTCCACAAAGGTGGTGCCTCAACGGATCCTGGACACTATCGCCCCATAAGCCTGACTAGCTTGGTCTGCAAAGCTATGGAAAGGATCATCATGAACCTCATAAATAAAGATATTGGGGACCTACAGACAGTGGATCCTACCCAGTTCGGCTTTGTTAAGGGCAGATCCTGCCTCTTAAACCTGGTTGATTTCTTTGAAACAGTCACCAAGGCCATTGACGAGGGGAAGGTGGTCCACACAGCCTATCTGGACCTCGCAAAAGCCTTCGATACAATACCCCACTTGGGCATTATAGATAAGCTCACCAGCTTAAATAAAAAACCCTATATCACTAGATGGGTTGCAAACTGGCTCAAGGACAGAACCCACATGGTTAGAATTGCTGTAGCCATGTCATACTCCAAACCAGTTACAAGTGGCGTCCTACAAGGCTCAGTCCTGGGATCTCTCTTGTTCAGTATATATTTCTCGGAGGTACAGGCCAACACAGAAGGACTGTGGCTGACCAAGTTCGCAGATGACTGCAAACTGGGCACCATAATCGACTCTCCAGCTGACACAAGCATTCTCCAAAAGGGCCTCATAGAAACAGACAACTGGTGCCAAAGCCACGGCCTCAAGCTAAATGCCAAAAAGTGTATAGTCATCCCCTTTGGCAAAAACAAAGTGCCCACAAATTACCACATAGGTGGTAATCCATTAAGTACAGAAGAAGTAATTAGGGACCTGGGGACCCAAGTTGATAGCAATCTCTCATTTGACAACCATGTGGCCAAAGTGGTTAGAAAAACATTTTATATAGCCCACCTAATCATGAAGGGATTCACATCTAGATCAGGGGAGGTCATCGTGCCTCTTTACTCATCCCTCATCAGGCCCATAATTGAGTACAATGCCTCTTTTGGGATGTACCTTACCAGACACCTGCAGCAACTGGAAAGACCCCAAAAGTACCTCACCAAGAGGATCAAAGGGCTCAAACAGATGCCATATGCTGCCCGGTTAAAGAAACTCCAGCTCTACTCA
>NC_056731.1:1091259693-1091392193 GCF_019279795.1 Protopterus annectens | reverse complement strand
CCAGATCAAAGTACGCTGTATGAACCACCTTGCCTTCATCCACAACTCTGGTGACTGACTCAAAGAAGTCGACCAGGTTGACCAAGCATGATCTACCCTTCACAGAGCAAAACTGTGTGGGATTCAGAGTTTGGAGATTCCCTATATCCTTGTTTATTAGGTCCATGATATTGCGCTCCATAGCTTTGCATATCAGACTCATCAGGCTAATGGGGTGATAGTTCCCAGGGTCTGTAGTTACTCCTCCTTTGTGGAGAGGGATGACTGTAGCAGTATGCCATTCGGTAGGGACAAAGCCTGAGGTGAGGCTGTTATTGAACAGGGTACACAGGTGAGGTGTCAGTTCACTCTGTAGTTCATGTAGAACACAGCCAGGGATATTGTCAGGTCCCATAGAAGCTGTATTCCTGGCCTTGGACAGTGCTGTTTTAATCTGTGCAGCAGTAATACTGGGAGCCTGGCAATCTACTGGTATTGTGAATGGTCCTTTGCGGGGGGTAAAGCTGGCACTGAATCTGTCGGCCAGTATATTGACAATATCTGTTGGCTCGGTATAGGAGGTACTATTGTGTATTAGCTCAGAGCAAATCTGGGTATTGCCATGGAGATTCTTTACATAACTATAGAAGGCCTTGTGGTTGTTTTTGCTATCTGCTGCAATTCTGTTTTCAAAGCTAGCTTTAGAGGATTTGATGAGGGATCTCAACTTTTTGTTGAGGCTGATAAGGGAGTTTTTTCAGTCTTGGGACTTCACCTTACTCTGCATCAGTTTTCTCCTTCTATTGTAAAGCTTTTTTATGGCAGGGAATCACCAGATTGGCTTCCTTTTTTGGGAGGAGAACATCTTGATTCTATTGGGTATGGAAAGATCCATGTATTTATGTACATGTTCGTACAGTGCATTGGTGTATGATTCAGAGGTCATGCAACAATTCTCCATTTGCATGGGTGCTGTGAAGTTAGCCACCTCTGTTTTCAGGAGCCCAATGTTAGCTTTGGAGAAGTTTTTCATGGTGGTTACCTTTGCAGGGGTGGGGGTGGGGTGGGAGGGATGTGGATTACCAAGGTGATTAGTTTGTGGTCGGATCTAACCAGAGAGGAGCTGAATATTGGTGTAGAGCAATGGTCATCCATGTTAGTAATGACCAGGTCAAGGATGTTGCTACTTCTAGTGGGGGGAAGAACAAGCTGGTCTAGGACATTGGAATTAATGAATTCCAGGAAACGTTGGGCAAGTGTATTGGTACATGAGTAGTTTTCCCAGTTAATGGAGGGGTAGTTGAAGCATGTGGTGCAGGGGGATTTAGTTTGGACCCTAATATTCTCCAGGGTGCTTAGGAACATGAAGTGTGAGTCTTGGGACATGGGTGGAGACCATTAGCAGGCTATGACCTGAATCACTGTCTTACCCAATGTCAGCTGCACCTGAAGTATCTCTGATGCGTTATGTTGGGCTACCAGTCTGGAGGTGTGCACATCCTTTATGAATATGGAAACACCACCGCCTTTGGAGCTTCAGTCCAAGTTCTGGGGCTGAAATGTGTGGAATGTGTTATAGCCTGGTAGTGGAGGGTGCTTTCTGCTGCTTTGAATCAGGTCTCCATTACAGCACAAATGTCCATGTTCTCCATTTTAAGGAGTGCTTCAAGTGAGTGTATTTTGAGATTTAGACTTCTAGCATTGAGCAACATGACCCCCCAGATTGCATTTATGTGTAGCTGTTACAGTGGTAATTTGGTCTTTGGAACACTGCCTAAAAAGACACTATGGGGGGGGGGCAAGAGCCTTGGCCATTATCCAGAAGCGCAGGGGTGAAATATGCAGGCCATCTCTGGTGAAGCATTAAGGTCTGTCAATCATGTCATCCCAGGCACACAGATACTGAATCCCCTTAGAATGACACCAGAAACTTAGCCATGTGTTGAAATCAATTATTTTCTGCTTGTACTGTGGTATCATTCTGGGTGATAGTAGAATGCTGCTCAGGATAGGGTCATACCCACCAGGGCTACATAATCCAAGAGCTCCTCCATGTCTCTCTTCATGTAGTCCAGGGAGCTATGACTCAGGTCATTCACACCCACATGTACAATGACATAGTCATATTTGTACCTGTTGTTGAGGGACCTGACTGCATGCATTATGTGGTGGATCCTGTCAGCCTAGTGAGTGGGACATCAGTGTGCCTCACTATCGAGTCACCTATGACTAATGTGTTGGGCATGCTGTTTTACCTTAGGGGCTTTGGTTGCATGGCACACTAATTAGAAAAGTTATGTGTCTCGTGATTAGTGTTGTGTTGTGGTGGTCAAGTGCATTTCTACCATGGAGGTCTCTGCTGTTTGGATAGATTTTATTGAGAGCCTCCACAAAGGTGAGTGTGTGGTTTGTGTTTTTATGTGAAGGCAGTGCTGATGTGTGTTCTGGAGGACTATGTGTTCCATGTGGTGTGGTACAAGTGTTGACCTTCTCCTCTTGACCAGCTATTCTGGTCTTGGCTGGAGAGTGTGTGGCTTCCAATTTGGATATATAAGTGCATCTCTCGCACATCTGAGTGTTGGGAAGTAAGAGGAGAGGGTTGTCAGTGTACCTGAGGCAGTTGCTATATTGCCTCACAATGCCCAAGTTCACCAGGTTAATAGAAGAAAGCACAGGGAATTGACCTTTAAACATGCCTGGAGGGGTGGGCATTAATAATAAGTACTGGAGCTGTTTCTTTGTAGAATATTTAGTGCTGGTAGCATTTTTGTGCCACGATAATTGCTACAAGACTTCTGGTAAAGTGCTAGACTAATAAGCTAATAAAAGTGTAGGAGAAGAGAGAGCTAGCACATCTGTGGAAAAAATTGAAGAGCAGACTTTGGCACAGCTCAGAAGCTGACAAACAGTCTTGGATACAGCAAATCTGTATCTGGACTAGACTAGTTACAGGAAAGGTGGGAAACAAGTGCAAATGTGAGCTTTTAAACCAGAAAGCTGAAAGAGATGGAAAAACTGCCCAAACAGCCAATAAACTACAATTTCTGGGCCAGAAACCATGCCTCTTGTGGTAAATAGGCAACCTAGTGCTTACAACTCCCACTGATAAGCTAGAAGGCTTCCTTCCAACACAGAAAGGCTTGGGGGGATCAAAGCATGCAAACAGTCCTGTATGCAACAAATCTGTTCCTGTACTAGACTAGTTACAAGAAAGGCAGGAAACAAGCTTAGATTTTTTTTACAGAAAAGCAGCTAAAACAACACTAAAAACAATTCAAGTGTAGTGCAAGCTAGCACATTTGAGTGTGTAGTAATATTAAAGCAAATACAGTTTGAATAAATGCAATTTATTCAAACTGTATTCTGAACTGAATTCGATTATTGTTTTATTCAACTCTGAACAGTTAAAAACTGCCAAAAAATATACTTATCAGCTGAGAAGCACACCTCAGTCAGAAGACAAGGAGATTCTAGAAAAGTTTTTTGTTTTTTAGTAAAGTCGAAAGAGAGAAAAGAGGAACAGGAGATAATTCAACGTTAAGAACCTAAGTGGTTGGCATTCTCAAATGTTGTCTCTATATTAGGTAGAATGAGCTATATATAATAAGTCTGCTTGTAGTTGTGGCGTTTGCCTCAGAGCCACATTTAACAGTTAGCATATTATTTTTCCCCATCAGTAATAATTATTTTTGCCATCCCAAGGATGCCACATGTCATTTTCTTATGTTTTCCTACTTTAATGAAAAGAGGTTCTATCACTGGAGAAAACATCTCACCAAAGTGCCTCAATCTCTTTTTAATATATCACTGTTTTTCAATTTCATGTGTAAAAAATGAGCAGAAATATTAGTCTTGTGGATCAGGTTTTCTCATGGTGAGTGTCTATTATTTATCTTTAAATTTATTAGTTTTCACTCTTCAGTCTGTTTTTAGTCTTTCCTGATGTCTTAATGTATCTATTCAAGATGGTATACAAGTTTAACATGAGCTTTCAGTTGTTTTTATTTTGAGATATTTGTGCTTTTAATGTTACTACTTTCTTTTTTCACATATATAGTACATTGTTGTTTTTATTCTCAGCTTCCCTAAACTTTAAGGCACAGAACTTTACTTTCTTTGCTGTGTCCTTCGGGAATTATCATGCTTTGCTTGTTCAACACAGAGGAAGCTATCGCCTCTTTGGTGTTACTTCTATTTTTCCTTCAGTCCTCGGTACCTGACACTTGCCCAGGCGTTGATTATTTTCTGAGGCATTTGCTCAGTTTTAAATGAGTCACATAACTCAATGCACTCTTGTGTTATGCCCTACATGTATTGATTTGGTGGGGGGGGGGTGTACTCCCTCTACTGTCAGACTACTAATGTATACCCATCAGTACCACATCTGAAATGGCTCCATGGATGTGTACACTAACTCTCTGTGGGCACGTCCCTTACAGACCATCACAACAGGAGCTTCTTTTAGTTTATAACTTGTGCATATTTTCTGAATGTGATATCTGGTATTTTCAGGTATGGCATCAATACTGTCTTCCCTTTTTTGCCCTTAAAAATTACTTCTATAATTTCCTTTTTCATTCCCTTTCCTTATAACCGTGGTTTCATACTGTAATCAAAGGATGTTTGGTGAAAAAAAAACATTCCACTATCTAAGATGACATATACTGTATAGTGCCTCATCTACTTTACATCAACATTTTGTAACACCGCCTTAATCTTATATCTCAAGAGTATTCATTTCCTTCCAATGTATCCCCTTAGCTCCTTCTACAGACAGTGTACCCTGCATATAGACAGTTGTCTTTCTAAGAAATAAAACAGTTCACTAGTATTTCATCACATAACTGAGCCTTTTTGTCAATGTGGGCTGTAGAGCCTTACATTTGTTCTATTAATACAGCTCTAATTTTTTACTCTTTCTCATTACAGGCTTCAAGATTATTTCCCCTTTTCTCAGAAAAAGTTTGCATAAAGTCTCTTACTTCGTGGACAATGTAAGCTGAGTCATTGTCTCCAGAGCATTATGCAGTCTTCTTTATGTCCATAGTAGTTCTGCTTTCATCTTTTCCTGCAGAATGGGAAATTTTAGTTTCTTTTCCCATCACAGAAGGCAATCCACAAATATACTTCTGAGAACAAACTGGCTAGGAAAATTGGCAGGCTATATTTGCATAGTTGGCCTTATCTGTCATTAGTCTCTATGATTCTAAGACCAAATCCCATGGTAACCTGAATGGATTAGGTCACAACCAGTGTAAGATGCTGGGAAACAGGTATCTATACCACAGAAAACCGAGCGAAAGATCTCATTTATATTTAAATTAGGATGACATCAGAGGAATGCACAATACAGAAATGCTGTTTAAGCTGACACACTTTGAAGTTGGTAGAAAAATCTTTTTTTTTCTTAGAAAAGTAAGCTGGAACATATGCATGTTAAGGTGTTGGGCCTATTTTAATGTGATTATAGTAAGAAGCTATATAGCAATACTTATAAAATATATCTTTTTAGTAAAATAAATCATAGCAAATACATATAGTCCGCATATGAAAAACTTGTGTTTTAAAACAGACTTGTTTGCCCTTGCATCCTTCCCTATAGTCTGCTATAAAGACAGTTTACTTTAAAAGCACTTACACTACAGACAAATATAGCATATACAAATAATTTGTTATTCAAAACCGTTACTTCTGCTGTGGTACATAATTTCTGATATGTTGCAGTGATCACATATACTGACAGAAACTAATCAAACAAATGTTTCTTATTAGAAAACAATACAACCAGCATACATGCATAAAGATATGAGGTTGAGAGGAATTCCATTTTAAAATATGGATCAGTGGCTACCAGTATTGTGTTTCATTTTACAGATATATTGTTGGTTTTGTAGACAACATTCATCAAAGGGTTTCATTCTTTTTAATAACATTTCATGGCTGTATGTGGCTTTTGAGATCACATTATGAACATTTCCTTGGACATTACTGTCAGTTAACATACTTCATGTTCCCATTAAAAAGGTTCACATGTGACATAAATGTCCCTTTTCTGTACTGTGTAGTCTAAGATGTCATTTACTTAGGCTATTTTGAAAATATCTAGTTTGGTTACAGCTAGTAAGAACTCATCAACATCCTTCAGCATTTACCCCTGGGCAGCCTTTACTAAGATGTTTATGTAATCAACAGGGGTATTATCCTATTGTTTAAATGCCCGTTTGTGCCTTTATTATTGTTTGACTGATTTATAGTTGTCGTCCACACTGCATACTAGTTGAAACATAGGATGGAGAGTGTCTCATCCGCAATACTGAGAGATGCAGGGTTTCTGAACAGATTAGTACATCTGGCAATACATACTTATCGTGCCTTAGTGGGAAACTAATGGTACAGTGAGCAGTCACTCAATGTATTATCAATTTTGTCTGTAGTCTGAGTACCACATACAGCATAACATACAAAGGGGAACGGGGTTGGTGCTGAATGCAAGGCAAAAGAAATGACAGCCTATAATCTCTGCCAACATTCAGCATTGTTGCACTTTATGAACTGGGTAGGAAAGGCCACACATCATGGCAGTCTGTGCACCCTGAAGATGTACAGCACCATGGGTGACACATAAAGAAGTAGAATGAGAAGGGTAAGCAGCAAAATAGAGTGCATGCCCTGCACAATGACAATATGGTGGTTGATAGGAGGAAGGGACGTATTATGGGAATATGTCATGTGATCTCAGAGTTAGAATCTATAGAGATGTGGGAGTGTGGGGAGAGCAGGAGACAAGTTGTCATCTTTTTGTATTGTTAGGGAATGTCAGCTGATGTGTTGTCCAAAGTTTGCATTGAAGAAATAGACTATGATGTCAGTGCCTTTTGACACAACACACACAAACATACATACACACACACATTTATGCATAACACACATACACGTGCACACACACACATGCACGTGCACATGCACAGACACACACACACGTGCACAGACACACACACACACACACACACACACACACACACACACACACACACACAAACACATGGACACACACACACACACACACACACACACACACACACACACACACACACACACACACACACACACACACACACACACACAAATTTATACATAAGACACATTCATGTATACACATGCACACACACACACACACACACACACACACACACACACACACATACATAAGACACACACACACACACACACACACACATATATACACACACACATATATATATATACACACACACACACACACACACACACACACACACACACATATACAGGCACAGATATACACATTTATACATAAAACACACACACACACACACACACACACACACACACACACACACACACACACACACACACACACACACACAAATTTATACATAAGACACATTCATGTATACACACACACACACACACACACACACACACACACACACACACACACACACACACACACACACACACACACACACACACACACACACACACACACATGAATATGTGGGAGAGCTGAGCAGCTTCTTCATAGCATGCTATGTCAATGGCACTGACAAGTACAGTAATGCTGTTGCTCTGCAAGCTGTAAAATTCTGTGGTGTTGCACCTTGACACCATACACAAAATGTGAAAAAGGGTGATAATGCTGATGTTGAATTTTCAACAAGATCTAAATATTGTAAAGCAATGCTATATTTTAAGTATTTTCCTTTAAAACATTGCTGATTGTCATCATATGAGGTAAATACGCTTACACATACACAGCTGACACTGCCAGACATCTAAAAATAGAAACCGGATGTAATTAATTATTTATTTTGCTTTCTTTTAATGCCCATTTGTGAGGCGTGTTACGGAGGGCAGCAGTGCCAATCTGCGCTTATGTTAAGAACAGTCAGAAAATTATGTGTATTAGACAAGAGCAGAAATTCCTGAAAGTTGGATTAATACATCTTTCTAAGACCACTTGTCTAATTTATTTTTGCATCGATTGAAGTATATCCTGAGCCAATAAAGATTTACTAGAATTTCAAGGGGGAAGGCTGATTGCCATAGGGGATTTGAGTGGACACTCTCTAGGATTCAATAAAATCTATGTAGGGTCTGTGTAGAGCCTACACAGAATGTACCGGTGCATATTAATCATGGTGCGCTGCCGAGGAAGAACATAGTAACACGGATATTGAATCCATGTAGGCAGTCGTATAGCGTCTCATGGTTGTGGATTTTCCAGAGAATTCCTGGACAGATGTTATGTACAGGAGAAGAATCCCTGTAATGTACCCTGCTAGTGTAGAAATATGTGTGAATTTTAATACGTTTTGTTTTATTTATTTTTTTTAATGCCTGTTTGCATGGCACGGCGTGGAATGCAGCAGTGCTGACTGCACTTATGCATACACAGCTGACACTGCCAGACATCTAAAATAGAAACCAGATGTAATTAATTATTTAGTTTGCTTTCTTTTAATGCCCATTTGCACGGCGTGGAGCAGAGCACAGCAGTGCTGAGCTGCACTTGCACATACACAACTGACACCTGCCAGACATCTAAAAATAGAAACCAGATGCAATTATTTATTTATTTTTCTTTCTTTTAATGCCCATTTGCATGGCACAGCATGGAGCAGAGCACAGCAGTGCCGAGCTGTGCTTACACATACACAATTGACACCTGCCAGACATCTAAAAATAGAAACTGGATGCAATTATTTATTTATTTATTTTCTTAATGCCATTTGTCTGGCGCAGTGTGGAGCGTGGGAATGCCTAGCTGCACTTACACATACACAGCTGATACCTGCCAGACATTAAAAATAGAAACCAGATGTAATTAATAATTTATTTTTCTTTCTTTTACCTCCTATTTCCAGGACATGGAGCGGTGCTTAGCATTGCTAACAGGTAGCTTAGCAGTATATGTGAAGGTATACTAGTTTTCTTACTATCTACGTAGCTGAATAGGTAGAGTCATGGCCTAGACTGTTGCAGGTCCTGGGTCTGATTCCCCAGCAGTCATACCTTTTTACATTTATTGCTGTGGAAATGCATGAGCTGACCTAAAGGGTGGTTTAATGGTAAAAACAAATCTGTTACATTTGAAAAATCTGTATGGTTCTAAGCACTGCTTAAACATGGTTAACAGCTACTCCTATTTGTGCATTGCTAAGCTTCTCTAAAACATGGCTGTGCAAGTTTACATGATGTTCAGCTCTGCTAAGGGGGTTAGTGCAATGCTAAGCAATGCAGTGTTTTTTGAATGTTGCAGTATGACGTGTAAGGGTGGGAAAACAGCCTATATTAAGGGCAATAGGTGTGAATTCTGCACCATTCATTGGATTCTTATTTACCTGTTGATATGCCTAGTGGTGTTGGTGAGGGAGCACACTTTCAGGAGCAGAGGTAGGGTGTGCAGGAATCCAGAGTGTTTGTTGGACTCCTGGTCTGAAACTGCGAACTCTGGCTGTAAGGCTCAGAATATACAGTTAAAGCCTGGGATTGATTGGCCAGGGATCTTATCAGTGCTACTGGTATCCCCCACACTGGTGAGCAGTGTCATCACCACTATAATGACCTGAAGTGAAGAAAGAGGATAACCTTGGACACCTGGGTCCTAGAGGATAGGGATGGGCATGCCCCACAGATATGTAAATATATTTGTAACTACTTTGCTAAAATACAAGCTGAATCTGTGCAAAACTGGTATGCATAATGGTGTGCTTCTCTTCCAACAGCTGCAGCTGAATGGGCTCTCAATGTCCAGTCTCATGTCGGGTGCCTGGCCAGGATGCACCATGAGTGTGGTAAGTACAGATAGTTTCTGATAACTGTAGTACAATAAACAATAAACAATACCAATAGCAATAAGGTGTAAAGCAGGATTGTGGATTGATAACTAATGTGTTGTAATAAGTGCAGTAGGGCTGTATTCAATGCTTGTTTGTTCTAATGTTGCAGGAGTCAACTGTAATACTGAAATAAATAAAAAATGTAAAAGTAATTGCCTGATAAATGTATTGCACAGCCTGCAGTATGGTTCATGGCTGTCTGCATCTCACTTTCAGTCACATAATGCTCTCTATTCCTCCCACCCCAGAAACAAGGTGTATGGGTAAGGTAGCCCACATTCTGGGCAGATATCATGTGTATACTTCACAGATTCTAAGGAGCAATAACAATAAATTGTAAAGCAGGACTATGGTTTCATAAAAATATGTTGAAATAAGTGCAGTAGGGTTGTATTCATGGCATGTCTGTTCTTATGTCACTGCAGTCAAGTTGTTGCATAATGTGCACATGCCCCTTGCAGTCACAGCTTTTGAGTTCTGCTCTCATGGCTGCCAACTAAGACATGATGGCTGTCTAGTCTATTTAATGTACACAAACATACCTCTCAAGTGTCATACTTTTTTGTAATGTAATGACAACTGCCTAATCTGTTTGGTCCATGATTAACAGATAAATGATTACCTGGAATGCAATGTATTTCCAAAGCTAGTTACAGAACACCTTGGTAGTTATGTGCATGCACATTATATGAAACAGTTATGTGTAGTTGTGTACCTGCATTTATTAGTGCTTGGCCATACTGTCCCATGCTAACAGCTTGAGAGGTATGTATGTGCTACATCACCTATAGAATAATATAAGTCATTGTAGTCACAACTGACACTGCACACCTGTGGAAGTATGTATTAGCAGTCTGTGTATTTATATAATCTGCGACTTCACTAATGGTATATTTTTCTTTCTCTCCCATGCCTTATCTTCTTTAATTTATTAATTTTATTTATTATTATGATATAATATTAATATATTCTGTTAAACTAACTGTTATGTTGGCCTTATGGGTTATTTAATTCTGGTTTGCTGTTAACATCTTACTGTTATATTATTTAATGTTGTATTGCACATAATATACCTTAATATGTATTTGGATTAATCAATGCTATATTCCATTATGTTAATACTAACATTGGTTTGGTTATTATTAGCCTTAATCTATTGTTATAACTTATTTACTACAGAGCGACAAAGTAGGCCAGTTCCAGGTGATCCATCTACCTTGGTTCCTCCGGCTGTGGCAACTGGGCCCGGCATGTCTGGGATCGAGCCTGGTGGTGCCCTCTCTACTGCCCCTGCATTACCTGTGGTGTTGGGTAGTTCCACCCCACAGTACACGACCCTCCCCTGAAGAGGTGGTGGAAGGGATGTTGTCACCCACGATGAACTGCCAGGTTTGGTGTGCAGAATTGTGTTCCATGGTTTTGGATGCAACCTGTTCCGGATAGAGAGCATGCTGGACACCCTGGTGGGGCAGCCTCACCCCAGAGCCCAGCCTCCACTACTGCCACCCCAGGGGCAGTGAAGGAGCAGTGCTGACATTCCATGGATGGGGACTTGAGTCATGCTGCTACATTGTGAAGGAACTTGAGACTGGGATTCTACACCACTGCACGAACCAAATAAGAAAAGATGAACTGAAGACCACAGACGAAGAATCCACTTAAATCACCAGTTTATTGCACCTCTAACACTTCAGCAACTGCCTTCAAGGAGTATAAAACATCACATAACTTGGATTCTACACCACCCTCCCAAAATGTTCATCACCGGCTTGTGTTACACACCATCCCTGTCTGCTGTCTTGTCTGTCTTTTCTGTCTGCAAAACTTCCTTACCTTTCCAGCTTACTTCCTCCACAGGTACCTATGTCCTTTCCTCAACATCCCACTCTCACCTTAAAAAAATGGGCACCTGTCCCCCCCCAAAAAAAATTGTCCCATACATATCTCTCCATTTTGCACACATGTCCACTGGTACACCTGTCTCCTGTTTCAAGCCAGAGATCATTGGACCTGAAGACTACTGCATTAACCTGCCACACCACAGATCTGTTAATTAAAACAGGTGGTTTAAGCAAAATGCAGCCTGCAGCATACACATCAGTATGTAAAAGTAGCTGCTGCAGACATACCTTCTACGATGATGTAGTATCTTGACCCCAGGAATGTCCAGCACAACATATCAAAAAGGGCTTCTAATATACATGAAGGCCTTATATTTGGTTCAATGGTTGCAGGTCATTGGCTGATTATACTGCAAAGCAGCTGTGTTGGCTGCTATTAGCATTTCAGAACCACAGATTGATTAACAGCCAATCTTCCAGTAATGAGAACCATGTTAAAAAAGCAAACAGCTGGCTAGGGGAACTAGTCTGCATGAGACTTTCTTCAGACAGTAAACACGTTGCCAAACACTTTATATATCTGCACATCTCAACAGAGTATTATAATCTATCAGGTATGTAACCTTTTTGTTTATAAAATGATGCATATGTGTGAATATACTTAGGGGGAATGGGAATTACAGCATTAAGCCTTTCTTAGAACTGTAATGATGACATGTCATTGTTCTCCAGATGTGTTACACCTACAGAGGACATACAGTACATCAAGGGTGGAATGTTTTTTATTAATGTGGCACACTAGTGTCGGGGTAATGTTCTTCTATAGTGGTTGGAATACCACACTGCTGTTTGGCACTGTTGTTTTGACATATGATCAGGGGGGTTGTCCCTAGGGGACACACTACAGTCCTGTATTGGGTGTGTGATCATACAGCAGTACCTGTCATGGCATGCATGGGAATAGCTGACTATTGCTAGTATATAAGTTGTATCCACACTGTTAGTATGTTTGCACACTGTGGTATATGACATGTGTGATCAAGCAGTGGATAATGCCAGCCATTCTGTTCTTGCTGTATCTCTACATAGTGTACGTCCACGTATCCGATCCTGACATGTGTTTCCATTTTGTTGTCTTTCAGGAAACATGTATGCCAGACAACATGCCTCTTTTACAGATGCTGAGAATTATATAATTCTGGAAGGCCTCCATCAACACATGAACACCTACTGTCCAGGGGGAGGCGCAGCTGGCAACAGCAGGCAGCATTGTGGGCTGACATTGTCCATGATGTGAATGCCATAGGTCACCAGGGCAGAACATATGAGCAGGTTCGACACCATGCCACAGATATAATTAATGCTGCATACAGAAGAGCAGCAGATGTGGACAGGGATTGTGGTGTTACCGGTGGAGGGCCTGCAGCAGAACAAACACTCCCTGCCACTGAGGAATTCCTGGCGAACCTAGGGACACACATCAGCTCCCATGCACCATCACACCATATACCGTGGATGCGGGTGCCACAGTTTCCATATTAGAGGAGCGTCCACATAGGCTTAGTTTGATCAGCATTGCAATACTGTAACATTCAGTGTGTCAGGATGTAGATACATTTATATGGGTCTCAGGTGTTTGTTCTTTGGGGGGGGGTTAACTGCAGTTTGAATCTCATGCTCATATTTTGACTAACATAACAAATAAAGTTTGTGCCTTTTGGCTTTTCCTGGTTAGGGGTCGCCACAGCGGAACTCCGGTCTGCTAATGATTGGCAGTTGATTTTTACGTGCCGAGTTACCAGCCCTGATGCACAACCTTCAATGAAGGTACGTCCATTCATGCATGTCTCCACGCAGAAGAAGCTCTAGCTGAGAATCGAACCAGACAGCGTCTTACTGTGAGGCGACAATGCTACCGCAACACCACCACCACGGTAACATAACAAATAAAGTAGCTACTGCAAATGTCATATATATGGAGGTATTACCCTGTTATAGTGCAACATGTGGTGGTGTTTACATTATTTCTCCCTCAACTTTTCACAGGTCCCTCAGGAATTGGACAAGACTGTAGTCCTGCTCCTGGTAAGCACAACACTGTTTTGTTAGAGATTTAGATTTACTGCAATGTATTCCCTAAAATGTCATCCCAGGCCTGCTGGCTGGATTGCTGTACTGTTGGCATGATTTCCAACTGCACAGATATTTTTTGACTGTACACACTTTAGAGTTATACTTATGCCTTGTAGGTGTGACAACACTGACAGATGTGACAGTATTGTCAGGATATTACAGATTGCCATATGTGTCAACTGTGCAGAGTCTTCACAACTGTCAACAGTGTACCTCATTGTTGCTGATGATATTGCAATGTAAAGACCTTTTATTTACAAGTAACTACAGATGTTTGTGGGAAAAGTGATGAACTCATGTCCTACTATATGAAGTTTGGGGTTAAACAGGTCTGTAATAGTGACAACAGTGTATACAGCTTTACATATATTGCAACATAGTACTGCAGAGCATAATAGTGTAGGTATTAATGTACTAATTTTCCCTTTCTTAACACAGGTGACCCGGGGGAGGGGGTTGGTCTCTGTCCCCACACAACCTGATGTCAGTGTTTCTTCAGACTCTGATGATGATGGTGGCCAAAGTGAGGCACAGGTGGGAGTTTCAGGGGCTGAATCTGTTCCAGAGGTTTACATCCATCTTCTGCCCTCTATCACCACACACAGACAGTATGCCTACACATGCCCAGTCCCCGGAGGCCAAAGATATTGGACAGTCAGAAGATGGGGACATTGAACATGAAAGTGTGACAACTATGGCTCCAGTGAGTGTAGACACTCACCATAGCTAAAGAGCTGGTAAGGTTCCACACAGGTGAACTGATAGGGGTGATCATAGGAGGCCTGCTGTCCTTCCACCATCTGTTGCAGGTGTTTCATCACGGGTCAATTGGCATATGTTTCGGGCTATCATGGAGGTACAGGCATGTTCCAAAAGGAACTCCAGACAAATGCTCAGGGTTATGGATGCAGCACAGTCTGAGATTTGTAACTGACTCCACCACGTTGGTGATACCCAGGATCAATTCTCTGATGCAGTGGAAAGGCAGTCGTTTGAGACAGATCACAAAATATCTGTCTTGTAATGCACATTGTTTGTGATTGAACATCTGGTTGGAGTTGAGCTTCGGACTCATGGACGTAGGTCAGCAACTACATCTGCTGAGAATCCACGTGGCTGTGCATAATCATGTTCCCGTAGCGGGAGTACATCCAGTGCTTCAGAGGGGAGTGTACTGTCCATACCAAAATGTGGCAAGCCATGGGCTCATGGTCCTTAGAGTTTGCATGGAAGACATGGTCCCAGCAGATATCAATCACTGTCATGTACTAGCACTGCTTCTGACCTTGGCCATGGGGTTGCCAGTGAAACTCCTGGCATAACTAGTTCCTGTGTTTAGGGGAGGAGATGGTGAACTGTCAGCTTTAGCATGTACAGTTCACAGCTGTCCAACATACACACATGTAGGGCTAGCTCTGAGCTTGACTGTGTTCACGTACACACTCACACTCCACTGTCAAAATCAGGTCACCTACAAGCACACATGGCACATTTCCATGGTCCTACTTGCCTGTTTCCCTTCCTGACTCATACACATGCTTTCAACCTATTGGGTCAGCCTAGGCCTCCTGCACCCCCACACAACACCCTGTGCAAATGATGATACCTGTGCCACATCCTTGTCATCCTCATCATCAATTCAGGGAAATGAAGCTATGTGTTTGATGCATAGGGTGACTATATAACTTAATATGCAGTTGTGGAATGCAGTGTTGGTTTGCCATGCCACTTGTACTGGTCACTGACAGATACTGTATGCTGACATTTGTAGTGAGTAAGCCACATCATTTTGTGTATCTTATGTTGTATGATGCTGTAACTGCTGTATAATTACACAATGAAAGGTGTGTCATGGACCTGTTTATGATTCAGTTTCAAAAGTCTGTAGGAGACACCTATGAATACACAGCAACAATAAACCCATAGACATCACAACACAGGATGGAATATCAGCACAGAATACATATGTCTCCAGCAAGGTACAACAGTATAGGTGCATGGCTCTGTCATGAAGGAGATACTGCAAGCAGAGCTATCTAGAATTTTGTAAATAATTATATGTCATTGTTGAATATCAAAATGCGCCTCACAGCAAGAGGTTCTCTGGTTCGATTCTCGGCTGGGGTGCCTTCTGTGTGGAGACTGCATGCCCTCCCTGTGGTCGCGTGGGTTTTCTCCGGGTGCTCTGGTTTCCTCCCACATTCCAAAGACATGTAGTAGGTGGATTGGACACTCTAAATTGGCCCTAGGTGTGAGTGTGTGCATGTGTGTGCCTTCTGTGGAAGGTTGGGCGCCGGGCTGGCAACACAACACCGTAAAACTCCACTGCCAATCATGCGTGGACAGATGATCCGCTGTGGCGACCCCTAACCGGGAAAAAGCCGAAAGAAGAAGAAGAAGTTGAATATCAAAATGATTTTTGTAAGATGCTTGTTTTACAACAGTATTAGAACTGTGTGTTATGTGTATATCAAACTGCTGGTACAAAAGTGTGTGTTGAAAAGGTATTTTGTAAAGTACTGAGCTTAAAGATGTATCCACAGTATGCCCTGCTGGAAGAGAACAGAAATGTACATACACTATTGTAACTATTTAAATGTATACATTTTAACAGTGGAAACAGGAGGTTAACTTCAGAAAAATCGCTGAAATTAAATGACTTTATAGCTACGCAATAAAAGATGTTATCTTTCAGTTTCAGTGCAGCAACAGACACAATGTCTATACTATGGAGCTTTCTCTATTGTCTTTAAGGTGAAATAATTACTAGTTTTGAAATGTGAAGGGATGCAGTTGTTTTATGACTTCCACCATTTGCATAAGATCTGAGGTCTATGTATTTTCACAGGTAGATGCTAAATGGTTATTTTGGGCTTGGGGACTAGGAGTCAGATGACATGCAGTGATGTCATTCTGCAAGTTATCCCAGCAGTAATATTTGAGATACTAATTTGGGAAGTCTCTTGGTGAGAGACAGCATTCTGTATTCTGTCTTTGACCTGGCAACATCATCTAGAAGATCCATTCACCACACCCGCCTTGCTCTGATGAAGTAAGTTAACTAGGGTATAGTAATTCTCTTAGAGTTAGTCAGGAATATAGTTAAGCATAGCTTATATGTTTTTCTTCATTTATTTGAGACTGTCCTGCAATGTTTTTTTTAATATTTCTTGTGATTTTCAACTCTGATGTCACTGTAAATATATATTTAGTATTGTCTTGTTCTTTTATTATTTATTATTAAATATATTTAAATATTTCATTGTGGCTGATCTATCTAGAGATATTACAATTCGGAGAGTACTATCATATTTATTTGGTGACATTGTGGGCCACTCCTAATAGCCTTGTTTTGATCAAACTACCATTTGTATTAAGTAACATTACACAGTAAGATTGGACACCCTTTGTTAAGGGCCTTAAAGTAGCTGGTAAGGAGGGACTGGTAGCAGTGATAACTACCTTATAGTCTGGGCAGAAAGGGCATAGTTAGTAAACTTGTGCCAGCCTTTCCCAGGTGTGTGTGTGTGTGTGTGTGTGTGTGTGTGTGTGTGTGTGTGTGTGTGTGTGTGTGTGTGTGTGTGTGTGTGTCTAATTCAAACCTCAAAGAGTGTGTGTGTCACCTACTTGGGCAGGGGCACAAAGCATTGGTTGGACAAAGTGGGGTGCTGGTAGGTCTTGGCTTGGACATTCAGCTGAAATATCAGTGATATAGCTGTGGCAGTGAGGACTCTTATTGGAGATCTGGAGAAAGAAGGAGAAACCAGCCCCTGACTGACTGTGGTCTCTGTGTGCTTTTAAGGAAATTGCACTTGATGCATAGATGTACAACTGGAAATACTGTGTATGTACCTGTTATCCTCCCAGTATACTTCCCCCACTGGGGCCAGTGATGAGGACTGAGGCTCCTTAATTACTAGTTCAATGGTGGGTACCACATTTATTGGTTGACAGTGATGGGATCACCACGTCACATATTGGGATTCAGTGGTATGGATATTAAACTCCTGTAGACTGTGTGATGCCCCTGCACTGACCCAGTAATCAAGGAGCACCAAACCTCACCATTGACAACAGCTAGAGGATGTACACAATGGGAGGATGACAAGTACACACACAGTAAAGTGCAATTTCCCTTAAAAGCACACAGATGTTACAGTCAGTCTGGGGCTGGTTTCTCCCTCTTTCTCCAGATCCTCAATAAGACTTCCCACTGGCACAGCTATTGGGTTAAGATCTCAACTGAGGGGCTAAGCCAAGACCTCCAGCACCCTCTCTGTCCAACCAGTGCTTTGTCTCCCTGCCCAAGTAACTGACACACATACACTTTGAGATTTGGTTCATATACAATCACACACACAAAGTTGGGGAAGACAGGCACATATTTACTAGCTATGCCTCCTTCTACCCAGACTATAAGGTAGTTATTAGTGCCACCAACCAATCTTATGAGCTACTCTAAGCCATTAGCAAAGGGTGTCCAATCCTACTGTGTAATGTTACTAATAATCCAAATGGTAGTTTTGACCAAGCGCCAAGCTATTAGGAGTGGCCTGTACAGTGTCACCAAATACATATGCAAGTACTCTAAGAGATAAAATATGTATCACAACTATCAGCCACAGATATAGGTTTAAATATATTTAATAATAAATAATAAAAGAACAAGACAATACTCAGAAAACAAACACAGTTACTTCAGAGTTCAAAATCACTGGAAATATTTTAAAACAACATTGTAGGACAGTCTCTAATAAATGTAAAAATAATCTAAACTAGTATTTACTATATTCCTAACTATATCTAGAAGAAATTACTCTACCTAGTTACTTACTATTAGCAAGGCAAGTGCCGATGTTGATGATGAGTGGATGTTCTTTCTAGGTCAAGACAAAATACAAAATGCAAAGTCTCTGTCTGAGAGAGTTCCCAAATTAATATCAAACATTACGGCTGGGCCAGCTTGGATGACATCACTCTTTGTCACCTGACTTAAGTTCCCAGGCTAAACAGAAACTTAACAGAATTTAACATCTCTCAGATCTGTGCAGATCATGGAGGTCGTAATACAATAATATGCTTTTAAGTTTGAAACCTAGTAATTAGTTCTCTCCAAGACAATACAAAAAACTTCTAGCTCTAGATATTGTGTCTGCTACTGAACTGAAATTGAGACATAACATATTTTGTTTATGGCCCAGCTATAAAGTATCTTAACCTCAACTATTATTAAGTTTTGCAGATTAATATTCTATGTTCCAGCAGGGTACAATGTGGATACATCTTAAGTAAGTACATAACATACAGTTCTATATAAATCATATCAATATTCACAAATGACATAGAATTATTTTCAAAATTCCAGATAGCTGGTCTGGCGATATTTCCTTATATCACAGCCTGCAACAGTGGTCACTAATGAAGGTGTTTGTATTCTCAAGCAGCCACACAGTGAACATTTAGAGTTTCATATCACAATAGTTTTATTTATTTTTTTATCTAGTTAATCAGGTAGAGCAGGCAAGGATGTCAGCAGAGGAGAGTGGCAAGCTGACAAGGAGCCAGTTGGCTGAGATGTGCCAAGACACTGGAGTGGGGCATGCCAACCTGACTAAAGCAGAAATTATTGCAGCCTTAACCACAGCTGCATCACAGACCAACAACCAGGAGGACAACCAGACTGACCTTGGGGATGTACAATTATCAGAAAATGGACAGCTCAAGCTTTCCACATGTCTTGAGTTAAAGAGACTTTAACTGGAGGCCAAACATTTGGAAATAGAATCAGCAGAGAGACTGAAACATCTGGAGGCTGAAGAAAATGAGAGACTGGGATGTTTACAGGTTGAAGAAAATGAGAGGCAGAGGCAACATGAAAATGAAATGCTGACTCTTTACCAGTGTCATGGAGGTACTGTGGAAAGGAGTAACCAGACCCCAGAAGCAATAAAGGTCAGCAAATTTCTTCCACAATTTACAGAGGGTGATAATTTTGTTAGTTTTATTCATATGTTTTAAATGGTTTGTAAACAGTATAATGTTGACCAAGGGGTCTGGGTACGGATCCTGACCCTATTACTCCAAGGCAAAGCTGTAACTGCTATTTCTAAATTGTCTGATATTGATTACTTAAATTATAATACTGTTAAAAAAATGTGAGTGTTTTAAGTTAACACCTGAAGCTTATATGAAAAAGTTTCATGAGCATAGATGCAAGGCAGATGAAAGTGTGTGTGAATATATTGCTGAGTTAAGCACTTATTTTCACAGATGGGTGAGTGATTGTCAGGTTATAACCTTTGAAGGACTGGCAGACCTTTTGGTGAAGGAACAAGCCCTTAGCACTTTGCCTGAGGACATGAGAATTTGGTTAGCAGTTAGGGAACATAATACCACATATGAGTTGGGGATAAAGGGAGACCTACACCTAGCAAGCAGGGCATCACTGCACAGGAAAGGGAAACCCAGTGCTGCACATGGGTCTAAGGAAACCCATGGTGGGCAGCCCAGAATGCCCCAACAGAGTTTGCTAGTAGAAGAGAAAGCCACTAGTTCAGGTACATGGATAGGACCAAGGGTGAAATGTTTAAAATACAACCAGTGGGGCTATGTAGCATATAGATGTCCATGGAAGCTAGGTGGGGAACAGAAGGTAGGAAATCCAGTAAGTCAGAATGACAGAATGCCAGCAGTAAGTTGTATGCAGACAACAAGGCTATCAAACTACCACATGAGGTTATATCCTATCTTAGTAGATGGAAAACAGGCCACTGTTAACAGAGACACAGCCTCTGACATAACCATTGTAAAGCCTGCAATGGTTAAAGAGGAGCACTACTTGCTTGGGCAGTCTACTCCAGTTAGAGCTTTAGGAGGAAGTCAATTCCAAATACCTTTGGCTAGGGTTCACCTTGACTGGGAGGATGGAAAAGAAAGCAAGCAAGTAGGTGTGTTTGAGGATATCCCTGCATATGTCCTGATAGGGAATGATTTTAATAATGCACTACTTTGTGTGCACGCAGTTACATGCAGTCAGGCTTGGAGACAAGCATGTGGGTCTAGTAGCCTCGGGGGGGCAGACAAACTGCACACTTGAAGTCAGGACTGGTGAGGTGGCTACTTCAGGGAGGGAGCTACCTTGCAGCAATGAGACTGAAGGTAAGCCACAGCTGCTTGTGGGTACTGATGTTCCCTTTGACAAAGTGACTGCAAGGGCAGAGGTGAGTAGTAGTAGTATCCAGGCTTACAGTGAAGCACCACTGTCAGAGAATGCCAGACTTCCTGTGGAAGGGGAGCTGGGAAGGGTTACCAAGAGAGAGTTGAGTCAGGCTCAGTTCTCAAACCTTACATTACAAGGCATGAGGGAGGTAGCCAGGGAGGCACCTGATTGTCAAGGAAAGGAGGAATCTGTATACTGGGACAAAGGGTTAGTATATAGTGGACCCCTGAGGAAGGACTAGAGGGTGAGATAATACAGCAGTTGGTAGTGCCCAGAGCCTACTATCTGGCACCTCTAGCCATAGCCCATGACATTCTCTTTGCAGGTTATATGGGCATAAAGTGTACAGAGAGACATATTATGCAGAACTTGTATTGGCCTGAGATTTCCAGGGCTGTAATAGAGTACTGCAGGATCTGTGAGCAGTGAGAAAAGGTAGGCAAGGCATGAGACAAGGTTAAAGCTCTGTTAGTGCCTTTGCCTGTGATTGAGGAGCCATTTCAGAGGGTAGTTATGGATATTGTCTGGCCTCTGAGTACTCCAAGTTCCACAGGAAAGAAGTATATCCTATTAGTAGTAGATTATGTTACCAGATACCATAAGCTGGTGGCCCCATCCTCCATTGAGGCCGAAATGGTGGCAAATGCTTTGTTAGAGATTTTCAGCAGGGTAGGTTTCCCAAAAGAAATACTGACTGACAGAGGTGCCAATTTAATGTCAGACCTGCTGGCTTCTCTGTAGAAGCACTGTGGGGTGAAGCACCTAAAGACCATCCCTGCCATCCCCAGACTAATGGTCTGGTGGAGAGGTTAATCTAGACACTAAAGACCATGCTACAGGCATTTGCAGACCAGTTTAAGAGGGTGGGGGACAAATATTTGCCAGATCTGTTGTTTGATTACAGAGAGGTGCCCCAGGAATCCACAGGTTTTTCAACTTTTGAGTTGCTGTATGGGCATAGGGAGAGGAGACCTCTAGATTTGATTTATGATGAGTGGAAGGGTGAGTGTGAATCCCACAAGGTGTCTGTTGTGGCATACATCCCAAATCTTAGGACAAGGTTCAGGGGACTCATGGGCTTGGCCCAAGAGAACCTGGCAGAAGCCCAGCAGCAGAAAAATGTCTGGTATGACAGGAGTGCTTGAGCTAGAGAGTATGCTTTGGAGTAGCAGGTTAAGGCTCTCATTCCTCTCAGACACAACAAGCTGCAGGCAGCTTGGTTGGGACCCTTCATGGTGGTAACAAAGGTCATTAATGTTAACTACATGGTAGTACTGCTAGGAATGAGGTAGGTGCACAGATAATACCATGTTGACATGATGAAAACTTACCATGATAGAGAGGCCCTTGTGCTGAGTATTCGCAGTGGATGGCAGAAGGAGTCTGAGTGGGATCTGTGGCTGATCTCCTCGGTGAGGCTTGGACTGACACCACAGTGGAAGGGGTAGCAATGTCCCAGCAGCTATCCTCTACCCAGGTTTGAGAAATCTGAGCAGTGTTACAGACATTTGGGGGCATGTTCACTGGGAAACCATGGTACACCCACCTGATGCAGCACCATGTGGGTACACAATCCCAAAGGCCTATTTAAAAGGCCCCTTATAGGGTGTCTGAGAGAGTCAAACAGACTCTGAGGGAGGGGATACAGGACATTTTAGAAGTAGGTGTAATCCAGGAGCCCAGCAATCCCTGGGCCTCCCCATTGGGGCTGGTATCAAAGAAGGATGGCAGCAATAAGTTCTGTGTGGACTGCAGGAAATTAAATAGTTACACAGAGTCAGGTGCTTATCCCATGCATATGACAGATAAAGCCTTAGAGCAGCTGTGTGGGGCTAAGTATCTTACCACTATTAATCTTACCCAGGGCTACTGGCAGGTGCCCTTGACTCCCAATGCTAGAGAGAGAGGTCAGCCTTTGTGACTCCTTTCGGCTTGTATGAGTTCATGAAGATGCACTTTAAGATGAGAAATGCCTCAGCGACTTTCCAGAGGCTAGTAGGTTGTATCCTAGCAGGAGATTTCACCCTTGCTTACCTGGATGCAACTGGCATCTACAGCCATTCCTGGCAAGAACACCTTTAGCATGTTAGGGAGGTGCTGGGAAGACTACAGTGGATTTCCCAGTAAGTGTCAGGTGGCTATGTCAGAGGTCTCCTACCTGGGGCATAGAGTGGGGGAGTGGTAGGATCAGGCCAGAACCTGCTAAAGTGGAAGCAATTCAGATATAGCCTGCCCATTACCAAAAAGCAGGTGAGGGCATTCTTAGGGACAGCAGGGTACTACAGAAAGTTTGTCCCCAATTATAGTACTGTAGCTACTCCCCTCACAGACCTGACAAGGAAAAATATGCCAGATAAGATAGTGTGGACCCCACAATATGATCAGGCATTCCAAAAGCTTAAAGGAGCTTTGGGAGGACCCCTTTGTTAGCCAGTCCAGATTACAGCAAATAATTTGTTGTACAGGTGGATGCTTCAAGCCATGGGGTGGGGGCTGTACTCAGCCAGGTTTCATCAGGGAGAGAAGAGCACCCAGTGGTATATCTCAGCCATACACTCCAACCCATGGAGAAATGCTATGCAGCTGTATAAAAGGAATGTCTAACGACAGAGTGGGCACTGCAGAAACTTCAATCTTACCTGTATGGAAGGAAATTTACTGTAGTTACAGAACACAATCCCTTAACATGGCTACATCAAGCCAGGCAGCAAAATGCAAAGTTACCAAGGTGAAGCTTAGGATTGCAGGCATATGATACGACAGTGCAGCACCACAGTGGGGTTAGCAATGCCAATGCAGATGGGCTCTCAAGGCAGTGAATAGGCTAAGGTATTCTCAGATAGGCTCATCCCTCTCACACAATGTTTCTCAACTGTCACTTGAAAAACTAGCTTGAGTCTTCGAGGGGGGAAGAAACATCAGAAAAGGAGATATTACCAGCACAGCTATCTGGAATTTTGTAAATAGTTATATCTCATTGGTGAATATCGAAATGATTTGTGTAAGATGTTTGTGCTACAACTGTATTAGAACTGTGTGTTATGTGTATATCAAACTGTTGGTACAAAAGTATGTGTTGAAAAGGTATTTTGTAAAGTACTGAACTTAAGGATGTATCCACGGTGTGCCCTGCTGGAAGAGAACAGAAATGTACATACACTATTTAACTGTTTAAATGTATATATTTTAACAGTGGAAACTGGAATACAGGAGGTTAACTTCAGAAAAATAGCTGAAATTAAATTATTTTATGTCTATGCATTAAAATATGTTATCTTTCAGTTTCAGTGCAGCAACAGACACAATGTCTAGACTATGGAGCTCTCTCTATTGTATTTAAGGTGAAATAAATACTAGTTTTGGAATGGAAAGGGATGCAATTGGTTTATGGCTTCCACCATTTTGATAAGATCTGAGGTCTGTGTATTTTCATAGGTAGATGCTAAATGCTACCAGCTGCCATCAATGGTTATTTTGGGTCTGTGAACTAGGAGTCAGATGACAAGCAATGTTGTCATTCTGCAAGTTATCCCAGCAGTAATACTCGAGATATTGATTTGGGAAGTCTCTTGGTAAGAAACAGCATTCTGTATTGTCTTTGACCTGGAAACATCATCTAAAAGATCCATTCATCACATCTGCCTTGCTCTGATGAAGTAAGTTAACTAGGGTATAGCAATTCTCTTAGATTTAGTCAGGAATATAGTGAAGCATAGTTTAGATGTTTTTCTTCATTTATTTGAGACTGTCCTGCAATGTTGTTTTAAATATTTCCTGTGATTTTTGACCTGTGATGTCACTGTAAATATACATTGAGTATTGTCTTGTTCTTTTATTATTTATTATTAAATATATTTAAACATTTCATTGTGGCTGAACTATCTAGAGATATTTAGGTTCTGAGAGAGCTTTTATATTTATTTTGTAACACTGTAGGCCACTCCTAATAGCCTTGCTCTTGGTCAACCTACTATTTGTATTAATAGCAACATTACACATTAAGATTGGACATCCTTTGTTAAGGGCCTTAGTAGCTGAAAGGAGTGACTGGTGGCAGTGATAATTGCTTTATAGTCTGGGCAGAAGGGGGCATAGTTAGTAAACCCGTGCCAGCTTTTCCCAGGTGTGTGTATAAATCAGATCTCAAAGTGTGTGTGTGTGTCAGCTACTTGGGCAAGGACAGGAAGCACTGGTTGGACAGAGAGCATGCTGGAGGTCTTAGTTTGGTTACAGCTGACATCTCAACTCTATAGCTGTGCTAGTGGGGAGTCTTATTATGGATTTTGAGAAAGCAGGAGAAACCAGCCCGGACTGACTGTGGTCTCTGTGTGCTCTTAAGGGAAATTGTACTTGATGCAGAGAGCTGCATCTGGAAAAACTGTGTGTGTACCTGTCATTCTCCCAGTGTATGCCCCCCACTGGTGCCAGTGGTGAGGTGTGAGGCTCCTTGTTTACTGATTCAGTGGTGGGGCATCACAAGCTCCATAGAGTCATATGTGTATAACAGGCTATCAAGGACAATGGCATCATGCAGCCTACTCATGCATCCCTCATCTATGATATGGTCTGATACTGTTGATAAGTTTCACCAGGGATTTTGGAGCTAACACATCTACAAGCTGTAGTGATGGAGATGACCCATATACATATTTCCTGTGTCCATTACAGACATTTGTCTTACACCAGTTATTATTGTCATGTTCTGCATCCCATTGTCTAACTTGCACATGGTGTGCATTACAGCAAACATGTGCTTCACATGCATGGGCAGCCTGTTGCATATAGAGTGTGGTGTGTGCATTACATACCTGTCTCTCCAACATGTACTATTTAGACCACAGTGACAGTGTAGGTGTGTAGATCAGATAATACATGTGTTTGTTCTTTCTTGGATAAGCAGGATGTACACAGTGGGAACTGACCCCTCACTGTAAGGTAGCCATACACAGAGTATATAAGAGACAGACTACACATGTACTCTCATGACATGGACTGCATCGGACATGTTATCTACAATGGATATTAGTTTACCATGGAGCCTGTGTGGCTGCTACAGTTGTAGGATATGCCTGTTTAGTGGCATAGCAAAGGTGCTATTCACTTAGTGATAGGTGTATAGGTGTGATGAGTACCAACTACAGTATAACAATGACAATCTGGGATTTACATGCCATACCTTTCTGTATAAGTTGTACAAAATGGAATGGATCCCCACATCTTAACAACCAGTGAAACTCAAAGGCTACATTACTCTCTGTGTCCATATCTCCATGAGTAATGGATCATCTGTTTGCAGACACTACTATATTTTCCAGGGGTGATACCTTCCAAAAAGATAGTATTGTGCAGTCCTTAGCATTTATTATTTGTCAGTGGCTCTGTCAGCAACTGAATGTGTCTCAGGCCATCCTGGATAATTGTTGGTTTTGTGTGGGATTCAGTGACAGCTCCAAATATGCAATCACCTAAATCATAGGTCAATGACAGTGGCTGTGACTGCAGAAAATGGAATGGCAACAAGGGGTACTCCATTAATGATGTCTGAAGGAAGTCTACCGGTGACTGGCATCATTGTAGTGTAGGTACTATCAGACACTTGGCTATCCACCAGCTGACATACCACTCTGTAAATAACCTATACCATTTCCAGTAAGGCCTGCTGGCCTAATATTGTCAAACACCTTGTCAGGCCATGGTAGGTGCAGTGAGTCATATTCCACTCATCCATTGCATAGTGTAACAATCAATGAGGTCCACGTGATCTGCCCTTGAGCAAAACAAACTGTGTTTGGTCCAGTGTCAGTAGGTGTATGACATTGTTGCTGATCATATCCATGCTAACTCCTTTCATGGCTTTACATATCAGATGACTGAGAGATCTGGGGACACTGCTTGGCACTCAATGCTAGTTGTCCTCTGTGCAAGTAAGTGTTGCAGTTACTTCCATCATGTTCCAAGAAAGGAGCCATCCAAGGTGTCTGTACAGAGCACAGACAAACAATGGGGGGAAGTGTAATATGTATACCCTGTGAAGGCAAGGTGGGAGGTTTTACATGATTGGACACTACTCAGGTGGTGTAGACTGAAAGGACACAATTACCTTGTAAATAATGTGGAAAGCAAGGGAGTCCCCTGAATTGTTGGTGCATGGCTACTACTGCTGCTGGTCTCACCACAACCACTCTGTCATGGTGGGATATCATGCTTCAATACTTTTTCTGTCACCACAGCAAAATATTACTACAAAACTCATGATGAGTAGCAGGACACAGCCTGTTTGTTCATCCACATGGTTGCCCCACGTCATGAAAGGCTCTGTAGGTTTCACATACCCTCCTCCAAGTAGATGTCTTGATTAGCAACCTGATCAATCAGTTGGCTTTTGCATGTATTATGCCTTCTGTACCAGGGTTGGTGATATGTCACTAGAGAGCTGACCATATGGTGATTAGGAGCAATACTACAGCATTACAATATAATGTGCAATGTCCAGTTACATAGATGTCCAGGATTGCTGAAATAAGCATCACAGTGGTGATGATCCATCTTAGGTGACAATTTCACAGCACTTCATGCATCCTGCCCTTCATCAAATTAATGGTGGACATCTGCATGACATGGCTGTGAGGTTTACTGCAGAGGACTGGTCACCTTTGGCCAAAATGTGCCCACCTGCCACATGTCCTAGGTATGTCATATTGTACAGTTATGTACCTGGAAAACATGTCTGTGTTCCCACATCATATCACACATCAACCAGTTTACTGTGTGGTTACTTGACAGGCATTGTATGTTTGCAAGGCCAACGTAATGTCAGCAAAGTTGAACAAGTCCTTTGTGCATGCACGGGCATCCACATCTTCACTGTAAGGCATGTCTACAAATGCTGTGTTTCAGGCAGTCAACCCCAAGGGTGTGGCAGCATGACCCTAACTTTGCAGGACTTGCACAATGTTACATTTGTAGGTATGGTATTGGGACCATGCCTAATGATAGGATTATGGTCAATCCAAGGTCCACATAGCTGGCAAAGCATGGTATTGCACACTGTCAGGTGCTGTGTTACCTTAGGGAACCTACATAAAGGTGATATCTTACATTTCACCATCTGTCATGACACCGCCTAAGAATGGTGTGCTGTGACATACACAAAAGTATTACTGTATTGCTAATGGCGCTATCAATGACTGCTGATGACATGTGGAAAGTGTACCCATCCCTTTATTCCTATTCCACACAAACACAATGCTGGTGGAAAAACTGGGAGAAAAACCTAGAACAGTCTATAAAAGGGGCAAGAACATCAAAGAATTACTGCAAAGGAACCCAGTTCAAGAAATCCAAAGTAGGACTAAAGGCTCCTTTGCATGTGGTTTTTGTAGCCAGTGTCCCTTTATTAAGACAGGCAGCTCCTTTTGCATTAAGGAGAAGAAATCTGATATCCATCATAGAATCACGTGCAGCACTAAATCTATTATTTATGTAGCTTTTTGCTCTTGTTGTCCAGTATACTATGTCGGCAAGACCGACAGAAGGTTTAAGGACCGCATTTACCAGCATAATTATGCCATTAAAAACAAGAAGTGCAAGAATGCCTTGGCCAAACACACAGTATACTGTCCTGGGCACGCTTTTTCATTCATGGGCATTGATCATATTTCCGCTTCCATTAGAGGAGGGCCAACTTCAATTTTATTAGAAACTTGCGAATTGTTATGGCAACTAAAGTTGGACGCGTTTAATACACCAGGTCTCAACGATAGTTGCAACATTTCTGCCTACTTAAAATATAAATCTTATTTGAGGTAGCTCATTTACTCTAACACATATTTTATTTAGAGGTTGTATCCTCTTGCACATTGTCAGGTTATTGTTTTAGGTGTTTTAATGTGCTTAAATGAATATCCCCCTTTTTTGAAGGTGATTTCTATCATAAGGAAAATAAGTATTTTGTTACAACCTTCTTTCTGAAGGTTCGAGCTTCATTGAATCCTTTTTGGGCATTTAAAATATGTCAAGGGGCCAGTCTGGTATCTCCCGATACTTGCTTTTATGATATTGATTACCATGCATACACTTGCTGAGCCTGTGGGGCTTATGTGCGCATACATATTTTAAAAAAAGTTATAAAATAAAAATAGGATCACTTTTTATGTATGTTTTTATTAGATAGCTTGTTGCATCAAACCAGACTTTGTTTAGCCTGGCAAGGTAATTTAAAACTGAAAATACGTCTTAGTTTTAGTTAAAAGTAGGTTCTATCTGCATTTTGCTTTAGTACATTTTTTAGCCACGTACCTTGTCCTTTGTTGCTAAGTTGCTTGGTCAATTTAAAATGATCTAACAAGCCAAGCAGTTGCTGATTTAACATATTGTGCCTTCTACTTCTCTAGTCTAGGTCGTTGTTTTTATATGTTGTTTTTATTAATGAGGACCTATGGTGGTGTTGTCACTTAAAATATTAAACTCGATCTATCCAGGAAGTGATGTAACCACAGTACTAGTATGTACTTACTTAAGAGCGTGTTATGAGCTCTAATACCATTTCTCTGAAGAAGCTACCTTTTGTGTGTAGCGAAAACGCTGCCTTGTCTTGTGTGAATAAAAATTGTGTTAAGGAACTAATTGCTTGGTGAGGTTCTTTTTGGCTCGAGGCTACATTTCACACAAACACAACGTGACAGATGTGACTATGCTTCAGACCTTGATTCCATAGTGTCTCACACAGCAGTCAATGCATATGGCAATGAGCATTTTGCTAACATGCACAGCTCACCTCCTGCACCACTAACATCCACATCACACAGACCTGCATGTGTGTAGCTCCTTGCCAGACACATTCCCAAACAACAGACATCTCAAAAAATCCTATTTATGGAGAGCACAGTACACATAGTAGTGCATGCACCACTGTTTCACTGGTCAAACACCTGAGGCAAAACACAAAAGCAAACCTATTATTCATAGATGATTGTATCTTGAGACACATTGATGTCTGTGTCACCAGGCTACATATGGGAAACATCACTGTTAGCTGTCTGTGGGTTAACTCAAGGAATATCAGGTGACATAATGATGACATCATATTTCCTGCAGGTGTGTATGACTAGGGGCATACATCACCAGACTGTATGCAGACATATGACTGAGCTTACACACTCTGTGTGTCTTGTGGGTATGCCCATAGCTTTCAGCTGCATTTGACCCTTAATTAGGATGATGGCTCAATACACACAGAAAATGAGGGATGTTAATAATTGCCTTAGTATGTGGTGTCATAGTAAGGGGATCCACTACATGTCTGCCTGGGATGACTTGCACAACATACGTCAATGCTTTGCCAGAGATGGTCTTCATCTGTCAACCCTTGGATTTTGAGCACTGGCCAAGGCTGCTGAGACTCCCACAGTGCATCTTATAGGCACTGGCTGGAGGGAAAACTTTCCAATGAGAATACCATCTTCCTACAACATTATGGTTATGCTGCTACACACAGGGAATGGCAACACTAAATCCCACTCTGTGGAAGTTGTCACCACCTTGTAATACACAGACATCTGTGCAGTCAAAGACACCCGGTTCACAGCTGTGGACAGTACCACAGCCATACCAGACTACACATCCATCCACATGTTCAGACCTCAAACTGACAGTGTCCAAGGTAATGCAGGCGGTGTATACATATTCATTAAAGACAGATACACATCCAGATCTAGTGAAACACTATGCTTTCCCAGAGACACTGCAGGTGCTATTCATTGCTGAAAGGGCACCTGTTCAAACCATTGCCAGCTACAGGAGCAGCTCCATGAATCCAGACACTCACTGTGGTTATTTAAATGTATGTGTGTCTATCATGATATATCAGTACACTATGGTTTAGGGCAGGGCTTTTTTTGTAAGCAAATAGGTGGTGGTACACATATGTTGCATTATTTGGATCAAACCCCCACCCTGCCCAGTCCACCCCCTGCCTCATTCAGTCCAACCCCCTGCCTCACCTTGTCCCAACCCCCTAAATACTTATTTTTTCTGCAAATCCTCTTTCATGAAAAAATAAATAAAATCTCTGTTAATAATGCAACAATTGAAGTTACTTCTCACAGCAAATTATTAAGCATGATAGTAGACAGTAATCTTAAATTGAACCTGCAGTCCTGCGTTATCCTTGTGCTGACGGGTCCAACTGTCCCAGACAGATATTTTGTTTTGAAGAGCTCCTGTTATATCCTTTATTCATGGGGTTCCAAATGAAATATCTCAATATTCAATATATCACATAATGGGTTCAAATTTGAAATTGACACATCTTCAAGTGTACGTGCACTGTGTTGCAAAAATCCCACAGCTTTATTTAGAAACAACTGAAATGAGGGCCTGGCCTGATGGTGAAAGGCCTGGCAAGTTTCTGGACAAAAGGTCAAGGCTTGCAGGCAACAGATATCCATAGTAGGGGTCAAGTTGACTGGCAAACAGGTTATGCTCACTGGGAAAATCTGAATTAATGCAGAGTCCCATCACTTCTATGAGCAACTTTACTTAGAAGTCCTTTGCTTGATGATTGGGAGAGTAAGATGAGTGAATTCTTGGACAAGTTAACCCTCTTAAACTGTCACTGGAAAAGTGGAATAGGATTCTCTCTACAATTTCTCAAGGGGAGGTGTGCAAGGTGATAGATGGTATGCCTTGTGGTGAAGCCTGTGACCTGGATGGGGTAACTGTATAAAAGCCTTGTATCAAAATTTTCATGGGTTGTAGAATATTTTTAGATCTTTCCAGACTTGCAGGATGATTAACCTTCCTCTTGTACATCTACCATAATAATGGTTATCCATAAACCCAGGAAAGATTCCTTAGTGGTCACTTGTTGCAAACTATTGCCTGGTTTCTCTTATTAATGTGGAACATTATGTATATGTTAAGTCCTGGTATAGCAGATTAAATCTCTTCTGTCACAATTTATCTTTCCCACACATGCTGGGCTTGTACAAATTTGGAAAATTGAGGATCTCTTAGGGACAGTGCTCCTTTATGTCAACACTGCAAGGAATAGTTGAGCCTGCTCTGGTGGTTTTAGTTGACTTATAAAAGGTTTTCAACTTAGTTAGAGATAGTTCTATGAAGATAGCCTCCCAATCTGTGATTATCTTGCAATGAAGCCTCCCTCCTCAAGTATATGTTTAAGTAATGGTTTATTGTCTAGTCCCTTTAGTTTGTACAAGGGCACTTGCTAGGTTTGTCAATTTTCTCATTCTTTTTTCTTTTGACTGTATAACCCCTAAATAGGTTCCTTCAGCAGACCTGGTCCATTTATGGGCAATCCGTGTGTGGGATAGTAAAGACTGTACTTACGAATGATTGTTTAGTCCTTATGCAGAACCCAAGAAAGGATCTCACTGAGATAGCTGGATGCCTGGATTACTGAAAAGCTTTGATATCATTTCTGGGCAGTGTTTCAAGAAAGCCAACACAGGGATATTTGTGGCCAACTCACAGACTGAGAATGAAGGATGAGGGTCTGGATCCCCCTTTACATGGTCGTGGTCCCATCCCAGATATTTAGTGTTATATTTTCATTATCGTGTGAATGTTATGATAATATTGGATGCCAAGATTCACTTCTCAAGCTTTACTCTCAAGGTGAACCCCTTGACATCCATGTCTGAAAAATATTATAAAGAGGTTATGATTGGAGACCAGATCATAATCTTCAATGTTGTTATCACTTTTGTGAATTAGAGTAATATTTTAAAAATTGGCCCTGATATTCAGCTTTTATCCCCTCATTACTTGTTTTCTCCAGAATTCTTGATCAAAGAAATTAAGATGCATGTCCTGTTTTTATGCTAAAAATAGGCATCCTCAAGACTTTAGAGTACAGGAAAATGATTGCTTCTGCTTGTACAGAAGTCACTGCTGTCTTTATTCATTCTATAGTTGTTTGGGAAGTGGAGAACAGAGGGTAGAATGAGTGTAAGGAGCGGAAAGCATACATATTTGTCAGGAAAGTCACAATAATTCACATTGAGACAGACATATACTTAATGGCACAAATGATGACAATCTCAGATGAAAAGGTGGAGATATGTGACATACAGTATGATTAGTGAATGATCTGAAATGTGAAGAGCCCCAGTCACATGTAAAATTTAAAGCAGTATGCACCTAGTACTGCTTGCTCTCACTTAATTGTCAATTAGTGATATGTACCACAAAACATTAAACATTCCAGACCAGAAATGAGGACAGTCAACAGCCCCCCAAAACACACAGACCATGGGAATCTGGTTGACCCTGCCAGTGTATTAAAAAACGAAAATCAGCAGTCCACAAAACACATTGTCTCCCTAGTATCTGGTTAACCATGCCAGGTTATAACCATGCAATCTATAAAAAGAATTTATATGCTTGATATAAACTGTATTTTTAATAAGTTTTGCAAGCTTTAATTTATCCATTTTCCCTTTCAGATCAATGTCTAGTTAGGAACACTTCTGGAACATTGCCTTTGGACCAGATTACTTGAAATGTTGAGGTTAGCCAACTGTCTTACCTTCAGCTGTTATCTGGAATGCAAAAGCTATAAGGAATGAGATATTATTAAGTCTGGGGCAATGTTATTTTAAGGCCCATGTGTACATATGTAAGATTAGATCGTATACATTTGCTGCCATTTCAGTCACGTTGCAAGAAGAAGCTGTGACACAGACAAATCAGGAAATATGTAATTTATTACATTATATGGAGGATACAATATTAATGCATAAATACAAATATTTCAAGCATGGGCATTAATGCTCTTCTAGCTTGCCAATATACTAAAACAGTTGTTTCTATAATAACTGTTCAGGCTGTTCTTAAAAAATATCTTCATTAATGTTTGCTTTAATGTAAATTGGTGGTCTATTCCATGTATCAGCTACTATCTCAGACAACCAATTAGTATACTTTTGATAACCGCAAACATTCCCAGAGGTGGTTGCCTCTAAATGTTCTAAATACCCGAATAAGGTAATCTTAAATCTCTATACAAGACACTGTACAAGTTCAAATATTTTAGTCTTCCATAAGTGAGAACGTGAGAATCAAAACAGTTGGAAGCCGTAGTCCAAACAATGTCTTAGAGTTACCCTGTCAGTACTGCAGACGACCACTTTAATCAGCTCTATGAGATTTCCACTAGCATCTGTTTAGCTGTTTATTACTCTGGTTCCTCATGGAAATGGCTTTTCAGACAGACTATTTTCATTAGAGAATAAACACTTTCACAAAAATCATGCTGAGCCCAGCTAAGAAGTAAAAACAGTTGTACATGCTTCAGAGTTCATTTACTTAAAATGTATTGTTATTTCTGTTCTATGAACCATCCTGTAGACTAAAACCTGGAGAGTCTCATCTGACTCTCCTCATCTACTCCCAAACATGGTAAGCTATATCCATATGGCTGTGCATTACACATGGATGGGTCAAGGGACTCTACACTGCAAAATAGTGCTCTGTCTTGATAAGAAGGGGTACAGAGTGCCATACGCCTACAAAGCAGAGGTGCCATGAATGTCATCTCTGCCAATGTAAGTTGGAAATTTGCATGTGGTGTTCTCAACATGCACTGAAAAGTTACCAACTCAGCATGAATGGCATGTTCAGGTTCTGTCTTCCCCTTACTCACCAGTATTAACGCTACCACCTTTAACATGACCCCTGCTCAGTGACAGTGACAAACTCACTCTTCCTTAAGTGTAACACAATGGCCCTTAAACACACATAGTACTAGTATCTCGTTGACCCTACCAGGAAAAAAATAAAGAAAGTACCTGGGTGGCCCTGCCAATCAACAGCCCCAAAAACACACATACCACAGGAATCATCTGGTTCTGTTGAGCCAATCAGTGTTTTAAAAAAAGAAACTCAAGTCCCCCAAACACATTGCCTCCCTAGTGTCTGGTTAAACCATGCCAGGTTATACATAACATATAAAAAAAGTCAATGCCATGACCCTTAAAAGTTTCACTCATAGAGTAGGTTGATCCTGCCAGGCGAAAAATAAAGTATCTGGTTACCCCTGCCTATCAACAGCCCCCAAAAACATACAGACAGACCACAGGAATCATTTGGACAGTGGTTCCATTGATGGTTCATTGACCCAGCCCTGTTGCCTGTCAGTTTATTAAAAAAAGAAAATTAACAGTCCCCCAAACACATTGGCACCGTAGTATCTGGATAAACATTGCCAAATTATACATAACATATTAAAAAAAGTCAATGCCATGGTCCTTAAACGTTTCACACATAGAGTAGGTTGATCCTGCCAGGCAAGAAATAAAGTATCTGGTTGGCCCTGCTTATCAACAGCCTCATAAAACACACAGACAGACCACAGGAATCATCTGGATAGTAGTTCCATTGATGGTTCATTGACCCTGCCCTGCTGCCAGTCAGTGTATTAAAAAAAAAAGAATATCAAGAGTCCCCCACACACACACTGCCTCTCTAGTATCTGGTTAAACCCTGCCAGCTTATAACATATGCAGCTCCAACTGTATTTCATTGTAGAAGTAATAGACTGTAGTTTTTCATTACACCACAAGGTGGAGCTCCTTTTCAGGAATATAAGAGGCAATTTTGAAAGTGAAAGAAGGGACTGGAATACTAGCTGAAGGAAGGAAGACTGAAACACATAGCTGAAGGGAAAAAGGGCCTTTCAGCATGACTGGATTTTCTGTTCTAGTGCTTTGGGACAGGGATGTGAAGTAGCAGATTGTGTCTGTCTCTTGCTGAAATTCTGGATGATGGTATTTTGTGAAGTCAGAAGACTATCTATCCTATCTATCTGACTTGAAACTGTAGTTTTATTGGCCATTTTGGGTCAATTCCAAAACTCCTTCATCTTCCTCTCTTAAAACCTGGTTGCCTCATGGTTTTGGTGTCTTTTCAGGCTTGTTGGCTGTTGGTGAAGCACCCACCAAGAGGAGAAAACACTGAGAGAAGAAAGGGGCCACTTTTGAGACTTTAAGTATTTTTCCTCTGTTTATTTGCTAAGTTTTTCTGCATAGCCGCCTATTTTGAGCATTTTCTGGCTTGTTAAATTTGATTTCTGCATTAGTAACTGTATTTAGAGCACAACCTAGAGCTGTTTACTGAATTTCCTGTTTGCACTTATTTTTAAAATCATTTTTTTCTCAAAACTTGCATTTTATCTGTCTTTGGCCTAGCACTCTTGTGGGGGGTCATTTACTGCACTGTTATAACTTGTTGATACTTGTTAACCTCTGCTATCTCTGAAAAACAAAACAACAAAAAAATCTTGCTTTTTTCCCACTTTTCTGAGATTTAAAAAAGTTCAGTTTCAGGCTTGCTGTTCTTGAACTGTTTGTAAGTTTCTGTGAGGCCATTTTTTTGCTTGTGCTAAAGGAAAGTCTCTCTGTTTTTCAGTGGCAGTGAAAAACATTGAGCAGCCTGCCTGCCCCTGTGGGAGTGGTTACTGACCTGAAACTGTAGTTTTATTTGCCATTTTGGGTCAATTCCAAAACTCCTTCATCTTCCTCTCTTAAAACCTGGTTGCCTCATGGTTTTGGCGTCTTTTCAGGCTTGTTGGCTGTCGGTGAAGCACCCACCAAGAGGAAAAAACGCTGAGAGAAGAAAGGAGCAACTTTTGAGACTTTAAGTATTTTTCCTCTGTTTATTTGCTAAGTTTTTCTGCATAGCTGCCTATTTTGAGCATTTTCTGGCTTGTTAAATTTGATTTCTGCATTAGTAACTGTATTTAGAGCACAACCTAGAGCTGTTTACTGAATTTCCTGTTTGCACTTATTTTTAAAATCGTTTTTTTCTCAAAACTTGCATTTTATCTGTCTTTGGCCTAGCACTCTTGTGTGGGGTCATTTACTACACTGTTATAACTTGTTGATACTTGTTAACCTCTGCTATTCTGAAAAAACAAAAAAATCTTGCTTTTTTCCCACTTTTCTGAGATTTAAAAAAGTTCAGTTACAGGCTTGCTGTTCTTGAACTGTTTGTAAGTTTCTGTGAGGCCATTTTTTGCTTGGGCTAAAGGAAAGTCTCTCTGTTGATCAGTGGCAGTGAAAAACACTGAGCAGCCTGCCTGCCCCTGTGGGAGTGGTTACTGACTTGAAACTGTAGTTTTATTGGCCATTTTGGGTCAATTCCAAAACTCCTTCATCTTCCTCTCTTAAAACCCTCTATAGCGCGGTTTTGCGTGGTTTTGAGCATAGCGCAACAACGGGCAGCGCCACCTAATTGGGTTTAAACTATTTCTGGCTCCACAAAGTCTGCTCTTCACTTTTTCCCTTAGAACTGCTCTATCTCTCAATTTAAACACCATATTCTCATTCTAAGGCCCTTCACTGGTCCAATTAAGTAATCCTACAAGTTAGCACTATTAAACCATAAGCACTACTTACTCTTATACTCTCTACGATTACCCTGTCCTCTATTGGTCCATCTTAAATTCAGTTTCCCTGTTACTCTAGCATGTCCAAAGGTCAGTCAATGGTTTCCTCTCCAGTCCAGCTGGTGAATCTGGGAATTTTGAGGCAATGTTACAACTGTCTCATGTACACGGACAACCCTCTCCTCCTCCAAACAGGTTCAAATATATGTGAGAGATGCAACTATTTAGCCAAACTGGAGGCTGAGCTCTCTCATCTCAAAACTGGTGTAACCAGTCAGGAGGAGAAGGTAACCTCACACAACACAATTCCAGTATCACATAGTCCCACCACATCAGCAAACCAAACACATAAATACACAAAAAATACTCGGAGGCTCTAAATAAAAATCTACCTAAGCAACAGAGACCTCCAAAGCAGACATCCAAGCAAACGCTACCTCAAAACAAAACACACACAACACATAACCCACAAAGTCAATGTGCCAAGCAGCCACAGCCCTTAAGGCTGAAAAACACACCTGATACTCTTGTTATAGGTGACTCTATTGTCAGACACACTGACGTCCCGCTCACCAGGCTGAATAAAGAGAAGGTCACGGTGAGCTGCCTGTCGGGTGCTAGGATCCGACACATAACGCAAGCACTCAGGTCACTCCAAATCAAATACAAATATGACTCAGTCATTGTACATGCTGGTGTGAATGACCTGAGACGTACCTCCCTGGACTACATGAAAAGAGACATAGAGGAGCTCCCTGATCATGTAGCCCAGGCTGGTATGACCCTGACCTTGAGCAGCATCTTACCCTCACCTAGAATGATGCCACAGTACAAAGACAAAATGATCGATTTTAACAATTGGCTAAAATTTGGTGTCATTCAAAGGGGATCCAGTGTCTGTCAGCCTGGGATGACATGCTTGACAAGCCACGTTGCTTCACTAGGGACGGCTTGCACCTGTCACCACTGGGCTTTCAGATATTGGCAAAGGCTCTTGCCACCCCATAGTGCCTTTTTAGGCAAGGCTCAAAAGTCAAACCCACCCCCATAGACAGCACAAGGAACAAGAAACTAAGGGTAATGCTGCTAAACGCCAGAAGTCTTAACCTCAAGATGCATGCACTCGAAGCTCTCCTCAGTATGGAGAACATCGATATCTGTGCAGTGACAAAAACCTGGTTCAAGGTTCCAGAGAGCACCCCAGCACTACCAGGCTATACCTCGTATCATGCTTTTCGGCCCCAAAACCAGGACCGAACCACAAAAGGAGGGGGAGTTTCCATATTTATCAAGGATATCCACACCTCCAGGTTAGTGGCATTGCACAAAGTATCGGAGACCATCCATGTGCAACTAACAGTGGGCAAGACTGCTTTTCAGTTTATAGCATCCTACAGACCACCCTCTCAAAGTCAGGAATCCCATTCCGCCTTCCTGAAAACATTGGAGAACATGAAGATCTGTCCGAACACCATTATATTGGGCGACTTCAACTACCCAAACATTGACTGGGAGCACTACTCAAGCCCCAGCACCTTAGCCCAAAGATTCCTGGAAATTATAAACTCAAATGCTATGGAACAACTAGTCACCACTCCCACAAGAGGGGACAACATACTAGACCTGATCATTACCAACATGGGGACTCTATGCTCCACACCAGAAGTATATCCCTCATTGGTAAGATCAGACCATAAATTAATTTCACTGGATGTCCACATCCCGACCCCACCCCAGCCCAGAAAACCACAGTGAAAAACTTCTCAAAAGCGAACTTCTCACTTCTCAAAACCAAAGTGGAATCCTTCAAGGCCCCAGGGCCAGTGGAAACTACAGCCCAAACTGCAGAATCCTATATAAATGCATTCTACGGACATCTCCAGGAATGCATGGATCATGCTATCCCAAACAAAACCAAGACCCAATCATCCAAAGGCAGGCATCCAGTCTGGTGGACTCCTGCCATAAATAAACTGTACAACAGAAGGAGGAAGCTACTACATGATAGAGCAAAATCCCTAATAGGGAAGGCACCTCTGATCAGTACTAGCAAAAAATTACGATCCCTCATAAAATCCTCCAAGGCCAGCTTCGAGAGAAAAATTGCACAGGACACCAAAGACAATCATAAGGCCTTTTTCAGTTATGTTAGAAACCTGGGATGCAACTCCCAGACTTGTTCTGAGTTGATTTTAAATGACAAAAAATACACTGAACCCACAGACATCGCCAATATCCTGACAGACAGGTTCAGTGCAAACTTCTCCACCCCCTCCCCCCCAAAAGAGCAAGTATCTCTCCCAGCAGAGGGCTGCCTCCCAAACATCTCAGATGCTCAGGTGAAGGCTGCCCTCTCCAAAGAAAAAAAACACTGCTTCCATGGGACCAGATGGCGTCCCAGGTTGCGTCCTGCATGAACTACAAGAGGAACTAATCCCTCAAATAAAACAGCTATACAATCTCAACCTCACTACAGGATATGTGCCCACAGAATGGTGTACAGCAACAGTAGTCCCACTCCACAAAGGTGGAGCCTCTACGGACCCTGGAAACTATCGCCCCATAAGCCTGACTAGCTTAGTCTGCAAGGCTATGGAGAGGATCATCATGGAGCTCATAAACAAAGACATTGGGGACCTACAGACACTAGATCCCACCCAGTTCGGCTTTGTCAAGGGCAGATCCTGCCTTTTGAACCTGGTTGACTTCTTTGAAACAGTCACCAAAGCCATAGATGAAGGGAAGGTAGTCCACACAGCCTATCTGGACCTTGCAAAGGCATTTGACACAATACCCCACTCGGGCATCATAGATAAGCTATCCAGCTTAAATATAAACCCCTATGTCACAAGATGGGTCGCAAACTGGCTCAAAGACAGAACCCACAGAGTGGGAGTTGCTGGAGCCATGTCAGACTCAAAACTGGTCACAAGTGGTGTCCCACAGGGTTCTGTCCTGGAACCACTCTTGTTCGATATATACTTTTCCGAGGTACAGGCAAACGTGGGAGGACTATGGCTCACCAAGTTCGCAGACGACTGCAAACTGGGCACCATATTCAACTCTCCAGCTGACACAAACATCCTTCAAAAAGGTCTCACAGAGACAGATAACTGGTGCCAGCGCCATGGTTTAAAGCTAAATGCCAAAAAATGTATAGTCATACCCTTTGGCAAAAACAATGTGCCCACAAATTACCACATAGGCGGAAACCCATTAAGTACAGAGAAAGTTATTAGGGACCTGGGGACCCAAGTTGATAGCAATCTCTCCTTTGAAAACCACATTGCCAAAGTGGTTAGAAAGACCTTCTACATAGCCCACCTCATCACGAAGGGTTTCACATCTAGATCAAGAGAGGTAATCGTGCCCCTTTATTCATCCCTCATCAGGCCCATCATATAATACAATGCCCCTTTTGGGATGTACCTTACCCGACACCTGCAGCAATTAGAAAGACCCCAAAAGTATCTCACCAAGAGGATCAAGGGTCTCAAACAGATGCCATATGCTGCTCGGTTAAAAAAACTCCAGCTCTACTCAGTTGCATACCGCCTTCTTTGAGGCGATCTATGCCTGACATACAAAGCCACGTCAAATCCAGAATTAATGGACATGCTCCACCTCAGTAAATCTAAATCCCTTAGAGCCACATGCTCGTGGGACTTGAACCTCAGCACAGAAATAAATAGAACTTGCTGGAGGGACAGGTTCATAACCCAGAGGCTCCCTTCGCTTTGGAATAGAATTCCAGTTCATGTGAGGCAGAGCACCTCACTGAATCTCTTCAAGAAGAATCTCAATAAGTGGGTGGGGGATCGTAGGTTTGTCCCAGGGATTACTCCCGTGTCACTATTAGACAGAGGCACAGTAAACTAAACCTTAGAAAGGGCACAGTATACTCAAATCAAGGGGTGGCGTAAGCCATACAGAATCAGGCTAGGCTTATAATTGCCCCAGGACAGATAGCCTAGTATGAACCTATGAACCTATGAACCTATGTCTGAAACCAGTAGTTCCATGCCTGCTATGATTCAGCAAGAAAAGGATTTTCCCTTGGGTGTAGTACTGAGAAGCCATAGATGATTACCAGAGTTCTGGTAGGTGATGTTCTACTTTTCTCATCAGAGGAACCACAGTGCCTGGTCACTAGGATATTCTTGATGGAGTGAGAGGCTCTGGCTGTCATTTTATATTTTTATAAGATTGTGGTTCCCCTCCCAAATGTTTTGTGGATTACAAATAACTGGGATCCATATGAGCTCCAACTTCGGCCCCATCATGCCAGCAGCAAGACTGTAAGTAGTCACTGGCCAGTGAACAGGGCATAATAAGAGTGTTTCATAGTCGGGCTGTTTAGAATTGATTAAGGGGGTAGAGGGTGATAGTACTGCTAAATGACATTGCATTCTCTCATATTTGTATTGTGACACTATAAATCTTTATTGTTCAATGATAATGCATTTTGCATTTTAGTACTGATGCCTTAAGGAATCTTTACTGCTCAATGACATTGCATTTTCTCATATTTGAATTGTTGCATTATAAATCCTCATCGTTCAATGACATTGCATTTTGCTTGTGTTAGAACTGCTGCCTTCAAGACTTTTGCTGCTCAATGACATTGCATTTTCTCATATCTGTATTGTTGTATTATGACTTTTTTATTGCATAATGACATTGCATTGTTTTGCCTGTGTTTGTATTACTACATTATAAAGCTTTACTGCTCATTGATATTGCCTTCTTTGTGTATGTTTGAATGTCAAGACCTTCTTCAGTTGAGTTCTGGGGAAGAGGGTGAATTGCATGCATATCTCACCTTGAATTATTGCTAACTGGTGCACTGTTGAAATAATTTGTTTATGGTTGTGCTATTGCCTTTTAAAAGTAGATGTATCACCTAGAATAAAATCAGTCCCCCTTGCCACCTTGGTTTGTTGGGCCTATAGGGATGGCACCAGAGTCAGGTAGGAAGGAACCCATATTTCTTCAGCTACACCTGTGGATGCGCTACATTTGGGGGCTCGTCCAGGATTGCCTGTACTGTCTTGGACTCCACCCTATTCCCCTGTACATGTGGAAAGCAAATCCAGCAGAAACATGAGCCCAGAAGTAGCTGCTAATTGGTGCAAACAGCATAATACTCAGTCAGAGCATTGTTTAGTTCTGGTGTTGTCAGGGTTCACATGGACTGATATGCAAATACATCAAGTCACAGTATCCTTGCCCATTGTGGGACATGGATTTTTGTTAGACAGCACTGTGGACCCTACCGAGCAGAGCACATTGGCCTTATTAGAACTGAAATGTCCCTTGGTGTATGAGCACATACCTTTGAGTGTACAAATTTCAGGAGAGAGTACAGTCCGTGTGATAATCCCTGAGAAGTGCACTACCTTGGCAACAGAGAAAATACCTGTGGAAGCTATCCAAGCAGATCCAAACCTTACACCTGAATCTGCAGCTTCACTGCTCATAAATACTATAGGGCCTGAAGTTTTGAATGCTTTGAGAAGTATTGTAGAAAAATGCTTAAAGCTTACACAGCCATTAACTGGGTTTGGCTACCACAAATTACGTTTCTTTTCTGGCAAATAAACCACACCTCAGGGAGAGGAAGATTCTGGATGGATCAGGCTTCACAAGCCCTAGAGGAGTGGGATATCCCAGAATCTCAGAAGAAGAAGCAGATAGCTGAAAGTCTAAAGGGATACACAACCTAAGGATGGGTAAGCAAGATTGCACAGCCAAGGACTATTTAGGAGTACTGTATGATGTGTTTGGAATGACTGACAGGACTACTGACCTACTGTATCAGTTTGAACATACATACCAAGAAGTTGGTGAGAAACTATCCAATTACATTAAGTGATTAGATAAAATGCTCCACCAGATCATCCTAAAGAAGGGGGTGGATCCATAAGTAGCTGACCAAGTACAGCTCAGACAAATTTTACAGGGAGCTCAAGCTATGGACCCCATTGTGTGGAAAATGAGGATGAGAAATAGGGAAGAGACTCTAACTTATTCTCAGTTGGTTAAAGAAGTGAAGGAAGAGGAATCCCTGTTGGAAGCCAAGTCTCAGTGTTCAACAGCAATGAAAACAGTGAGTGAACACCAGCAGGAACCTTTAGCTGTGCTCACCACTCAAACAGGAGTCATTGCCCAGAGTGTCCGCAATGTAGAGGTGTCACAGTTGCAGATGCAGGTGTCTTCCCTGACCGATGCCATAGCTCAAGTCACCAAGACAGTTGCAGAATTGCAGAAAGCTGTGGTAACTTTAGCTGAAGGGAGCAATACATCAGCTAGAACCTCCATGAAAGGACTCAGGGAAGAACCAAATCAGCCACTGCTCAGAGTTCCTACTGAATTTTGTTTTAGCTGTGGAGATGCAGGGCATATAAAGTGGAAGTGTCCTAATGCAGAGAACTTAAAAAGAGTGAACAAACTATTATTGGCTAGTGCAATGCAGGGAAACTTCAAAGGGCCTCAGTGAAGGAGCCAGCTGAGTGACCAGTTGCAAAGAGCTCCATAAAATCTAACATGAAGAGACAGCATCCTGGATCTCCTTTCTACACTAACTCTTGTAATAGGGGAGAGAAACTACCTACTATGCACACTTCAAGCTCATTTGAGTTGAACAACCAAATTGGAAAGCCATCTCAGCCAAAATCTCAGCATCTGAGACTGCAAAGCATTACTAAGCAGGAATCTTATCCGTTAAAATGGTGAGGTCAACCGGTGGTACCTCAACCACATGCTGACTGCTGTACAGCTGAACAACACTGGAGACAGAAACTACCAGATGGCCTACTGGGACCATCCCCTGTCATGTCAGTACAAATAGAAGGAGTGTATAGTAAAGCACTGTTGGATACTGGTGCACAAACCACCATTCTGTACAGAGACTTCTGCTAAAAATACTTAAAACATTTGCCACTTGAAAAGTTAGAAGATTTGGAGAACTGGGGGCTAAGTGACACAAAGTTCCCTTATGATGGTTATGTCTCACTCAAGTTAGAATTTTCCACTGCAGTTGTTGGGTCCACAGAAATTTTTGAAACACTCACTGTTGTGTGCCCCAGGCCAAAAGGAAAGGATTCAGCATCTATTTTAGTGGGGATAAATACTGACCTTGTCAGAAGAATGCTAATACCTCAGTTGACCCAGGAACACCCAATACTACATCCTCTCCTGAAACCAGTTTTCTGTGCCCTTCAAAGGGAGAAGGATAGTAAGAAAGATGAAACTGGTCATGTGTGGACCCTGTTTGGGAAAGAGCATATAATTTATCATGGTCAGGTCACCTGCTTGAGAGCTAAAGTGAGGATGTGTGGACAGTTTCCTATCATCTCATGATGTTAACAGAGCCACAAAGTGACTTGCCACCGGGGCTGGAACTAGTCCCAGAAGTTTGGCCTGTGGACATGTTAAAGCATCCTTATGACACTTTGCCTGTGGGGTTGAAAAATAAAGGAAGTACTCCCATTGTCCTGCGTTCACAAGTGCGTTTGGGAAATGTTTATGCTGCCACTCCCTTACCTGCTTCAGTGTTGATGAGGAATGAGAGCAGAGCCAATGAGCTGAAGCTGGAAGATATTGATATAGGAGGTGGTATTTTGCCCCCTGAGTGGCTAACCAGAGTTAAAGTGCTACTAATGAAAAAGAAAAATTGTTTTTCTACTAGTGAACTAGATGTGGGCTGTGCAAAAAGTGCAGAACACTGAATAAGAGTAAAAGAGGACCGGCCTTTCAGGGAACGTTCCAGAAGAGTAGCCCCAGGAGACCTGGAGGACTTAAGAAAACATTTGGAAGAACTAAAAGCCACAGGGATAATTCAAGAGTCAAGAAGTCCGTATGCCTCTCTCATTGTTGTTGTCAAGAAAAAGAATGGGTCAATTCACATGTATGTTGACTATCATACTCTGAATCAGTAAACCATTTCAGACCAGTACACAACTCCCAGATTGAAGATGCTCTAAACTGCCTGGTGGGCAGTAAGTGGTTCAGTGTGCTAGACTTAAGGAGGGAATACTATCAAATCCCTATGCACCCAAAAGATAAAGAGAAGACTGCTTTCATCACCCCTTTGGGATTTTTTGAGTTTGATCCCTTACCTCAAGGTTTATCAAATGCACCGGCAACTTTCCAGAGAATTATGGAAAGAACAGTTGGAAACATGCATCTCCTGGAAATCTTAGTCTACCTGGATGACATCATTGTCTTTGGGATGACCCTAGAGGAGCACAAAGAAAGACTGATGAAGGTATGGACAGGACTGAGAAGGAAGGCCTGAAGTTGTCACTGGACAAATGCTAGTTCTTCCAACCTTCAGTGACATATGTGGGACATGTAGTGTCTGCAAATGGAATATCCACAGATCCCAGCAAAGTCGAAGAAGTGACATCTTGGCCCAGACCCAAAACTATCACAGAGTTGCGATCTTTCCTGGGGTTCTGCAGTTACTGTAGAAGGTTTGTGTAAGGATTTTCAAAGATAGCAAGACCCCTCAACCATTTGCTCCGAAATGATGAGAAAGCAGATGAAACAGATGAAGATGTCCTTGTGAAAAAGCCTAATGGTCTGAGAGGTTCTAAAGAACTCATCGAGAGTCGTTGGGCTCCTGAGTGCGAAGAGTCATTTGAACAGCTTAAGTATTGCCTCACACATGCCCCTGTGCTGGCATATGCTGACTAAGCAAAGCCGTACACTTTACATGTGGTTGCTAGCAGGAATGGCTAAGGAGGAGTCCTTTCCCAGGAGTATGACAAGAAGCTGAGACCTGTGGCTTTTATCAGTTGGAGTTTATCCACCACAGAAAGAAACTACCCTGCACACAAGTTGGAATTCTTTGCCTTAAAGTGGGCAGTAGTGGAGAAGCTGCATAACTAACTCTATGGGGCTGAATTTGAAGTGCAGACTGACAACAATCCTCTGACATACATCCAGACCACTGCAAAGCTAGATGCTACTGGCCACAGATGGATGGCAGCTCTATGCAACTATCATTTCAGTTTGAAATACTGCCCAGGACATGAAAATGGAGATGCTGATGGTCTGTCCAGAAGACCTCAGGGAGATTTACACCCCAATGATGAATGGGTGGAAATTCCAGCACCAGGGGTGAGATCTATGTGTCAGATTGCAACCTGCTATGAATACACTGAATGTTGGGCCCAGAAGTTGGGTCTGTCTGCAGCAAGCATACCCCAAGCTTACTGTAATCTGGTCACTTTGCAGGCTTCATCGCTACCAGCTTTGAGTAACAGTGACCTCAGGATAGATCAAAGAGAAGACCCCTTAGGTCAGCTGGTGGTAGCTGCTTTAGACAAGAAACAAGTTAATATGCTTTGCTTGGATATTCATCCTTTGGCAAGATTTTTGGCCAGAGAATGGGACCGACTCCAGATACAGAACGGACTAGTGTATAGGAGATCTCCTAGTGCACTCGGCAGTGAAAAATGTCAATTGTTACTTCCTCAAAAGTATAGAGAAGTAGTACTCCGGTCATTGCATGATGAATATGGTCATCTTGGTTATGACAGAACTATGGATCTGGTACAAGACAGGATCTACTGACCATGCATGAAGCAAGATGTTGAGGATTATTGTTGTACATGTCTTCGTTGCATTCGGAGAAAGACTCTGCCAACCAGAGCTGCCTCACTGGGTCAAACGGAAAGTAGTGGACCCATGGAACTGGTCTGTATAGATTTTCTGTGCATTGAACCGGATGAAGGCAGGATCAGTAATGTGCTGGTGGTGACAGACCACTATGCCATGTATGCTCAAGCATTTCCCACTCGCGATCAGAAAGCTATTACAGTGGTGAAACTACTAGTTGAGAAGTTCTTTGTAAACTATGGCCTGACAAAAAGGATACACTCTGATCAAGGACATGATTTTGAGAGCAAGCTTGACCATAAACTACTCAATCTGTTGGGAGTCCAAAAAAGCCACCACTCCTTATCATCCTCAAAGGGATCTTCAGCCAGAGCGTTTCAACAGAACGTTGCTAGACATGTTGGGGCACTACCTGCTGAGAAGAAGAGTCGATGGAGTAGACATGTAGCCACAGTGGTGCATGCTTACAACAGTACTAAAAATGATGATACAGGATTCTCGCCTTACTTCCTAATGTTTGGAAGAGAAGCTCATCTTCTTGTTGACGTCACCTTTGGAGTCACAGCTGATGATACACCAGTGCAATCTCACAGCAGTTATGTGGAGAGACTCAAGAAGAACCTCAGATAGGCTTATGAGCTTGCTGAAAAATCAACAGGACAAAGACATCAGCAAAACAAGACTCACTGTGACAAAAAAGTAAAGATGCATGACTTGCAGCCAGGGGACAGAGTTATTTTGAGAAATTTGGGACTACAAGGAAAGCATAAACTAGCTGACCACTGGGGATCTGAGATTTACATAATTTGTTCTCAGTTACCTAATATCCCTGTCTACCAAGTTTGCCCTGAGGGGAAAGAAGGACCCATTAAAACCTGGCACTGAAACAACTTAATGCCTTTAGCAAAATCAGTGAGACTCATGAATCAGGAACCCAGAATGGCTCAGCAGAAGCCTAACTGAAGGCAATCCAGAATGCTAAGGCAGAGAGAAACTATCCTCTCCAATATTCAAGAGCCTATGCTTCCTCCAGCTGAAGGCGAGGAGGATAGTGATGATGAGTGGGGTTTCAGTGGACTTTTTTATGAGGCTGTTCAAGACCCTGTGGTATGTAATCTCAATTTAAATGCACCAAAATGTGTTCCTTGTCATTTTGAGCAGCCCAGACTTAACAACAGACTAAGCAATGTTTCTGTGCCTCTTGTAGAACCTGATACTGATGGAGGTCCTGCTATGCAAACTTCAGAAAATAGTGCTGAGGACAGTCATACCTTTATGGAAAATGAAAATGAAGTTATACAAGAGGAGATCTTAGAAGTAGACAATATGCCTACTGAAGAACTGGATGTTGAATGCGATGTGAGTGACAAACCTTCCAAGCAAAATTCCTTAGCTGTCTCTTCCAAGCCAAAATTGCAGAGACTTTTTCGGCCCCCACAGAGACTTACCTGTAACAGTTTGGGACATAATACACAGGAACCTGTGAACACAGCTCATCAGAGGGTCTGTGCTCATAATCCCTATGCCTCCCACTCCAGTGGTGACACCCCATCCCAAACTAAGCATAAGGCTGATTACCCTTGGTGGAATGTACCTTTTGAATGCAAAAATATTGTTCAATTGATGGTGCATTAGTGTTTGTAAATATTTTCTGCTAATCTACCTTTGACTTGGGGGGACCCAAGATTTTCAAGTGGGGGGAGAGTGTGGCTCCCTCTGTATTTCATTGTAGAAGTAATAGATTGTAGTTTTCCATTACACCACAAGGTGGAGCTCCTTTTAAGGAATATAAGAGACAATTTTGAAAGTGAAAGAAGGGACTAGAACACTAGCTGAAGGAGGGAAGACTGAAACACATAGCTGAAGGGAAAAAGGGCCTTGTAGCATGCATATCTCACCTTGCCTTATTGCTAAGTGGTGCACTGTTTAAATAATTTGTTTATGGTTGTGCTATTGCCTTTTTAAACTAGATGTATCACCTAGAATAAAATCTGTCCCTCTTGCCACCTTGGTGTGTTGGGCCTGTAGGGGTATCACCAGAGTCAGGTAGGAAGGAACCCATATCTCTTCAGCTACACCTGCGGGTGCACTACACATATATATATATAAAAAAGTCAGCGCCACAGCCCTTAAGTTTCACAGAGTAGTATGCCAGGAAAAAATAAAGCATCTGGTTGGCGTTGGGCCATGGACCCTCTCAACAGCTCCCAAAATCATACAAATGTGATGACACACACACCATAGCCCTGTTTCTCCTCTCACTCTCTCCTCACAACTAAAGTGTGGGAAGAGAATGCAAGAGTAACAGGGCTAATCTTCAGCCCACATCACGATTACGCAGTCCCGTCAACTGCTGCAGCCCACAATCTTATGACACATATGTCATAACGTGAACTGAGGCTGAAAAGCTGTTTTTAGGTGAATGGAAGTTTAAATTCTGTGCGTAAGTGGACTTGCTCTATCTGGCACTTTTGCAGCAGAGGTCCCCATATGCCATACCAGCATGTACCATCTCAAAAAAAGCCCTGGTTTAGGGTGGCATTAAGTAACCACCAACTGTGTTGCTTAGTCATGCTGAAGATCACTTGCCTAAAGGTTTGTCCATATCCTTAACTACAATGCCATAGTCCAATGTGTGACATCCCCAAAAGGGGAGCCAATGTAGTGCTTCATGCATTTCCCAATATGGGTGACCACTGCAGCCCACCACTGTAATGTCATCCCTGGTGAGATCTGACCACGGATCAGTCTCATTAAAACTATCAGACCTAACCCCCCTTTGCAGAAAATGCAGAAATATACTTCAACAAAGCAATGTATTACCTCCTATGGGATGGTTTACATAGCTTGGCTGCACATCTCCCTCAGATGGGACGCACAAGTATGCAGAGCTCTACACCATACCTCTCAACGACTTAGAGAAAAAAATCTGGACAAAGCCATAAACAAAAGTAGTACAAAGGCCCAAAAATAGGGACACTTTTTAAATATTGCTCTTAACTTAGAATGTTGATAGACTAGCAGGATTTGCATTTGCATGAATTTTCTGAAGGGTATGAAGTCTGAAACTTAAATGTCTGTCATTATTTTCTAACTTAAATCTTGACTGATTTACCACTAATTTGCCAGAAAACTGCAATTTTATGAAAAACAGACCAAAAATATGAGGTGAAAATCTGTAGAGTTGAGAGGTATGCTCTACACCCATACATTATGTAAGCAGCAGTACAACTACATAGACATGGCTGTACCTGACAGGAGGAACACAAGCTCCTCATGGCACAGCAACCCTGTGTGGTGGACAGCTGATGCTAACAGGCTGTACAATAACAGGTGGACTTTGCTGTGTCACAGTTGGGGTGAGGATGCCCCCTAAAATGGAAACACAATTTCCTCAGCTAAAACAAGCACATAGTGTTGTTGCGATATCCTGTGGAAACAGTATGTGACAAAATTAGCCTCCCCCACAAAGCAGAACCACAATGCACAGTGTAGTTATATGTGTAATCTCAGAGGACAGGCCCAGATTGTTGGTGAACTTGTACTTAATGATACCACATCTAATGGGTCTGTACTTATAGCTAACCTGTTTTCCGACAAGTTCTGTGTCAACTTCACTCCCCTATCCCCATCACATGTGCCACATGACATTCCTACGACCTGTTCCCTATCTTCCATATCTACAGAGCAGGTTGTAACTGTCCTCTCTATGGGGGATACATATCATCTATTGGACATGGCAACATCACAGGCTACATTCTACATGGGATCCACCAAGGTTTACTAACACCACTGGGAACTCCTTACAATCATACTGTAACCACTGAATGCATCCCTGCTGACTGTACAATGGCAACTGTTATCCCCTTGCACAGAGGTGGTGTTTCCACTGACCACCGGAACTATAGACTTATTTGCCTGAGTAGCCATATCTGTATGCCTGTTGGGCAAATCATCATGGAGCTGATCAGCAAACATGCAGTATATGTGATCTACAAACAGTTGACTGAACACAGTTTGGATGTCTGACACGGAGATCATGGCTGTTAAACTTGGTGGACATGTCTGAGGCAGTCATCAAGGTTTTGGATGAGGGGACATCAGGGCATACAACCCCTGAAAGTAGCCAAGCCGTGTGACTGTATCTCCCACTCAGGCATCATTGACAAAGGTAACCACTTAGGCATCCATAGTAATATCATTATGGGGGTCACTAAGTGGCTCATTGATGGCATACATACTCAAAATAGGAAAATTCACCTCCAATAGCTGATCTGTAAGCAGCAGTATTCAACAGGGCTCAGTCCTGTGTCCTGTACTGCTTGGAATCCATTTAACCATGATATGAGTGAATACTGACTGTCTGTAGCTGACAGTGTTGGCTGATGCCTGAAAACTGTGAGCATTAATAGACTCTGTGAGTTATGTCAATATCCTGCAAGAGGGTATTGATGAACAAATGCCTGTTGACATACTAATGGCCATAAACTCCATGCAAATATATATGTAGTATCATTTCCATTTATAACACCTATGATCCTGGTAAGTAGCACATCAGTCAACATGTGATGTACATGCTCAGGGGTGGTAGACCTGGGCACACAGACCTGGCAGGTTTACACCTAATGTACCTGAGATCACCATGTCTTCCCAGTGGTAAGATGGGAATCATATGTCAAAACTCAGGGCACAGTCACCCAAATTGACATACTCATAACCTCCATGTACTCTTCCCTCAGCATGCCAGTATTTGAGTGCAATGGCCATTTGGTACTCCACCTTTCCAAGCACTACTGGCAGTTGCACACAACACAATAGTCCCTCACAAGGGAGCTTCATGTCTTCAGCATCTGTTCAATGGGCTTTGTCTGAAATCAGTTGCCATTGCAGTCTGTGGTATATAGACTACTCAGAGGTTATCTCTGTCTTGCATACGGGACAATGTGTGACCCTGCTTGACTGGCAATGCTGCATATCTGTAGGTAGCATGTTACATGGGTTACTCACTTTAAGGACATTAACCCTGTATGTGACATTAGTAATACATGGTGGTGGGAGAGATCTGTCTAGCAGACTTTAACACACCTTTGAAACAGAATCCTACTTAATGGCAAACAGAGCACCTTAGTGGACCTCATCAGATGCCATCTGTATGATTGCTTGGGTGACCATCATTTCACCACAGGGCTTCCACCTGTGTCCCTTGTGGACAGGGACACTATGTGTTGATCATGTAAATAAGGGTATATACTTGGCTAGGATTGTGAGGGCTGTAGGGCCATTATGCTATTAAAGTTCAAAGATTCGATGATTCTATAAGCTGATGTAAAATGCTGCAACAGCTACACATGCAAACCTAGCTACACTGAGAATAGAACCACTTTCACTTACTGTTAAAAGACAGAGCACAGCACAGAACATTCATGCACTATAAGTTGTCTGCATGTAGATTAGTGCATTTACCTATCTAATGGTACACACTATAGATCACAGCACGTGACACACATGTTACAACTCAAGCCTGCTATTATTATCTCTTTAGGACATATTATGCTTGATGACTTCAGCAGGCCTAGTTGTGGTCAGGCATTTGGAGGCCTTCATCACTTGCTACAACCAAAATACTGCAAAACTCTACCTCTTTCTATGTTACTGAGGTGATCATATTTGTGTTGTAAGGAGATAAACACACACACACACACACACACTCAGTGGCCTGGAGCAAGATTAGAACCGCTAAGTATGTAGTTTTACATACTACACGACAGTACTTATCACACACACTATGGCATAAGTCTGACATTACAATGGCAGCTGGTAGTCTTAAGGTTGCTGACATCAGCAGGCCTTGTAGAAGAGGGCAGTTTGGAAACCAGCAGCAACTTACAGGGCCAAAAAGTGCAGAACTGTTGCAGTTCCATAGTCAATGAGGGATTCTCAGTTGATTTGCATGGGGGATACATGCGCGCACACACACACACACACACACACACACACACACACACACACATACACACACACACACACACACACACACACACACACACACACACACACACACACACACACACACACACACACACACACACACACACCAAGTGGCCTGAAGTAAGATTAGAACCCCTGCCTAACTGCACTTATACATTATTGATCACAGTATTTATTGCACACACCACTGCTTAAGTCTGACATCATAATGGCAGCTGGTAGTCTTAATGTCACTAACATCAGCAGGCCTTATAGAAGGGAGCAGTTTAAAAACTGGCAGCAACTTACAGAGCCAAAATTTGCAGAACTATTGCAGCTTCAATGTAGGAGGGTATACACGTACACAGACAGACACACACACACACACACACACACACACACACACACACACACACACACACACACACACACACACACACACACACACACACACACACACACACACCAAGTGGCCTGGAGTGAGATTAGAACCCCTACCTAGCTTACACACTAAAGATCACAGTACTTACGCCTGTAGGCAAGAACAATATGCCCTGTCCATATGTGCTTAGACAACATTATACATTACACCACCTGCTCACCTGTTGCTGTATGTATGGTGACATCCAGCAGGCACAGGGGTCTGTAGGTAAGTGCATTATGTACTGTTGAGCATAGTGAAAATGACCATGTTAACTATGCTAAATGTAAAGTAACCCATGGAAAGTTCTTCAGCCTTAAGTACTCAGCATTGGGAGTGGACAGTACTGGACATTTCAGATAACATTGTAGAGGTGGTTGAAGACACCCAGGAAACCAGATGGTAGCAGCTTGAATTTATTCTAAAATCCATGGGATTAATACCGCAGTGCAATATTTAAAGTAATAAGCCAGAGATTCTGGCACATACTGTATGAGACCATGATCAAAAGGTAATACTTCTGTCAGAATCATTGCTCAACTAAGAAAATCAGGCATTACAAGAGAAGTTCCAATAGGCAAGGAACATGGGTAGGCTTTATAACATCCACTGGTTAGGCATCATTTCAAGAGCTGAGAACTTGACTTTGTGCAAATTCTTTTTTGGTTTGATGCTAGAAATAGTAATATTTGTGCCATTTAGTGTAAATTGACCAAGGCAATTACCCAGCTGGTATTCTTCGGTGATATAGATCACCAACAGCTCTATACAGTTCTTACAAAAATAGAATTACTCTTGTGGGAAAACTGGACAAAGAAATTCTTTTTATGGAATGCTGAAAATCAGGTGTATGCTGATAATGACTTCTCAGGAATATTTAAGTGAAGAATTAATTTACAAATACAGAGCATGCCTTATGAGAAAACAGTTCAAGTTCTTCCTCCTGTACCGTGTAAGATTACACTTTCTGTTAGGTAAAAAGGTTTTATTGTTTGTTTTAGTGCAGGAAGGCAAAACTGAATGACTGAGGAGAAAATAATGAAAGGAATGGACAAGTCAATGGACAAGTCCAGATAAAATGAATATGGGATCCAAAAACAGATGTGCAGGCAGGTTATAAATGTATGGGGAAAGGATTACTCAAGGGATAAAAATGTAAACAGGCATCATTGAGTGTGCAACAAGTGCTACAGAAGGACCAAAACAACAAGAAAGTAAGCTGATTTTAAGAGGAAAGTATGTCAAACGTATGATGCATTGTGGACTGCCAGGAACAAAAAGGATTTATTAAGTGAATGAAAATTTGTATTTGGAGTGGACCTGGCAAGAAAATGGTAAGCAGGATGTGGTTACATGATAGAAGGAAAAACAGTACTGGAGATGGCTTTATACATAATACAATATCAACATGATCTGAAGAATTAGCCTGTCAATTTGAATGCTAATGGCGCATACCTCTCAACCTCTTAGAGCAAGAAATCTGGACAAAGCCTTAAATAATGGGGGGACAAAGGCCCAAAAATAGGAACACTTTTTAAATATTGCACTTACAAAGTTAAAAAGATAGAATAACAGGTATTGCATTAGCTTGAATTTTCTGAAGGGTATGAAGTCTGAAACTCAAATGACTGTCTTTATTTTCAGACTTCAATCCTCGATAATAGTTTCATAGTTTCATAGTATAGTACTAGGCTATCTGCCCTGGAGCATTTGTAAGCCTAGCCATAGTGATGTGGCTTTGCCACCCCATGAAGTGGTACAAACAATGTACAGAATCAATTTAGAATACTGTGCCTCTGTCTAGTAGTGACACAATGAAGGTCCCCTTATATAATAGAATTAGTTTACTGTGCCCCTGTCTAGCAGTGACACAGATGTGACCCCTGGGGTAAATTTACGATCTCCCATCCACTCATCAAGATTTCTCTTGAAGAGAGTCAGTGAGGGGCTCTGCCTAATACGAACTGGGATCTTGTTCCAAAGCATGGGAAGCCTCTGGGTTATGAATCTATCCCTCCAGCATGTCCTATTCATACTTGTGCTGAGGTTTAAGTCTTTAGCTCTCATGGTCCTGATGGATTTGGATTTTTTGAGATGGAGCATGTCCATCAGATCCTGATTGGACATGGCCTTGTACATCATGCAGAGATCACCTCTGAGCAGGCGGTATGCTACTGAATAGAGCTGAAGTTTCTTTAGTCTGGCAGAATAAGACATATGTTGGAGACCCTTGATCCTCTTGGTGAGGTACTTTTGTGGTCTCTCCAGCTGTTGCAGATGCCGGGTGAGGTACATACCAAATGGGGCATTGTACTCAATCATTGGTCTGATGAGGGAGGAGTATAGGGGTACAATGACATCCTTGGATCTGGATGTGAATCCCTTCATGATGAGGTGTGCAAGGTAGAATGTTTTTCTAACCACTTTGGCAACGTGGGTGTCAAATGAGAGGTCGCTGTCGACTTGAGTCCCTAGGTCTCTGATTACTTTTTCTGTACTCAGTGGGTTGCTGTCTATGTGATAATTTGTGGGTACTTTGTTTTTCCCAAAGGGGATGACTATACATTTTTTGGCATTTAGTTTAAGGCCGTGACTCCGGCACCAGTTGTCCATTTCTGTGAGGCCTTTTGTAGGATGTATGTGTCCGCTGGTGTATCGACTATGGCACCTAGTTTGCAGTCATCTGCAAACTTTGTCAGCCACAGCCCTCCCATGTTTGCTTTAACATCTGAGAAATAAATGCTGAACAAGAGGGGTCCCAGGACAGATCCCTGTGGGACACCACTTGTGACTGGCTTTGAGTCTGACATTGCTCCAGCGATTTTAACTTTATGGGTTCTGTCCTTTAGCCAGTTTGCAACCCATCTAGTGACATAAGGGTTTACGTTTAAGCTGTTGAGCTTATCTATGATGCCTGAGTGGGGTATTGTGTCAAAGGCCTTAGCCAAGTCCAGGTAGGCTGTATGGACTGCTTTGCCCTCATCAATGGCTCTAGTGACTGTTTTGAAAAAGTCAACCAGGTTCAAGAGGCAGGATCTGCCCTTTACAAAGCCGAACTGGGTGGGGTTAAGTGTCTGTAGGTCCCCTATGTCTCTGTTTATGAGTTCCATAATGATTCTTTCCATAGCTTTGCAGACTAGGCTGGTTAAGCTTATGGGGCGGTAGTTTCTAGGGTCTGTAGAGGCACCCCCTTTGTGGCGTGGGACCACTGTTGCTGTACGCCAGTGTTCAGCTACATATCCCGAAGTAAGGCTAAGGTTAAATAGCATTTTTATGTGTGGGTTTAGCTCCTCTTGGAGTTCACGTAACACGCAACCTGGGATACCGTCAGGTCCCAATGATGCTGTGTTTTTATCTTTGTTTAGGGCGGTTCTCACTTGGACATCTGAGATGATGGGGAGATTACATTCAGCTGGGATAAGTATTTCTTCTTTTGGGGGTGAGGGAGGGAAGAAATTTGCACTGAACCTGTCAGCCAGAATGTTGGCAATATCTGTGGGTTCAGTGTATTTTTTGTTGTTGTGAACCAACTCTGAGCATATCTGAGGGTTTCCGCCCAGGTTTCTAACATAGCCAAAGAAGGCTTTGTGGTTATCTTTAGTGTCCTTAGCGATTTTTCTCTCAAAGTTGGCCTTGGATGTTTTTATGAGAGAATGTAGTTTTCTGCTAATGTTGATCAGAGATGTCTTCCCTTCATGGGATTTTGCTCTGACATGCAGTAGCTTCCTTCTTTTGTTATACAATTTGTTAATGGCTGAGGTCCACCAGACAGGATGCTTGCCTTTGGTGGAGAGGGACTTGGATTTATTTGGGATTGCATGATCCATGCATTCTTGGAGATGTCCATAGAAAGCATTTGTGAAGGATTCGCATTGTGGGATGTGGTATCCACTGGCACAGTGGGCTTAAAGGATACCATCTCAGTCTTAAGAAGAGTGAAGTCTGCTTTTGAGAAGTTTTTCACTGTGGTCTTTTGTGCTGGGGTGGAGGTGGGATATGTATATCCAGGGTGATTAGTTTGAGGTCAGATCTCACTAGGGAGGGTATACTTCCGTGTGGAGCATTTTGTCCCCATGTTTGTGATGATCAGGTCTAGTATATTATCTCCCCTAGTGGGAGAGGTGACTAGTTGTTCCAGTGCATTTGAGTTTATGAACTCCAGGAACCTTTGGGCCAGGGTATTAGGGCTAGAATAATGTACCCAATCTATGTTTGGGTAGTTGAAGTCTCCCAGTATGATGGTATTTTGTGATACATTCATATCCTCCAATGTCTTCAGGAAGGCTGAGTGGGGTTCCTGAGTTTGGGAGGGTGGTCTGTAACATGCTACCAGTTGTATAGCAGTTTTGCCTATGGTTAGTTGCACCTGTATGGTCTCTGATGCTTCATGTGTTGCTACTAACCTGGAGGTGTGGGTGTCCTTGATGAATATGGACACCCTCCCTTTGTGGTTCGGCCTGGGTTTTGGGGCCAAAAAGCATGATACGAGGTATAGCCTGGTAGCACTGGGGTGCTCTCAGGAGCCTTGAACCAGGTTTCAGTTACTGCACAGACGTCGATGTTCTCCATGCTGAGGAGTTCATCAAGTGCCTGCATCTTGAGATTTAGACTTCTGGCGTTGAGCAGCATTACCCTTAGTTTTTTTCCATTTTTGTTTTCTAAGGCGGAGGGTTTGTCTTTTGAGCCTTGCCTAAAAAAGGCACTATGGGGGTGGCAAGAGCCTTCGCCAATAACCGGAAGCCCAGTGGTGACAGGTGTAAGCCATCCCTTGTGAAGCAGCGTGGCTTGTCCAACATGTCATCCCAGGCAGACAGATATTGGATCCCCTTAGAATGAAACCAGTACTTGAGCCAATTATTAAAGCTGATCATCTTGTCTTTGTATTGTGGTATCATTCTTGGTGAGGGCAAGATGCTGCTCAGGGTCAGGGTCATACCAGCCTGGGCTACATAATCGGAGAGCTCCTCTATGTCTCTTTTCATGTAGTCCAGGGAGGTACGTCTCAGGTCATTCACACCAGCATGGACAATGATGGAATCATATTTGTACTTGCTTTGGAGTGACTTGAGTGCATGTGTTATATGGCAGATCCTAGCTCCCGATAGGCAGCTCACAGTCACCCTCTCCTTGTTCAGCTTGGTCAGTGGGACATCAGTGTGTCTGACTATAGAGTCACCTATTACTAGTGTATCAGGCATGGTGTTTGGCCTTAAGGGCTGTGATTGGTTGACACACTGATTTATTGAAGTATGTGTTGCATGTGTTTTGTTTTGAGGTGGTGGATTTTTGGATGTCTGCTTTGGGAGCCTCTGTTGTTTTGGTAAGTTTTTTATTAGAGCCTCCGAGTATGTCTTTGTGTTTTTATGTGTTTGGTTTGCAGTTGTGGTAGGTCTATGTGGGACTGGGATTGTTGTGTGTGTGGTTACCATCTCCTCCTGTCTGGTCATGCCAGCACTGAGTTGAGAGAGTTCAGCCTCCAGTTTGGCTATATAGTTGCATCTCTCACATGAATTTGTGTTTGTTGGGAGGAGGAGAGGGTTGTCTGTGTACATGAGACAATTGTAGCATTGTCTCAAGATACCCAGATTGACCAGCTGAACTGGAGAGGACGCCAGTAATCTACCACTCGACATGCTAGAACAGTATAAGTGAGTGCTGTACCTTTAAGGGAAGTGGATATTCACAGGGATGGTAAGTAGATGTAGTGCTTTACTTAGTACGAGAGTGCTTACTTAGTAGACAAGTATTGAGAACAAGTGCTAGGCTTATAATATAGTGAGTAGTCTGATTATACTAAGAGTAGAGCTTCCTTAAGGGAAAATTTGAAGAGCAGACCTGGCAGAGCCAGAAGAAGTTTAACCTTGTTTAACCAGCGCTGCGCTATGTGCACAACCCCGCAAAGCCGTGCAAATGCGGATTTTAAACAGTGAACTACAAAAGAGCTAGAAATGGTCCAAAACAACCAATTACTACAGCTTCTTGTGCTGAGGTCACTTCCTACAGGGACAGGTAGGCTGCTCAAGGCTCCCCACTCCCACTGGTGAGCAAAGAAACTTCCTTCTATCCAAGTAAGGTAATGGACAACACAGGAACTACACCACAGCCCAGAATACAGCAATGTCTGTAAACTGGTCTAAACTAGTCGAGGAAGGCGGGAAAACAAGGATTATTTTTTTGTTTTTTTGTTTTTTTGATAGAAACACACAGAAAATGCAGAAACAGTGATAAATCAGTTACACAGGCTAGCACACTTTAGTGGGCAGCCTCCACTGTTAAATTAAACAAACAAACAAACAAACTTTTGATCAAATTCGACTAAAGTGTAACTTTAAGTGCAGATTTGAAAATAATGCAGCAAACAGTTAAAAAACAGTTCAAGCTAGGTCAGGGTAAGCCAATGATTTGCCAGAAAACCACAATTATATGAAAAACAGACCAAAAATATGAGGTAAAGATCTGGTCATTCTGCAAAAAATATGTACATTTGAGAGATATGTAATGGTGATGCTGGAAAACAGGTACAAATGGAGATGTGAGGAAAGAATGGATGCAAATACAAAATGCCATGAAAATGAGGTAAGAATATATTAAGGCAATATTCTGTTTATAGGTGACTCCATGGTTAGACACACTAATGCTTCACTCTCCAGGCTAAACAAAGACTTGAGACTTACCTCCATGGATAACATGAAGAGGAGCATGATGGAGTTTTCAGAACATTCATCTGAAAAGAGAGTGAAACCAATATTGATCAGTATCCTAGCATTGCCTAGAATGATGATGCAGTACAAAGAAAAGATAATTGACTTGAATTATTGGCTTAACTTCTGGTGTCATTTTTTTGGGAATCCAGCAAGTATCAGCTTGGGATGAGATTTATTTATTTATTTATTTATTTATTTATTTATTTTATTTGTCTTTTTTTTAACCTGTGGCCCATTTTCAGTGGAGACCTGAGGAGAAAAGCTCCAACATACAAAACACCTGTGACACTAACATTAACAGTTTCATGTAGGTAATATGAAAAATATTTATGGCACTAGCAATAACAGTTTCATGTGCGTAAAAATGAAAAATAAGACTACATACATTTTGCCAAAAAGAAGTTTATGAAAAAAAGAACAGATTGAACAAAATGTAGATTTGCAATAGCAAACAAAAAAGAAAAAAATATAAGCCCCCAATACATCTTAATGACTGGGTGGGAATACATGGAAAATTTGAGTGCATGAGACAAATAGTTATAAGATGAGAGAGGAGGACAAGGATGCATAGTAGCTCATTGGAAGAGAGAGATAATAGATTTAAGTATAGCATTAGTCAGAAGCACTGCTAACTATTCGATTAAGTATGTGTTATTCAGAGGATCGGCTAAAGTTAATACAGTGCAAGTTATTATAAAGGTAATGTATCAGAGAGGAGAGGAGAAATGATTGCAGACATTTGTTTGAGGGAGAATTGTAATGTATCAGAGAAGAGAGAACTTATTGTAGACAGTTGTTGGAGGGAGAATTGTAGTAGGGTGGTGACAAGTACAGCAGGGAGAGTTAGCAAGGTAGTGCTTTAATTCACTTTTGAAATGGCTGGATGATTGAATAGAACATAGATAAGTTGGGAGTTTGTTCCAAGTCTGAGATAAGGAGCATTTGTAAAGTAATCTACCTATTGTTTTCTTTGACATGTAGGTGTCAAGTAGCATTTGGTCGGTGGTACAGAGATACCGAGTGGGTTTGTATAATGATAGGAGGGTGGACAGAGAGGGGCAGTTTTCAGGTTGGTAAAGAAAAGAGTGTGCCATCTGCAGCTGAGAGTTGGAGTAGTTGAGGGAATTCAAGCCACTATAGTTGTTTTAGGGCCAGGCAATGATGGGATTTGTAAGGAGAGTTACGGGCAAGTCTGGCTATTGGGTTGTATGTTTGTTTGAGTTTGGTTAAAAGATTAGCTTGTAGGTGGGTAAATATAGGGGAAGCATAGAGTAGACAGGGGAAGAGGTAGGCTTGAGTAAGAAAAGATCTAGAGGTGAAGGATAAGAATTTTTTGTTTTTGTACAGTAATCCAAGTTTTTGATTGGTCTTTTTGATAGATCGTTGGATATGGAGGTCAAATTTCAGTTGGTCATCAATTGTGATTCCTAGAAATTTGGTATGGGAGTCAACATGAATGATGGCGTTGTCTATGAAGAGAGACTGAAAGAAGTTTTAAGGTTGTGAGGTTGGACATAGATTTTGGAAAGAAAAGAAGAAGCTTGATTTTCTTTGGGTTAAGAATGAGTTGATTATTGATTAACCAGTATTCAGTGGTGCTAAAAGAAGTCTGTGTGAGGGAGTGAAGGTCAGCAGGGTGATCAGAGATGGTAATTAGAGTAGAATCCTCAGTGTACTGGATCAGTGATCAGGTGCAGGAGGCTGAACATAAACTGTTAGTAATAATATTAAAGAGGAGGGGCCTAGGATGGATCCTTGGGGGGCACCAGTTTGAATAAGTAAGAAAGGTGAGCAGGGGGACTGCCATCCAACAGATTGCTGTATGTTATTAAGATAGCTAGAGAACCAGAGAGTAGTGGATGTGGAGAGGTTAAGTTCAGTAAGTTAAGTAAGGAGCTTGTTGTGTGAGATGGTGTCAAATGCTTTGGAAAGGTCCAGGAAGAGACATGGTACACATTTACTGTTATCTCTAGCCTCTGCTATGGTCTAGGTAAAGAATAAAAGGGTTGTAGATGTGCTGTGATGGGGTGTACATCCATGTTGAAAGTGCGTAAGGAGGTTTTCCTGAAGTAGATATTTGTGAAGTTGACCATAAATGCATTTCTCCAGAATTTTAAGAGAAAGGGGAGAATATGGCAATTGGGCAAAAATTAGAAGGCTCAGTGGAGTTTCTTTTTTTGTGCAGTGGAATAGTATAAACATTTTTCCAAATTTTAGGGACTGTAGATTATTTGACAGAATGGTTGATAAGGATGTAGGTTGTCGAAGGGAGGAAAACAAGGTTTATGTTTCTGCAAGAAGGATTTTATATAGGAAGTGGAAACATGTTTCAGGGAGAAGGCTGAATGGAGGTAAATGGTGGAGGGGTAGAGGATTGTGATAGGTTATTGTCAGGAGGTGTTAGTTTGTGAATAGATTCAGTGAAGTAGTTATTTAGAAGGGTGGTGGTTTCAAGAAGAGTTTTATTGAGGAAGGGGTTGGGTGTAGAGGGTTGACAGCCCTGGCTGCTTTGCCAGGTATGGGCTGCATTTCTGTCCTCATGGCTTCCACATATTGGCTACGACTTTCTTCCCCATAGTACCTTTACAGGAAATGTCAGTCTCTTCAAATTATCCACATAGGCAACCACAATTATAACCATTTAAAAGTAGCACTGCTAAATGCTAGAAGCCTAAACAAAAAGCCACTCTCCTTACGGACATTCCTAACTCTTAAAAATATAGATATATGTGTAGATACTGAAATGTGTTTTTAGATCAGTGAAAGCAACCCCCCTACATTGTAATACAGAGTTTTAATGCCTTCCACTTCTTGAGATCCAAAGCTGAATTATATGTTGTAGCTGGTGGGAGTGTATCTATGTTCCTAAGAACCCCTTTCACATCAAGACTCAATGCAGGACAATGACTTAGAACTCCTCTACATTCTTCTTAGTACCACATGGTAGCCAACTACCATACCCTTCTGTGACATTTGCAGATAAACTGATATCCCTCACCATTGAACTGAATGCTATCCTTTTGAGTAACTTCAGCTGTCTCTCCATTAACTGGGGAACCTACACCAATACAAACAAGTATGCACAGAGATTCCTGGATTTCATTAATGCCAACACATTGGACCAACTAGTTCCAATCCTAATGGGGAGGTTAAACATTTTAGACCTGGTTCTAAAAAATACAGCTCCCTGTTCACAGATCCCACCACTACAACATCTCTTGCCAAATCTGATCATTGTTCAGTGACATTTACTCTAGGTATGAGAGCTGAGTCACCTCAAAAATATCTCCATCTTCAGAAATTACTACAAGGCAAATTCTCAGTTAACTGAAGACTTGATGAAATTTAAACACCCTTTTCACCCAGATGTCCATTTCACATGCCGGGATTTTCACAGATAAATTCTACACCTGCCTCCAAGCTAGCACTGAGACCTTAGTCCCCATTAAACATAAATATAAAGGAAAGTTTAAGAATAAACCCATTTGGTGAACCAGTATCAATAAACTATACAATAACAGGAAGAAATAACTAGCTTGTAAAAGCAAACCTAACACCCTATTTGCTAGAGAAGAGCTCAAAATAAACAACAAAAAATTTGAAACAAAATCAAATCCTTCAAAAGCAAATCTGAATCATGACTTGCCATCCATGCTAAGAATAACCGTAAAATTTTCTTCAGCTATATAAGGAACCTAAGAAATAATAACCAAGAATGCTCAGAGTTAATACAAATAGGATCATATACTCACAGTGTCTGCCCAAGATTTCAAGACTGCCTATATCATTATTTAGGAGATCCATAATGATGTACTCTATTGTCCTGCAGATAAGGCTGATGAGACGGATTGGTGTAAGGTTTCCTGGGTCAGTCATGGGTTCTCTTTTGTGTGGTGCAGTTACAATAGTTTTTAATACTTTGATATAAATCCAGAGGGAAGAATGAACTTGTATGAATATAGTAAGAAGTCAGCCAGGCAGTGTTTGGTGCTTGCAAGAAGACATCTGGCACATTTTTATCTTCCACAAGCTAGTCTTTTTTTGACTTGGATAGAGCACTTGGGGCTTTGGGGGGTGGCATAAGGATACAAAGATGCTGTGAGTAATTTAAGGGAAAAAGAAGGTAGCTTTTGAACTGAATTCATCAGCTAATATGTTGGCAGTGCCCTCGGAGCTTGGATATTTATTTATCCTTTGCTGACCAGGTTAGTCCCACTAGGTTAGTAGCCTCTTTACAGGGTAGACTTGAGGTAGCATTTATATTACTAGGGGAAATTTGGCCAGGGCACTTCAGAACTTACCCTGCCTTTGGAGCTGCTAAATGGTGCCGGGGACTCCTACAGCAGCACAGAAGAGGCCTAATGGAAGCAACGGCATGGAAGAGAAAAGAAAATGTATGGGGAGTTTGAAGGGGGGAAAAAAGGATTTGGAGAAAAATGTATTTGATATGCAGTATCAAATTGCAGATAAAGGTTCCTGTGTGGTGGATGATACAAATTAGTAGCAGTTAAATGTCTCAAATGAAAATGAGAGTGAAGCAAGTAAATCTGTTGGAATGGTGCAGGTGATAGAATTGGCATTAGGATGGCTTGCAGATGACTTTCTATTGAAATTAGTGGTGCAGGCTGATCCAGGAGACAGCTCTGCTGTTTCTTGGGATGAGATGCTAGAAAACTTTTTTGGAAATGCCAGGGGTGTTAATGTGGAGAAGGTACCACAGCAAGAGTTAATCAGGTAATATGGCAATGGTAGAAAGTAAAAGAGGAAAGCAGCAGCAAACTGAGAAGGTGTCCGGTTTGCTGGCAGAAGAGAATGCAGTAATTAAATCATATGCACAATGACAGTAGGCAAAAAAAGAGAGAGCAGCAAGTCACTGTAAGAAAAATTGTTGTTAAAAAGAAATGAAGACCCACTGTGAGCATAAGAACAATAAATGACACTGTATTAGACAGATATTATGTATGGGACAATTTGATAGCGTTTCTGGATTTTAAAGCGTAAGAAATTCAGTATTTTATACATAATACTGCCAGAGACTTTTTGTGACTTAACATTTGAACCTAATGGACTGATGATAAAATTTCTGGAAGTGTGTAACAAAAAGAAGGACATTCATCCTGGGAGCAATCATTTGTTGAAAAATACATGTGGTGTTTCTCTGAAACTGTTGATAATATTGTGAAAGTTAAAGATGAGAGAAACTTACAGAATGGGAGGTAAAGGTTGGAAGCTGATTTGAAATGTGAAAAAAAACACAAACACGGTGAACACTTGACAAGTGTCATTTTTGTGGCTGATCATAGAGGGATATTAAGACATGCTGACTAGCCTAAATCATGCTTTTTGTAGAGACTTTTCTCATTTAATTAATGATTGTGACAGGATAGAATGTAACCAGTGGCATGAGAAAGGACACACAGCCAGAAGGTGTGTGCCTAAGTACAGGTTATGTAAAAAAGGGGCACTTTTGGATGGATTGTCAAGAGCAAACAGTAACTTATGTAAAATAATGGGAATGAGAAGAAAACATGCACAAAGGAGGTTCACAGATTAGTACTAGGCTAACTTCCTTTGTGGGCTATTTTTTAATCCTAGCCAATTACCCCATGTGAGAATCAAAACCCACCTTGTGTCGGTAAGGTGAACACCCTAATGATTATGCTGACCTTCCATCATAAAATTGTCTGCAGACTGATAGTTGAATAAACACACACACACACACACACACACACACACACACACACACACACACACACACACACACACACACACACACACACACACACACTCAAATTGACTGCTGTGAGATAAGAATCCTCACCTATTTAGTTGCATAAGCTAGGGAACACAGTACTCAGTGCTTGCACTGACTCAGATATATGGGAGGGCAATGAGAGGCTGGGAGAAAGGCTGAACTCAGTGAAGAAGAAAATGTAGAAGAAGAAAAAATATGAAGGGGAAAAAGGAGAAAAGAAATTGCATGCAGGAAGAGAGGTCAGAAGAAGGGACTGACACTAATACTTTTTCTGAAGTTCTAGTCAGTGAAAACTCTGAGGGGGGAATTTAATAAAGCCTACATGGTCTTTTTTACCATGTGGGTATTGTGTCATGCTGCTGACATGAAACTAAGCAGGTGTGCGATCCATTAAGCACTGCTGGATGGCTCGCATGTACACGCCAACATGAGTAGTTCTGTGATATGCAAATCACCTCATAAGCAGGTGGAGCTCATGCAAATGAGTTAGGTAGAGTGATCCAGCAAGCAGACAGGCAGCCCTGCAGACCCCTTGTCAGTGTCCATAGTGTACACAGAAAAAGTCCATGTACAGGAATGTAGACAGACAAAAGGGGCTGTAAAAATAGAAATAGAGGAACATAAATGGCATGCCACTCACAGATATGAGTGAAAATATCCACTGTGTGTCTCAAAAGTTACAGAAAATATGTTAAAACACATTTTGTGTAATAATCTGGGCATGTATGAGCAGCACGCCGCAGTGTGCAAATCTGCCTTAAAATAAAAATTAAAAAAAATGTGGAAATAAATTAATTTTATGAGACAAAAATGTATTACAGGACCCTGTGTGGAGTATCTACAATGGTGCATTGGTGCTGTTGCTAATGTGGTAGGGCTTGGAAGCGTGTAGTATCCAGGTTGTGAGCATGATCCCTATGCAAATGAAAATGTGGGTAATCGTGTCTGCATAACCCCTCTGTGTAGGCAGAGAACCATGTTGGTATCCATTCAGGCAGTAGCTGACATCAGGAGAGGATGTGTCCAAATCACTACTATGCTGATTGGAGCTTAGCTGCACCTGTTTGTGCGGCACTCCGCCATGCTGAGCGTGGAAGTCTGGGAGGGTGTGCTCACTGACTTCTAAGCTTTGTTGACCTACGGGGTGTGTGGTTCTGCCTGTTTGCACAGTACACTGCTGTGCTGAGCGTGGATGTCTGAGGGGGTGTCCATTGACTGCTAAGCTTTGTTTACCTATGGGGTCTGCATTTGCATGCCGCACTGCATTACTGAGAGTATCTAAAAGGCAAATGATGTATTACTTAGTTTTGACCCTTGTTTAATTTGAACTAGGGCCATTAAATGTTGCTCTCCTGGATAACTTTCATTGCTCAACACTTCCTCACCTTTTTCTCCTATATACAGACCACTACTTGTTGATTTCTTCCTGCATTAATATCTGCCTACCCTTTTCTAAATTCCTTTCTATCTTCCCACTTTTGTACTTCTTTTGTCTACCCTCTTCTACTCACAAAAATTCTTACTCACAAATTATCTACAATTACAATTTCTTACGCAATCTGCATTTTTTTTGAATTTCCTCTGAGTTCCTCAAGTAAATTATTAGCTAGTTTTTACATTATATACATATACACTATATACACTTTTATGTCACATACTAAAATTACTGTGCTGTACTGCTTGAAATTAAGTAATATGTATTGATTCTATTGTTTTAGTCTACGGTCTAAATTGTATTTTATGTTGAAATTGACTAACTTGTATTGATTCATACTGTTTTAGTCTACTGTCTAAACTGTATTGTATGTGTGGAGCTTTTCTCCCCAGATCTCTGCTGAAAATGGGCTCCCAGCCCAGTCGGACATTACCAGGTAAACAAATGTAAAATAAAAACTAAATAAATAAGTGATGTTAATGATATACTAGGCAGATGCAAAACATCATGGATAGCCAATCATGCAGGCAGCACCTACAGTAGAGCACTATAAAGTATGCATGCATCCTACAATCAGGATTTCCACCAATACTCTGCACCATTGGAGTACAGACTTGGGAATTTTAACTGAAAAAATGCTAGGGGCTGCTGTAGGTCTGCTACATCTGTATGTGCTAGATGCTGAAGTCAATGCTGCTGCTGCTGCTGACAATAGGCCTAGGCAGAGAAGGAGAAGAGTGTTCAGGCCCAGGGTAACCTTCCATGATCTACATGAGCTGGAGATTGTAGAGCACTACAGGGTGGACAGGGACATACTACAAGAAATCACTGAGCTCTGCCACCCTCCACTCAGACCCAGAGCCAACAGAGGGGAACCCATCCCAGTGGAAACAAAGGTATATGTATCCCTTAAGATAATAGCCACAGGTACCTTTCAAAGACCACCTGGCACATGATGGGGGTCTCACAGGCATCAGCATCCAGGGTACTCCACCAGTTCCTGTATGCCATGCTACCTCTTGCCAGTGAGCCCATTTATTTTCCCCTCACCCCTGAGGTAAGGGACAGCAATATGCAACACTTCTACAGTGTAGCACACTACCCTGACTTACTGAGTGCCATAGATTGCACTCATGTACACATCAAGGCACCACCTGTTGAGGAGGGTAGAATCTATGTCAACCACAAGGGGTACCACTCCTTCAACTGCTAGGCCATATGCAATGCCCAGGGGCATTATCATGAATGTATGCGTTGGCAGCCCTGGCAGTTATCACGACTCCCATATCTGGCATGCATCAAAGCTGTACCAGATGTTTGCTAGGGGGGCATCCCATATGGCCATTTACTGGGGGATGTTGGCTACACACTGGAACCATGGATGATGACACCCATAAGAAATGCACACAAACCCACAGAAGAATGCCATAATGAGGCACACGCACAAACTAGGAACATCATAGAGAGTGTGTTTGGGATGATGAAGTCACGGTTCCAGTGCCTCGCTATATCTGGTGGACCCCTGCAGTACTCTCCAGCCACATGTGCACATATGTTCACCATATGTGCCATGCTACACAATCTGATCCTGCAGAAACAGCTGCAACAGGATCAGCAAAGGGAAGGGATACACAACCCCCCACCAGTGCCTAGGTCACCAGAGCTACACACACAGGAGGACTTGGTGGAGGAGCCCCCTGATGATGTCCTTGTAGGCAGATGCAAGTGTGCCGAGTACTCCCTGGCATTGGCTAAGAGACTACGCATAGCACATTCACTGACAACCTAGGGCCCTAGGGACTGACACCTTACTCCTTCTCACATACATATATTAAAATAGCTGATGCCAGGCAACCCACACAACCTGTAACTATCCATGTATTGGCTGTGCTGCTTGCTTCACAAAGAGTCAGTCCTGAACTACAGGTGTGTCAACTGCTGGATTCACAAGTCTGTAACCTACGCACTAATTGTAAGCATTACTATAATATGGTATTGTGTATATGGATCTGCTGCTGTTATACAAGGAATTATAGTGGACTATTTGGACAGATGTAACATCCACATGGGACTACAGATACTCGATCCAGTAGTATGTGGTTCTTAATATTCACTAGGCCTCATGGTTGGAATATTTACGACAGCAGGCGAGGGAGATGTTAAACAGTGGCCACACATGATACGTGGGAAACTGTCTACCCAAGCTGATCATGTGCTGTTGTTCCCCCACCCCCAACATAGCAGTGTACCCATATAAATACTTTAGCATATCAGTGGACCAGGCAATCTCAGGGCTGTAACGTAGATGCATACATTGTATGTCGCTCTTCACACAGGATAACAATGAACATATTTATGCTGTTGATTGTGTGATGAATGACTTCTCTCTGTTTGGTGACCTGTGTGGCTCAACTAGTATGGGTGATGGTGTAGATGGTTCTAATCTGGAATTAGTCTCATCTTTTGCATGTGAGGTAGTACTACGTCGGTGTTTTCACAGACTGTCATACCTCTCAACCTCTTAGTGCAAGAAATCTGGACAAAGCCAGAAAAATTGAGGGGCTAAAGGCCCAAACATAGGGACAGGTTTTAAATTTTGTTCCCATAAACCTAGAAAGTTGCTGAAATTAAAAGTGTTGCATTATTATATATTTTCTGAAGGATATAACATCTGAAACACAATTTTTTATCTGTATTTAGTATAATGTAGTGACGTCAATATTCAATAATTCACCAGAACACCACAAATGTATGAGGGACAGAGCAAACATATGAGGCAAAACTCTAGACATTCTGTGAAAATCAGGACAGTTGACAGGTTTGCAGACTGTCAGTCTGCTGGTTGTGTAACATTACCAACCGCAGTTACAGATTAAGTACAGCACACAGCTGGGAAATGCCATGAAGATTTTAAGTGAAGTGCAGTACTGCAGAAACAGGGTCAGATTTTAATGTCTGTAACATACAAAATTCCGGACTGGAGTACAGATATGTGTGGCCTGGAGTCACTTTATCAGTACTGGCAGTCCCACTGGGCATGACCAGACACTTAGTTAAAGTGAGCTCAGTTCTGTAGCCCTTTCATCAAAATGACCCGTTATGTATAAATATCTAAAACTGAAGCAACAATGGTGTTACTGCCAATTTCAAACGACACACAACGATACCACACCAAAGAAAATTTATTGCATAAAGCTTTCGGTCTACACCCTTCATCAGTATAAAGCAATAACAGTACTACAACATTTAAATAGGAGAAATCATACAGTCACATGCTTCAGCCCATCCCACAACTTAATAATCAGCTAAATCTTAAAAAGACAACACAGCAAATAAAAACATTAAAAATGCTGTCTGTCTATAACATTATGAAAAATAAAACTTAATTTATAAAAAATGCATCATAATATACTAATGCATAATAATATACTATCATGCTAAAATAACATACAATTAGAAATATTACACATATCTATTATATACAATATTTTAAAATGTGTAAATGCAAATATGCAAACACATACATCCACAAACAGATATATGCAGACACATCTGCTTGAAGCCTAATAATCCACTCTAATTCTTTTAACTCTAAACAGTTGTTTATGTCTCCCTTCCTCAGATTAATATCTACTACAGCCAATACTCTAAATCTAAAAACATGCTTTTCACCTGGTGTAGTAGATATTAGATGTAATTAGATTATTAGGCTTCAGGCAGATGTGTCTCCTGGTCTAAATAATGCTGTCAGCTTAAAGCCTTTATTGATGAAGAGGCAAAGGGAAAGGTTATGAAATGCATATATTTATGCATGTTTATTAAATGTATGCTTTTTATAAGAGTGTGTGTATATGTACATATATGTATGTATATATCTGTTTGTGGATGTATGTGTTTGCATATTTGCATTTACACATTTTGGAATATTGTATATAATAGATATGTGTAATATTTCTAATTGTATGGTATTTTAGTATGATAGTATATTATTATGCATTAGTATATTATGATGCATTTTTTATTAATTAAGTTTTATTTTTCATAATGTTATAGGCAGACAGCATTTTTAATATGTTTTTATTTGATTTGTTGTCTTTTTAAGATTTAGCTGATTATTAAGTTGTGGGATGGGCTGAAGCATGTGACTGTATGATTTCTCCTATTTAAATGTTGTAGTACTGTTATTGCTTTATACTGATGAAGGGTGTAGACCCGAAAGCTTTATGTAATAAATTTTCTTTGGTGTGGTATCGTTATGTATAAATATCTACACATACAGACATATACATATCCGTCTGTCACTATCTCTCTGTCTCAAATGCATAGTATACCTATCACTATGTCATGTCAAATAAATAGATATATACCAATATATATATATATAGCTATATATATTTAAATGATGAATACACTCCCCCCGTATATCTACATAACACATATACATAGCATACACACACAGCTACATATATATATATATATATATATATATATATATATATATATATATATATAATGTATATATGCATATATTTGTGTATATATATATATATATATATATATATATATATATATATATATATATATACACACACACATATACATCCCTGTAATATACAGAAATATGTGTGTGGATGTCTGTATTGTCTGACATATCCTAATAATGGTGAATAAATCTACACTATCACACAGCCAGACTGTTGCTCAAAGGATCCAAACTAAGGGGGCAACAGTACATAATCTACTTACCCACAGACCCCTGTGCCTGCTGGATGTCCCCATGTAGACAGACACAGGTGAGCAGGTGGTGTAATGTATAATGTTGTCAATGTGCGTATGGACAAGGCACATTGTCCCTGGACAGGTTCACCTATGTAACTGCAAACGCCACATATGGGCATACTGGTAACTGTACACACATAGCTAGGAAAAAAACAGTTATCTCTCTGCTATGATACTCATTCGCAGTACCTGAGTTGACATTCTCTGTGAATAAATATTACTGAATGGCATGACAATTTATGTACATGTAGATTTGCTATAGGGATACATGAAGTGTGTTCCTATCTGCAGGCCTGTGACTTCATCAGTTAAAAGCAGTCAATTCACTTGACATGCATTGCGTGGATAAAGAGTGCATGAGTCTGTCATCAATTGCTGGCATTACAATACTGAAAATTCAATGCTACACATCACTGAATTTGAACCCAGGATTCTGTGTGACAAAAATGTGCTGTTTATGAGGGATTTAACAGACTGCACTACTGAATCACTGCTGCAGCAGTTGTATTTGCAAGACATATGTGCACACCTAAAGGTTGTGACAACTATGTTTTACATCCAACAGTATGTGTGAGGCTTTATATGGATGTATTTCTGCACCAGGGTTCCAGATGCACATGTATTTTGCCATTAATGCCTTAGCATGTGTCTCTCTACATGTTGCTGATAAAAAGGCAGAAGTACCTGCTATCAGAGGCCTCACTTACATCCATTACTATGTCTTTGGCTTTGTATTGATGTACTATTGCATCAGAGTCCTGGGAACACTCCCATGGTTTCCATTAAGTTTTATTCAACAGTGCCATGCAGCTATGCTGAAACATGCTTAATGACTGTAACTAGCAATTACTGTTTTTGAAGCACCTATTTAAAGTAAGAGTTGTGTGTTATGGCAGGTTAATGCATTAGTCCACAGGTGTGATGGAGATGGATTCAAAACATGGGGCAGGTGTTTATTTTGTAAATGTTTAATAGAATTTGAAAGACACATATAATCAATATAGCTCTATTTAGCTGAGCTTAGCGAATCTGCGTGATGCAGTACGTAGCACAGTATCTCGCTAAAAATATATAAAGAAAAGAAAAATGGGGAGACAGGAAAGTGGTCAAATGGGGTGCAAGCAGGGGGACAATTTAGTGGAAGCCAGGTAGGGGTGTGCAGGAAGGGTGTAGGAAAGAACCATAGCTATCCATTTCTAGTACAGCAACAACTGTGCACTTTGACAGAATATGTACATAGAGGATTTGAACTCTCAGCAACAGAGAGAGGAGTGAGGACAACATAACTGTGTTGTCAAGCTAATTGAACAAAATTACTTGTATCCAGTGGACGCGTGAAAAATTGGAGAGTGATATATGGGGCAATATTTTTTTTTTTTGGGACAGGTGCCCATTTTTTTTTAAGGTGTGAGTGGAATGTTGAGGAAAGGAGAGAGGTACATGCTGGGGAGGTACGTTGGGTAGGTGAAGATGCATTTGCAGACAGACAAGACAAAAGACAAGGATGGTGTGTGACACATGAGGGATGAACACCTTGGAGAGGGAGGGTGTTGTGGAATCCAAATCCCATGTGCCTCCAGATGTCAGCAGCATGACTCACATCCCCACCCATGGGACTGTTGGCACTGCTCCTTCACTGCCCCAAGGGTGGCAGTGCTGGAGGCTGGGCACTGGGGTGAGACTGCCCCACCATGAGTCGGTCAGCATACCCTCAATCTGGCATAGGCAGCAGTGAAACCCATCATGGTAGACTATCCTGTGTGCCAATACCAGCAGCTCATCCTGGGTGACAACACCCCCTCCACCACCGCTCCCTTGGGGGGGCAAGGCCCCATGCAGTGGGGTGGTACTACCCGACAATGCAGGTAGGGCAGGGGCAGCAGAGGGGGCACCACCAGTCTGGGTCCCAGATGTGCTGGAACCCGGTGCCACAGCTGGTTGAGGCAAAGTAGGACGATAAGCCGGAACTGGCCTACCTTGACATGCTGTGGTGATAGAGGTATGGTCATAGGTTACCATTAGTAATAACCAAACCATTCCTAGTATTAACAGAATAGAACATCATTTTAATTTATACAAATACAAATTAATGCATAGTCTGTATAACACAACAGTGAACAACATAACAGTCAGTATGGTAACCCCATGCCAGTAAGAAGTAAGCCATAAGGACTACAACATAGTTAGTTTAACAAAGTATGTTAATAGTGAATCATAATAACACATAACAATATGACATCACATTTTGCAAAAATTTAGTTAATCAACATATGTTAATATTAAATCATAACAATAAATAATAATAAATAAATGAAGATGGGTGGATAGAAAGAGAAAAACATTCCATTAGAGTCATTGCAGATTATATCTCTGAAAACACTGATAATAAATAAATACTCTACAGGTGTGTCATGTCAGTTTTGGTACAGTGACTACACCTCTGTTATAGCTGATGTAGTACATACATACCTCTCAAGCTGTTAACATAGGTCAGTATGGTCCAAGCAATTACAAATGCAGGTACACAACTATAGAAAACAGCTTCACATAATGTGGACTTATATAACTACCAAGATGTTCTGTAAGCGGATTTGGTAATACTTTGCATTCAAGGTAGTCTTTCTCTGGTAATCTTGTAACAGACAGATTAAGCAGTTTGAATTATATTGCGTGAAATCATGACACTCAAGAGGCATGTTTGTGTGCAGTACATAAACCAGAGAGCTGTCATGGCTTAGTTGGGAGGCATGGGGATTGAACCCAAGAGCTTTGACTGCAGGGGACATCTGCAGCAACTTAGTACAGACATGCAAGGAATGCAGCCATACTGCAAATAAACAGATTTATTTATGAATCAACAATGCTGGTGAACACTTTCTTGCTACTGATTTTAAAATTCTGTGAAATCTAAACAAAATATCTTCTCATAATATGAGCTACCTCATCCATATACCTTTTGTTCCTGGGGAGAGAGAAAATGTGAGCATTAAGTGACTGATACTGAAACTTTAGTGCTACACACCACTGGATTTGAACCCAGAACTGTGTGTGGAAAAATGCACTGTGTATAAAGCATTTAAAAGACTGAGCTACTGAGTCACTGCTGACTACTGAGTGACTGATACTGGCCTAGAAATAACCTAGAACCATACTATGAGCTGAGCAATACAAGTTACAGGATATTCTTTTTGCATTCTAGAACTATCCCAGTGGTATACTTGACTGCATTGACTGTAGAACACACATGCATGGGATACAACCATACTGCATAAATTAATATAGCTTTATTTTAGAATCAACAATGCTGGTGAATACTTTTTATTGGTATTGCTTTGAAATATCTGTGAAGTCCACACACAATATCTGCCCATGGAATGGGCTACATCACCCATATACCTTTATTACCAGAAGTAGGAGGAACAGAGAGCATTATGTGACCAATATTGGCCTGGAGAAAGCCTTGGACAGTACTATGAGTTAAGCAATACAGTTTTCAGGCCATTACTTTTGCATTCTACAGCTATTACAGAGTTACACTTGACTGCAGCAACCTTACCATAGACAATCAAAGCATACAGCTCTACTGCAATGGTTATGACAACACAATCCTGCTGCACACCATTTTGCTTACTGTTATTGGTATTGTTTATTGTTTATTGCACTACAGTTGTTATTGTTCATTTATTGCACTGCAGCTCTAACTGCCCATTTATTGCACTATAGTTGTACATGCCCATTTATTACACTACAGTTTTTCTTGTGTATACTTTATTGCAGTAAATGATTTACTGTTTCTTGCTTATTGCACTATGATTAGCATAACATATCCATACTTACCACACTCACGGCACAACCTGGCCATGCATCCAGCATGGTACTTGACATTGTGAGCCCTGTCAGCTGCAGCTGTTGGGAGAGAAGCACACCATTATACATACCAGTTTTGCAGATGTTCAGCTTGCATATTGGTGAGAAAGTGGGCAAATTACTTACATATTTGTGGGACATTCCCTGCTCTAGCTTCTTGGACCCAGCTGTCCAAGGTTCCCCTCTTTCTTCTGTTCAGATCGTCATAATGGTGACAACACTGCTCATCTCTGCCAGGGATGCCAGTAACACTGGTGAGTTCCCTGACCAAATGATCCCAGGTCTCCACCTTACACTCTGAGCCCTAGAAACCACCCTACAGCAGCTTAGGTTCATGTTTTTTTACCAGGACCCAACCATGACCCTGGACCCTGACTACCCTACTTCTGCACTCAAAAGCACGCAGCTTCACCAGCACCACCTGCCATATCAACAGTCGACTGAACTCCAATAAATGGTGCAGAATTCCCACCTATGGTGCTTAATATAGGTTGTTTTCCCACCCTTACACATCATTGAGCAGCATTCAAAAAAGCACGGCATCACATACAATCCAGCTAAGCAGAGATGAACAGCGTGAAAACCTGCATAGCCATGGTTTTAGCGAAGCTTAACAACTAGCAAACATTGGTAGCCGTTAGCATGTTTATGCAGTGCTTAGCATGGTTGAGCAAAGCTTAGCAGAGTGCAGCTGTGCTATATTTCACAATATTGTTATTAAATTAAACAAAAATTGTTCATCAAATTACATCTGTGCAGTCATGGAGACATGGTTTGAAGCTGTGTAAAGCACAGCAGCAGTGCAAGACTATAATGCCTTCCACACTTTTAGACCAGCTACTACAAGACAGGGGCTAAAGGAAGAGGTGACTAAATTTACATCAAACATAAATATACCTCAAGGATGGTTAAATAGGATGATGAACCTGAGCTTGTCCACATTCAGACCACCATAGGCAAAATCCCATATCACTTCCTTGGAATCTATAGGTCCCTCCTATGACCCAGGAAACCATATCACATATTTAATACACATATTAGATTTCACCAACTTCTTTTACTATCTGGCGAGTATCTTTATGGGACAATATCTGGTTACTAGGCTGTATTTTAAGATTTAAGCAGTGATTTAGACTATTGTGATAAGTTTTCTGCTTTTAGTTTAACAGGCATGGCAATCTGTTCATTTTGATTTTGACGTGCTATAATTACCTTGTTTTGTATTTACTCCATTAGTTTCATTGTCTAACCCTGACTTTAGTTAACACTGTATTATCACACAGCGTACAGAACAGTTTTAAACGTAAGCTTATTTTCTGTATCTACCCAGGTACTGCCCATTACTTACCCTGGCCACTCTCTCCAGAAAGCACAATTAGAAGAAGAGCTAATAGAAGGAAGGCATTATCTGAGCTGAACGCTCAGCAAAGAACTGGCCCACTAAAATAAAATAACTAACAAGGTTAATATCTACAAATATTGGAGTCTGCTAGTTGTAATAAAGTAACCCCTCCAAGGTTAGCGTACTAGATTCTTTATACAGCAGTAATTCATCTTATCTAAAGCAAATATTGTTAAATTGGCCCTAAAATCAAAGGAAAAGTAGAGATTAATTGGAAGTACCTCTAAAAAAATAAAAGAAAGTGCTGAGATTATTATCTGTACTTGCTAAACTCCAGCACAAGGTAACAAAATACCTACTTTACTACCTGCCCTCGGTCAGTGTGGGGTGGGTGTAACCCCGCTCCACTCGACCTCGCTACGCTCGGGCTCGCTTCGCGCTCCGCCCTGCCCCATATCCCACCCGCCCCCAGCACTACTACTTTTATACCTAACTAACCACGCCCCACCCTTATTTTCTAGCCCACTCAAATCTCTCTGCTTTTCTTCCCATCCCCATCTTCCACCACTTACACCACTCCAAACATACTTGCTCATCGCATAGCCACTTACTAGCACCGTATCATTATGAAGTCCTCCCGACCCCTGATCACAAAGCCAGCCCTAAAAATTGTACCTCTTGCCCTATCAGTCTTTATTACATTATACCTGCTAACTAAATACAAGGACCAGTCACACTCAGGATTTTACTATCCTAGGTACCAAACTAGTACTCCCTCAACCCCACTCAACACTACTCATTCTACTCACTACCTAATCGTTAAACCATTGTATACCAATTACCACTTCTCCTACAAACCAAAAACAAACCAACCCAAATCCAAACATGCTGAAAAACTGTTACTCAAACTTATGAAGCTACTAGAATACCTAAGAAAAAATATTACTATAGATGGAGACATCCACCCAAACCCGGGCCCCCCACCAATCGCAAATTCTAATAGCCCATCTCTACTTCTTAGATCTCCCAATTCCCTCCTAATTTGCCACCTAAATATTAGAAGCCTAAACAATAAGATACATAACCTACATGCTCTCTTAGCAACCTACCTCCCCGACATCATGTGCCTGACAGAAACCTGGCTTAAACCAGTGACCAACGATAATGAGATCGTTCCACCTGGCTATAACATATATAGGTCCAACCGCCCAAAAAAAAAAGGGGGTGGTATTGCCGTCCTCTCTAAAAGCCCACTCAACATTACTTTGAACCCTACTCAACCACCCCTGATCTCTAATGCAGAGTTAATTGCCCTAAAACTACAACTGAATAAGGATAAAAGCATAAACCTAATTGTGATCTATATCCCCCCTGGAAATAACTCCGACACACTCGAGAACATTTTAAACTGGCTTGCTAATAACTACCCCCAAGAAACCATAATTTTGGGTGATGTCAATATTGACTGGAATCAATGTTCCTCAGAAACAAACCCCACCCACATAAATCTCCACGGTTTCTCACAGATTATAACCTCCCCCACCAGAATTGGGAACACCAAACAAAAATAAAGTATCCTAGACTGGATACTCACAAACAATCAACCCCATATGTATATGTCTGGGACTCTTCCAAATGATCTAAGTGATCATCTCATCACCTATCTAGGGAAAAGCAAAGTAGGGAGCTGCAAACTACCCGTGTACAGGTCAGTCAGGAACACCAAACAATTTGACCTCACTAAATTCCAACTTGAGCTGCAGTCCTGTAACTGGTCAACTCTTAAATACCTCCCCCTTGAAGAAGCAGTAACAAACTTTAACTCCAGTTTCCTAAATATACTAGATTCTCATGCCCCCAAACGGTTAATCAAAACCAAAAACCAAATAGCACCTTGGCTAACAAAAGACTCTACATCCAAAATTAAACTTAGAAATAAAGCCTGGGACAAATGGCGTGCTACCAAAGCATCCCTAGACTGCATCAAGTTCCAACAATTAAGAAATGAGACAAAAAAAATCCATTTCACTTGATAAAAAAAACTATTACTATCAACTACAACACAAAAACCAACATAATCCCCAAAAGTTTTGGGCGGGTCTAAATAATCTTCTCCACCCAGGCAAGTCCTCCACTCCTACACCGGTGGACCTATGTGATAAAAACCCAGAAGAGGTGGCCACTACCTTTAACACTTTCTTTATCAATGTTATTAAATCCCTAGCTGACCAACAACCTGCCACCAACCCCCCTATAATAGGTTCCATTCTGAAGACTAAGCCATCCTTTAATCTCCAACCAGTTTCCACTTCCTTTATTCGATCCTTGTTAAAGAAATTAAAGCCAACCACCCTCTCTGCAGACCTACTTCCAGCCGAATATTTACAAAAAGCTGCAGAGGCTATAGCCTACCCCATCTCTATCTTAATCAATCGTACCATAACATAATCCACTATCCCCTCTATATGGAAAATCTCCTATGTAATTCCTCTCCACAAAGGAGGCACATCCACTGACCTGTCAAATTATAGACCTATAGCCATATTGTCACCACTCGCCAAAATCATGGAAAAATGTATACACAAACAACTTGTCCACTACCTAACTGAGAGCAATCTTTTAACTAGTTCACAACATGGTTTCAGGCCCAAGCATAGTACTACCACCGCCCTCCTCTCTTTCACAGACACTATCAACCATAACAAGAATGACAAAAAAATATCATCAGCACTCTTTTTGGATCTATCAAAGGCCTTTGATATGGTCAACCACCAACTACTTCTTAACACCCTAAAAACTCTCTACCTAGATAACAAAACTCTTGATTGGTTCTATGCCTATCTCTCTGATAGGAAACAAGCTGTACTCTGGCATAACAAACTCTCCACCCTCTTACCTAATTCCATAGGGGTCCCCCAAGGTTCCATACTGGGACCACTTCTCTTTTCTATTTTTATTAATGATCTCTACAAAATTATTCCTGAGACCTCTTGTATTCAATATGCCGATGACTCGACACTCATTTGCTCAGACATATCGCCAGTTAATCTACTATCTAAAACTCAAGACTGTTTCACTGCAGTAGAAGAATGGTTGTTAGGATGCCATTTGATCCTCAATCCAAAGAAAACCAAGCTGCTACTCTTCCATCCTACCCATAAACCTACCCACATACCCTTTACTGTACAATCCAAGAACGGGACTATTATCTCCCCTGACCACAATACCAAACTACTAGGTGTTACCATCGACAACAATCTTAGATTTGATTTGCACATCAACCAAACTATTAAAACTGTGAATAAGAAACTGGGGTCCTTATATAGAATAAAATCCTTTCTGACTCCCATGGCAAAAGTGGCCATTGCCCGCTCACATCTTCTCTCTACCCTCCTATATGCCTCCCCCATACTCACTAACCTTAAAAAATCAGATCTAAATAAACTCACCTGTTGTTATAATCATATTGCTAAATTTGCTACAGGCATTCCCTATAAAACCCATCACTGTATTAACCTACTTAACCTTGGTTGGATTGAACTACCAAACCTACTCAAGCAGAACCAACTAACAGTAGCATTTAAAATTCTCAATCAACCTGACAACATTCCTGCACTGAGTAAGCTAATCACTCCCTACACAAATCTAGACAGTCTGCGCTCATCAAACAGGTTACTTGTACAAATGATCGAATCCTGTAATTTAGGTGGTGACTCTCTGTTTGCCAATGCCATTGGTAAAATATGGAACTCTCTTCCTCCTCAAATTACCAATGCCACCTCACAAAACAAATTCAAGAAAGGTCTACTCTACCATTTTAAAACCCAATGGCTTTGCCAATGCTCTAAACCAGACTAACCCCTCACTTCCTCTTTCTCCAAATCAATAATGGAGTACCTAAAGTATATAAAGTATGCTCATCTCTGAGTCTATCATTAATAAGGTGTTGTCTAAATGTTAATGTATATATTTGTATCTTCTCTTTCCTCTTATGTATTAATTATCAAAGTAGTGATAAACTGGGGTCCTTATATAGAATAAAATCCTTTCTGACTCCCATGGCAAAAGTGGCCATTGCCCGCTCACATCTTCTCTCTACCCTCCTATATGCCTCCCCCATACTCACTAACCTTAAAAAATCAGATCTAAATAAACTCACCTGTTGTTATAATCATATTGCTAGATTTGCTACAGGCATTCCCTATAAAACCCATCACTGTATTAACCTACTTAACCTTGGTTGGATTGAACTACCAAACCTACTCAAGCAGAACCAACTAACAGTAGCATTTAAAATTCTCAATCAACCTGACAACATTCCTGCACTGAGTAAGCTAATCACTCCCTACACAAATCTAAACAGTCTGCGCTCATCAAACAGGTTACTTGTACAAATGATCAAATCCTGTAATTTAGGTGGTGACTCTCTGTTTGCCAATGCCATTGGTAAAATATGGAACTCTCTTCCTCCTCAAATTACCAATGCCACCTCACAAAACAAATTCAAGAAAGGTCTACTCTACCATTTTAAAACCCAATGGCTTTGCCAATGCTCTAAACCAGACTAACCCCTCACTTCCTCTTTCTCCAAATCAATAATGGAGTACCTAAGGTATATAAAGTATGCTCATCTCTGAGTCTATCATTAATAAGGTGTTGTCTAAATGTTAATGTATATATTTGTATCTTCTCTTTCCTCTTATGTATTAATTATCAAAGTAGTGATATGTAGTCTGTTTATATTAATGTAACTTACTATCTATGTGGAGCTTTTCTCCCCGGGCCTCCGCTGAAAATGGACATGCATCCAGTCGGACTATCCCAGTCAACAAATGTAAAATAAATAAATAAATTACTACCAGAAACACTCATTATCTAACCCAATGCCATATTCATTTGCAATTTTAATTACCCCACTGTTAATTGGGAATCATATAGAAAACCAAACTTACACACACAGAGATTTTTGGATTTTGTAAATATAAACTCCAAGGTCCAGATTGTCAATACACTGACTAGATGTGCAACCATACTGGATCTGGTCTTCTATAATATAGGAGAGTGCTGCACATCCCCTAATGCAACATTCTTTCTGTTTAGGTCAGACCACAAAATGGTCTTCTTTTAAGTAAAAGTAAAACCCCAAATCACAGCTAATCCTGAAATGTTCAGAACTAGTCTAAAGCTAACTTTCTACTATTAAGTGATAACCTGGCAACATTTCAAGCCCAAATAAACCCCGAGAAGTCTGCTGCCTATGTTGGACTGCTCACAGAAACCCTATACAAACATGTTAATAGTCGCATAGAGGCAGCTGTATCCACCAAGAAGAAGTAGAGAACTAATTCATAAAACAAGCCACCCTGGTGGAATCGCAACATCAATAAGCTGTATAACTACTACCCCATCAGTCTGACGAGCCTGATCTGCAAGGCCATGGAACCTATTATCATGGAACTTATAAACAAAGACATTGGCAACCTTAAAACACTGGACCCCACCCAGTTTGGGTTCGTGAAGGGCCAATCTTGTCTCCTGAACCTGATTGACTTCCTCGAATCAGTCTCCAGAGCTGTGGACAAGGGTAAGGCAGTCCACATAGCCTATCTGGACCTCACCATGGCCTTTGACACCATCCACCACTCTGGAATCATAGATAAACGTACTAAGCTGGGCATTAATCCCTACGTCATTCGATGGGTTGCCAACTGGCTTACTGACAGAACCCACACTGTAAAAGTAGCTGACTCCAAATCCAGCTCCAGACAAGTGACAAGTGGAGTACCTCAGGGTTCAGTCCTGGGACCTCTCTTGTTTGGCATCTACATCTCTGAAGTACAGGCCAACACTAAGGGACTCTGGCTAACAAAGTTCGCAGATGACTGCAAACTGGGAGCCATTATTAAATCCCCAAATAATGTCAACACTCTACAAAAGGGCCTTATAGAAACAGATGCTTGGTGCCAGAGCCATGGGCTCAAGCTCAATGCCAAGAAATGTATAGTTATCCCCTTTAGGAAAAAACATGTACCCATGAATTACCACATAGGTGGCAGTACACTAAACACCAGAAGTGTGATAAGAGACTTAGGGACACAGGTAGACAGTGGTCTCACCTTCAATAACTACATCACCACAACAGTCAGGAAATCCTTCTACGTGGCACACCTCATCAGTAAGGGCTTTTCATCCAGAAAAAAGGAGGGCATTGTCCCACTGTACTCATTCCTCATTAAACCCATTATAGAATACAACACCCCATTTGGTATGTACCTCTCAAGACATCTGCAACAATTGGAAACGCTGCAAAAATACCTCACTAAAAGAGTCACAGGCCTAAAGCAGATGCCCTATTCCGACCGCCTTAAAAAAACTCCAGCTATACTCTGTCACATATCGGCGATCTCTGCTTAACATACAAGGCCATGTCAAACCCAAAGCTGCTGGACATGCTACATTTAAAGAAATCCCAATCCCTCAGAGCCACACGCTCCAGGGATCCAAAGCTTGTCATCACAATAAACAAAACATGCTGGAGGGATAGGTTCCTGACCCAGAGACTCCCCAGACTCTGGAATGGACTGCCCATACATGTCAAGCAGAGCACCTCTTTGGCCCTCTTCAAAAGGAACCTTGATGATTGGATGGGAGAAAGGAAATTCACCCTAGGGATCACGTCAGACGCCCTGCTAAACAGGGGTCCAGGGAAGCAAATAGTGTGGGAAGAAATAGCCAGGGAATTGGTATGGCTAGGCTTCTATAGGCCCTAGGGCCGATAGCCTAGTACCAACCTATGAACAGAAGGAAAAAAATCATGGCAAAAATTAGGAAGTGTACCACCTAGCAGGAGAAAAACACTCATCAAACTATAAAAACAACTCAGAGGACAAGTAAAGTCTACCAAAGCTAAATTTGAGAGAAATGTGGCCATCCAGGGACTGCCACAAGGCATTGTTTAATACATCCACAACCTCAAAGGTAATACACAATTGTGTGTAGAGATCATTGTTAATAGTGCCACCTATACTCTACCAGGAGAGATAGCAAACCTACTGGCAGACAAATTCAGTTCTAATTTTACCCCTCTGTTCTCCTCAACCTCTCTTCAAGAAATACCATCAAATATAGCAGCCCTCCCCTTCATCACTAGGGAACAGGTCCTCAATGCTGTCTTTAAGGCCAAGAACACTGCATCAGTGGTGTGACAAACTAAAATGCTGCCAGCTCAGCTAGCTGGAATTTTGTAAATAATTATATGTCACTTGAAAATATTAATCTGATTTATATAGAAATGTGACACTGCCAGCCCAGCTATCTGGAATTTTGTAAATAATCATATGTCATTTGTGAATATTAATGTGATCCATAGGCTTGTCTTACAAATGTAAGAGAACTATATGTTATATGTATATTAAACTACTGGTGCATAAGTGTGTGTTGAACTGTATGTTATGTACGGAGCTTCAAGAAAGTAACCACAGTGTACCATGCTGGAAAAGAGCAGAAATGTCTGTTAACTATATAGCTGTGCAGAAGTGTGTTTTAATGGTAGAAGTCAAAACATACAGAGTTAACTTGCAAAACCTCAAGAAAATAAGTGGAAATTGTTTTACAATTCTGTTATCTCTGTTCAGCTTAGAGCAGACACAATGTCTAGAGTTGGAGGTTTTTTTATTGTTAAGAAACAGAAATAATTACTAGGTTTCAAATGGAAAAGTGTTTAACTGTTTTATGACTTCCAGTTCTAGGCAAACTTCTGAGAGATATGTACCTCTGACACAGAGGTGCTAAATTCTAAGTTTCTGTTAACCTGGAAACTGATGGCAGGTGACAAAAAGTGATGTCATCTCAGCTAACTCAGCAGTAATGTGTATTATTAATTCAAGAACTATCCCAGAGAGTGAGTCTGGGCATTTTGTATTTGTCTTTGGACCTAGAAACAGCCCACTCATCAGCACTTCTGCCTGCATCTTGCTAATAGTAAGTAACTAGGGAAAAGTGATTTCTTTTAGCTATAGATAGGAATATAGTGAAGATTAGTTTAGATGTTTTCTGTATTTATTTGAGACTGTCCTGCAATGTTGTTTTAAAATATTTCCTATGATTTTGAACTCTGTAGCCACTGTGCTGGGTTGTTGAAGCATTATCTTTCTCTTTTATTATTTATTATTAAATATGTTTAAAACCTTTAATTGTGGCTGGTTTGTTTAGAGATATTTTAGCTCTTGGAGTACTTGCTTATGTATTTGGTGACACAGTATAAGCCACTCCTAAATAGCATTGGCCTTGGTCACACTTACCATTTGGATAATAGTAACATTACACAGTAAGATTGGGCACCCTTTGGTAAGGGCCTTAATTAGCTGATAAGGGTGGCCAGTGGCAGCTGGTACTACCTTATAGTCTTGGCAGAAGGGGGCATAGCTAGTAAACCTGTGCCGGCCTTTCCAATGTGTGTGTGTGTGTGTGTGTGTGTGTGTGTGTGTGTGTGTGTGTGTGTGTGTGTGTGTGTGTGTGTGTGTGTCAGCTACTTGGGCAGGGACACGAAGCACTGGATGGACAGAGAGGGTTCTGGAGGTCTTAGCTTCACCACTCGGCTGAGATCTTAACCCTATAGCTGTGCCAGTGGGGAGTCTTATTGGGGATCTGAAGAAAGAGGGAGAAACCAGCCCCAGACTGACTGTGATTTCTGTGTGCTCTTAAGGGAAATTGTACTTTATTGTGTGTGTACTTGTCATCCTCCCAATGTGCACATCCCTCACAGGTGCTAGTGGTGAGGATTGAGGCTCCTTGATTACTGGGCCAGTGCAGGGGCATCACAAATGGGACCAGACAATATACCACAATATCCTCTAAATAGCATGAAACATGATCTATTAGGACCTCTGGAATTGCTATTTAGCAGTAGCATCCAAACAGGTTTTGTGCCTCACAAATTGAGAACAACAGCAGTCATCCTTCTGCACAATGGTAGGCCATTTACAGACCCTGGAAATGACAGGCCCATGAGTCTCTCGTATTACATGCAATGCCATAAAAAAATTATCATGGACATGATCAATAATGACATAGGAAACCTCCAAAGGTCACCAAAGCAATGGAAGATGGCAAAACGGTTTACACTCCCCACCTTGACCGTGCCAAGGCATTTGACACAATACCTGAAGGGGCATTGTTGATAAACTCAAGAAATGAAGTATAAACCTTTATGTCACCTAGTGTATAGCCATCTAGCTCTCAGACAGGACCCAAGAAGTTAGAATTATCAAGTCTACCTCTACCAAGAGGCCAGTCACAAGTGGAGTCCTTCAGGGATTGGTCCTTGACCACTTCTTTTTGGTGTTTACTCCCTTGAAATCAAGGCCAGTGTCAAGCGCCTCTGGCTGACCAAATTTGCAGACAATTGCAAATTAGGAGTAGTCATAGAATCCCTCATTGAGACCATATTTTGTATGAAGGGCTGACACAGATGTATAACTTGAGTTAGATCCATGGACTAAAACTAAATGTCAAGAAATGCATAAGAGTATCCTTCAGGAAGTCATACACCACTGGTAACTATCATATTTTCAACACAGCTCTAAGAGTCAAACTAGTGGTCAGGGATTTGGGGACACACATAGATAGCAATCTAGCCTTTGATTATCACATATCTACAATAGTGAGGAAATCATTCTATTTTGTACAACTTATAAACAAAAGTGTGGCATCTAGGTCCAAGGAGATCATTGTTCCACTGTATTCAGCATTCATCAGACATATCACTGAGTACAATGCCCCCTTTGCTATGTACCTAACCAGGTACATGTAACAACTGGAACATCCACAGAGATTCCTCACTAAAAGAATATATGGTGTAAGTAACATGTCCTGTGCAAACTGTCTTAAAGCACTGTCCCAGTATCATGTCTCCTACAGGCTGTTGAGGAGAGAGCTATGCCTGGCATACAAGGCATTATCGAATCCCAAACTGATGGATGTCCTGCATATCTACAAAACAAACAGCACTAGAATTATCCATTCTAAAAACTTAAACCTTGCCTTTGATGTAAATTGGACTTGCTGGATTGATGGGTACATATCCCAGAAACTACCTCATCTCTGGAAGAGGCTCCCCATCCATGTGAAGCAGAGTTCCTCCCTAACCTAATTCAAGTGTAATGCATACAACTGGATGGAGAACAGAAAATCCATCCCTGGTTTGGCACCTATGTCTCTAATATACACAGGAAACCTGTAAATGTTTTTTCTCCCAGGTCCCTGCTTCTAAATGTTTCATCTCCCAAGCCCCTGTTTACACTTATCAAAGATACTAGAACTTGTCAGAGATTTAGGAGGCATAGCTAGGATTAAAATGGCCCTAGTGGCTATTAGCCTCATACATATCAATGAACCTATGAAGAAATGTCAAGAACTGTTATTGGTTGTGTGAGAAATTGTGGATGATGTTATAAGCAAAGGGGAGGGTGTGAAACCTATAGGAGGTGATATTAGCAAGGCATTTGATACAGTAAGAAATGTTGCTTTGTGGTACATTATGGAGAAGTATGGAATAAGTAATAGAATTCATAGAGTGCATATGTTACCATATGAAAATAATAGAGTGAGAGTGTTAGTGAATGAGTGGTTGAGTAAAAAAAAAAATATGTATGAGGTGTAGTATAAGAGAAGGATGTGCCATGAGTGGAATATTTCTTGCGTTAGTGATGAATATGATAGTGAGTGAAATAGCCTATAAAATGAAAGATGCTAGATATGTGATACAAGTAGAGATGGTTATACTGGTAGTTTTGACATATTCAGAAGATATAATTGTAGTTAATAATGAGAAATTATAGATGAAGGAAGTGTTGTTTTGTCTGAATGTATGTTTAAAGGAAATGGCAATGACCTTCAATAAAGGTAAAGGAAAGGGTTTAGGTGATGTGATGAAAATTGGGGCTGCAGATTTTTCAGTGAATTAAGTGTCTTTGCTAATAACAACATTTGGGAAGAATGGTGTAGGTATGATGCAGTGGGAGGGTTTGATAAAACAATTTTTGTTAAGGATGTATAGATACCATTCAAGAAAAAGATTTACCTGGAAGATTCATGATTAAGGGGAAAATATCATATATGTCAAATTTTAGCAAAATATGAAAGTAAAATTGTGCAACTGGTATTTTCTTTCTTATGGGGTTCAAAATTAAACCTAGTAAAAAGAGTTAAGCATTATATGAAGATGAAGGGGGATCGAGATAACTACATTTAGTTATTTATTCTGCTTCTGTAAACTTGTATTGAGTATTAAAATGGGTAAGCAAAGAGAATGAGAATTTAATAGTGAGAATGTTAAAAAATAACAATTCTGAGAGGTGATGAGAATAACAAATCAAGGAAAATCCTAGCACTGAAAATAAAAAACTGATGATACGGAGAAAGGTTAATAATGTGGTATAACAATGTGAATTAACACTATTATTATGTAAATTCATGGAAAAATATGTGAAAAGAAGTTATTAAAGCCATAAAAGTAAGTAAAAAGTGGAGTACCAAGTTAACTGAGTGTCAAGATTTCCTATGGAGACTAGTAATAATTAAGTTACCAGTAAAGGGGACTATACCACATAAAAAAAAGTTGAAAGAGTATGATATTTTGTGGGTTGGAAGAGACAACAGAACACATTTTTTGAAATTTAAAAGATTAATAAAACTCTGGAAAAAGTTGTCTGAAGATTTCTTTTAAGAATATTAATAACACAAGCAGTATATATATATATATATATATATATATATATATATATATATATATATATATATATATATATATATATATATGTAGAGTCTATATTAAACCATCGACCACTTAGAAAAGTGAATGATGATTTATTGACCCCATGTAAGCGAAAGCTTACAAACTCAAATGCTTAGAACAGCGATTTTTTTCCAAGGGAAAAAAAATTGCTGTTCCAAAAAAAAAAAATACACTTAAAACATAGCATAAAGTGGGAGGCTTCTCCCCCCACGCCCCCCACACCCCCCTACCTAAACATACCAACTCTGAGATTGCACTACAGTGATGAAAACAGCAAAGTAATGGACGTGGCCAAGCGATTTCTTTCCCAGGGAAAGAATGTGCTTATATGCCGCTTCGTCATTTTGTCTTTTCGTCTTTTCAAGTTCAACCAAGACGCATTTGAAATAACGCGTCTTCGGTCATCTAATAGGAACCCTATATATATGTATATAATTATGTGTAAATATAATAATAATAAGAATGAACACGTGAGAAAGGTAGATAACTTATTTTATGTAATACGGGTTATTTGGAATGAAAGACTGAATAAAAGTTTGTTTAAATGGAAATGGATTGTGGAAGATATATTGTAAAAAATCAGATTATTGTTGTGGAAAAAGGAGTGGGAGTCAATTATGGAAGAATAGCAGAGAGGATGCTATAAGAAATATGAAAAATAGTAAGAAAATAAAATGTGTATCTATGTGCCTGTAAATATGTCAGTTTTGTAAATATGTAAATACTTTTTATGCTGTGTTAAGTAAAGGATCCCAACTCTTTTCTATAGGTGCCATGAGATCTTTTACATTCATGTGAGGTACTACCAACTCAGGCAGATGGGGCTTTGGTTTAATGTCTCATCCAAAGGATGACACTCAGGAGTGCAGTACCTCACTTGTTTTGTACTGCAGTGTCAGCAATTTATTTACCCAGTGTGAGGAAAGAGTCCACAGATATCTGCACAAAAGGTAAGTGTGCTACCTGTTGTACTACTGATTCTGACTAAATATGGCCGAGTTAGATAAAATGCAGTGCTGTCTTACAAAAAAAAACAAAAAAAGACAAAGGTATGTCCTCTTTGAGTTACCCTTACTAACTTAAAACTTTCACAATCTTCTTCATTTCCTATTAACTCTGAGAGGAGATATTCACCTTGCCTTCAGAGCCTCAAACGATCTGGTCTTATGTAACCTCCTATTCATGTACAAAACTAATACCACCCTAAACACCTGCTCAAAAGACCTAAACTACCACTGAAACATAAATTGGACATGCTGTCAGGATTGCTCTCTTGTCCAAACAATACCTCTTTTATGGAATAGACCCATACTTAGAGGTAAAATAGATTACTCCAATAGCCATTTTTAAATATAACCTGGATGACTGGGTGGGCAATCAAAAGTACACCCCTGGGCTAGCCCTCCAGCTCTTATGTCAAGGAGTTGAAACTAAGCTGGTATCTGTTATTAATTCATGTCTTGGTAAATTGGTGGGATGATTGGCAAAGCTACAAATGGTCCACTGATTAAACAGCCTACTATAAACCTATCAGCTTATAAGGTAAAACCTCAAAATGTCTCCTGGAGTACAGTCAATGTGAAGGTCGATGTCCCACTTTGATTTATTAGGGGGAGTCAAGAGAAGGACACTTTTTGCATGATAAACAACAGGTACAGTAAGTAAGACGAGGGCCATGGTAGGGACTAGAAATAGCTAAAAAAAGCTAGGGATGAATAATTGAATATTTTGAAAAGAGCTTCTTTAGTGAATTTTGTCCTGGGTAGAGCAAGTTCAAAACAATATGAAAACAGAGAAGTAACATGATGAGCGACAGGGAGAAGGCAATGACTATTACTTCTGAACAACAATGGGGAGTGCTGAATATGAGATTTATTGATGACTGAATGATATTGGAAAGGTGTATGGGAAAGTATGTTGAAGCTCAAAATAGTGTATAATGACAATTCTGTGGAATATAGGTGAAAGAAAAAGAGAGAAGACAATGATGTTTAGAATGTGTAATGAAAGTCTTCAAACAACATTGCCCATTGCAAGCCTAAAGAATATAAGGACGTAGATTATAAATATACTTGCAGCAAAGACAGGAAATGAATTGTGGGGGTGAGAAAGTAGACAATTAATGTTTATTTATGTATGTTCTGTGGGTCATTTTATATAGGCAAGAGTGAAAGAAAATTGAAACAACGTATTTATGAACATCTGTATGAGATTAGAACAGCTAGAGAAAGTAATGCTTTGTACAAACACTCTTGCCTATGCACAAAATCAAATTTTCAGTTTTTTGTACTTGAAGTGGTTAATACTGATGCCAGAGGGGGTATGTGGGAGACCAGGGTAGAGTTCAGGGAACTTTATTGGCAGGTTGTATTGGACTCAAACAGGTCTCCTGGTCTAAATGAAATGGTTTCCCTGGCACCTGTATTAAAATGAGGGCAGCCAAACTTTAAAACTTCAATATCAAATCTTTTAAATAATATATAGTAAAGTCATGGAATACATGTTTTTAAAAATAATTAATAGACTAGTATAACCTGATAAATTTGTTTTATGTAGTACAAAACCTACTAGAAAATCTAGTCTATTATTTTTATTGTAGTTTTAAACAAATTGTTATTGCTGTTTTTTCATATTGCTTAATTGGTGTGATTATCTTATTAGCATTAATTGTGACTAGTATATAAAACAATGGAATTGGATGTGTTGAGTTCATTCTGATGAAGTTGTTGGCAACAGGCTACAAATAAAGCGTTAATTTTTGGTTTATATGCCTTTGGTTTGAGCCTGGCTACATATCAGCTTGCAAACTGTTTATTATACTACAATATTTTCTTGAGAACCTATTGGTGTTTGCCTTGGTCCGTTGGTGTTTTTTCCTGGTTTACTAGTTCGTTTAGACACCTCCCTGTGTTGTTTTACTTGTTTTTGAAAGGATGGATCCTTCGGGCAACTCCGGTTCAAATTCTGGAAACACACAACGCAGTTCCGAGCTGGGAGAACTGCGTAAACTTGTGGGACAACTTACTCAGCTCATCGGTCTGCTGACTCCTTTAACCCAATCGGTATCACGGCTGGTGACGTCGCTACCTCCGAGGGCAACCAGAGCGGAGGGTAGGCGAGGAGTGGAAGCAGGCGTGCGGCTCCTTATACAAACAATGGGACTAGTAATGAATCACAGAACAGCCTTAATGACACCAAGGCTGTTTGAGAGGATTTGTCTGAGGAAACTCTCCTGCATCAAAGCGAAAATGGAAATAATTCCGGTCTCAGCGGACAAGAAGCAACGGCCATGTTTCAGGAGGTACACAGAAACTGTTTGCTGACATTTTTTCTGCTAAATATGATTTCAAAAAGGAAACAACTTCCTTTTTTAACAATGGGACATATAAGACACGGTTAGAAGATTTTGAATATTTTTTATACAAATTAAAGATGTTACAGATGGACAATTGCTACCTCAAACACTGTTTGTCTCTTAACATTATACCCAAAGGACTTAGAATTTGTAAATACCCCAATAATGTAGTGGAAGGAAGTGACTTTCACAATGATTTGATTTTGGCTTTTGAAAAATGTGGGGTGGAGGTTATTAGAGCTATTATTAAGAACAATGAATGTGAAATTGAAAAACGTAGTTCAAGGATTGAACAGTTAAATCATAGCCTTACCTCTGACCTTGTGTATACTATTGAAGAGGAGAAACTCAAATATTTTAAAGTATTGAAAGACATTGAAGCCAAGTGTTCTGAGGTACAACATAGGAAATACAACAAAATAGAAAGAGATTTGAAAGAATATAAAAATAGAACTCACTATCCAAAGCCAAAAGCCACAGGTAGGAATTTTAATTGGTTTCAGGCAGCAGCCCAAGAGAATGATGATGTGTTTTTGGGTAATGACAATTATGATAGTGAATTTCCCCCTTTAAGGAGATCGGAAAGACTAAGGTCCAAATACAACACTGACCCCAATTCAAAAAACTATCAGGGTTATCAGAGGAGACCTCAAGTGAGGAGGGAACAGGTTGAGGATACCCTGGAGAGATGGAGATATGCTCTAGAGAGGAGAGACATGAAGGTCAGCAGGACTAAAACAGAATATATGTGTGTGAATGAGAGGGAGGACAGAAGAATGGTAAGGATGCAGGGAGTAGAGTTGGTGAAGGTGGATGAGTTTAAATACTTGGGATCAACAGTCCAGAGTAATGGTGAGTGTGGAAGAGAGGTGAAGAAGACAGTACAGGCAGGGTGCAGTTGGGGGAGAAGAGTATCAGCAGTGATTTGTGACAGACGGGTACCTGTAAGAGTGAAAGGGAAGATCTATAAGAGTGAAGTGAGACCAGCTATGTTATATCGGTTGGAAAAGGTGGCATTGAGAAAAAGACAGGAGTCAGAGCTGGAGGTGGCAGAGTTAAAGATGTTAAGATTTGCACTGAGTGTGAAGAGGATGGACAGGAGTAGGAAACAGTATATTAGAGGGTGAGCTCAGGTTGGATGATTTGGAGACAAAGCCAGAGAGGTGGGATTGTGTTGGTTTGGACGTGCTGAGGAGGGATGCTGGGTATATTGGGAAAAGGATGTTAAGGATGGAGCTGCCAGGTAAGAGGAAAAGAGGAAGGCCTAAGATAATGTTTATGGATGTGATGAGAGAGGACGTGCAGGTGGTTGGCGTGACAGAGGAAGATGCAGAGAACAGGAAGAAATGGAAACAGATGATCTGCTGTGGCGACCCCTAATGGGAATAGCCGAAAGAAGAAGAAGGAGGAGGAGGGGTATTTGACCTTATATTGAAGTACATCAATCTTTGACACACTATATATAAGGAGAAATAATATTGGAGTACAGGAACTTACATTCACTGCATTTCTTTCATAATAGCTTTTGATCAAAGTAGTAGGACTACTGGTCTCTCAGACCTGATGGGAACATAATAAGAAATCTGAATAAAATAACAGGACATTTTTTTTACTTTTAGAGGGTCTGATTGTTGTTTTAGGTTTAAGGAATGGGATTTCAGTTTGATGCTACAAGAAACAGAGAGTTTTTGATAGACCAAAGGCAAACAGTGAATGAGTAATCACAGGTGCAGAAAGCACGAATCACAAAACCAAGAATCACAGCAAAAACTGTTGACTCCAATAAAGGCTGTCCCTCCAGATAGTTCTTCTATTCAGGGGAACATAGAATACCAGTACTTATCAATACGCATGCAGGAGAGTTAAAAAAAAATACATTTTATTCACAAAAAAATATATAAAAAATAGATTGAGCACTTTCATCTCCACTCAAGAGACTTAATCAAAATCAGCTTTCGAGAGAGCTATATACATTTTATATCAAGCCACATCAATTTCATTGGCCAAGAAATTAATTAAATTAAATAAACTCTTGAATGGCTAGGTACATTTAAAGTGCTGAATACCTTAAAAATATATAGTAGCATTTTACTGTGCAGACTAGGATGAAATACAAGTTCTTATTACTATTGAAAACAGTTACTAACAGTTCTATTCAAAATATTGTCATCATAATATATACAGGAAACAATTACAAAGACCCCCAAACATACTAATAAAACCAATAAATAATGTATTAATAAATATCTGATGTAATATAAATAGGAATATAAAACTATAAAATATAAATATAAGTGTAATTGTAAATAGCAGCATGTTTGTGTATATACATTATTGTATTAAAATGTATTGTGTTAAAAATATGTATTAAGGAATATACTGTATTAAAAAAAAAAAAAAAAAATATATATATATATATATATATATATATATATATGTGTGTGTGTGTGTGTTATGCTGTTAAAATGCTTATTTATTTATTTTCTTGGCTAATGTAGATGCTATTTTATAGGTTCGAGCTTTTTGGGTTAGATGCTAGTAATTTAAGAGCTGGGTTAATAGATATATGATCGTTCAAACCTGGGCTATTACATATATTCAACCTTAACTGCCAAACCATTTCCCGAAATTCTAATTGGGTCTCCAATCACCCCCCATTCTGATTTACTTCTTCCAATACCCAGAATTTGTAATCAGCCATTTTGCATATTAACGAATGTCTGTATAGGGCATTATTCTCATTCTTCCTGTTAATGTCATACATGTGCTCGTATATGAGTAACCTCAAGTTACTCTCTGTCTTTCTAATATAATAGGACCAACAAACCTTGCAATACACTAAATACACCACTCCTTTGGCATAGCAACTGGAATAGGCTTTGCTCCTAACTTTATAACCAATGCTGGGTAAATCCAAGTCTTTTGTTCCTGCTATAAAGGGACATTGGGAGCACCTACCACATTTGAAAGTTCCAAGTTTTGGACATGTCCCCTCTCTACTAACTCGCTTTTTCTTTTCCAGTATATTCTTTAAGTTAAAATTCCTTTTAAAACTATATCTCAGTGGTTTCTGAAAACAATCCACTCTGGTGGGCATCCTTCTGAACATATCCCAGGTATCATTTATACATTTCTTCACCCACCCAATATTAGCACAGTGTGTTAATGTTAAGTATGGAAGTTGTGAAACAATCTGTTCAGTCTCCCCCAATATTCTGTTGGCATCAATTACTTCTCCATTAGTCAATAGTGGTAGATAGGTGAATAAATGTATAAATGATAGATAGATATTTATACTTTATAAGTATATATATATATATATATATATATATATATATATATATATATATAGTCATCTAAATTTAGGCTGTTAGCAATAATTGCAGTACAGTGACTGGAAAAACAAATCACATGTTGCCATGTGTGACACCCCAGCACTGGCCCAATAATCAAGGAGACTCAATCCTTATCATTGGCAACAGTGGAGGACATACACACTCGGAGGATGACAAGTACACACACAGTAAAGTGAAATTTCCCTTAAGACCACAGAGGGACCACAGTCAGCCTGGGGCTTGTTTCTCCCTTTTCCTCCAGATCCCCAATAAGACTCCCCACTGGCACTGCTATAGGGGTGAAATCTCAGCTGAGTGGCCAAACCAAGACCTCCAGCACCCCCTCTGTTCAATCAGTGCTTTGTTTCCCTGACCAAGTAGCTGACACGCACACACACACACACACACACACACACACACACACACACACACACACACACACACACACACACACACACAGTGATGTTTGATTTATACACACACACACACACACACACACACACACACACACACACACACACACACACACACACACACACACACACACACCTGGGAAAGGCTGGCACAGGTTTACTAGCTATGCCTCCATCTGCCCAGACTATAAGGTAGTTTCCACTGCCACCAGCCACTACTTATCAGCTACTTTAAGGCTCTTAACAAAGGGTGTCCAATCTTACTGTGTAACATTGTTAATAATCTAAATGGTAGCTTGACCTAGAGGAAGGCTATTAAGAGTGGCCCACAGTGTCACCAAATAGATATGCAAGTACTTTCACAGCTTAAATATATTTAGACAGACCCGATACAATTGAAACATTTAAATATATTTAATAAATAATAAAAGAGCAAGATAATACTAAATATGTATGTACAGTGATATCAGAGTTCAAAATCACAGGAGATATTTAAAACAACATTGCAGGACAGTCTTAAAGAAATACAGAATATATCTAAGCTATACTTTACTATATTCCTAACTGAATCTAAGAGAAATTACTGTGCCCTAATTAACTTACTTACAGCTAGACAAGTGCACATGTGGTGAGTGGATATTTCCAGCTGATGTTGTTAGGTCAAAGACAAAATAGAAAATGCCCAGTCTCTCTCTCAGAGACGTCTTAAATTAATATCAAATATTACTGCTGTGACACATGCAGCATGACATCACTTTTTGTCACCTGACTTCAGTTTCCAAAACAACCATTGCTAGAAACTGCTAGCATTTAGCATCTCACTGTGAAAATACTTAGCCTTCAGATGTTTACAGATCCTGGAAGTCATAAAACAATAAAACACTTCTACATCTCAAGCCTAGTAATTATCTGTCTTTCAAGTCAAAACAGAGAGTCCCCTAGTGTAGGCATCCTGTCTTCTGTTGACTGAAACTGAAAGATAACATCTCTTGTTTATGGCCCAGCAATAAAGTACTTCAGTCTCAACTATTCTTAAGTTTTGTAAGTTAATCTCCTATTAAAATACATACATCTAAACAATTACAATAGTGTATAAAATATATCTTCAGCACGCATCTATACAATATGATATAAAGTTCTAATACATTTGTAACACAGGTCTATGAATCATGTTGCTATTCACAAATGACACATAACCATTTACAAAATTCCAGATAGCTGGACTGGTAGTATCTCCTTTTGTTACATTTCTATATAAATCATATTAATATTCACAAAAGACATACAATTATTTACAAAATTCCAAATAGCTGGACTGGCAATATTTACTTTTGTGACATTTCTCTACCCCCTCCCCAATAACTCAAGCTAGTTTTTCAAGTGACCCTTGGAGAAACACTGCTTGAGAGGGTTGAGCCTATCTGTGAATACATAACCCCATTCCCTGTCTTGAGAGCCCATCTGCATTGGCATTGCTAACCCCACTGCAGTCCTGCACTGTCATATTGTAGGTTTGCAACCCTAGGCTCCACCTTAATAACTCTGCATTTTGCTGGCTGGCTCAATGTTGCCTTGTTAATGGATTGTGGTCTGTAACTACAGTGAATTTCCTTCCATACAGATAATGCTGAAGTTTCTACAGTGTCCCCACTATGGCCTAACAATCCTTTTCTACAGCTGCATAGCATTCCTCCCTGGGTTGGAGCCTACAGCTGAGATATACCACTGGGTGCTCTTCTCCCTCTGAGGAAACCTGACTGAGTACAGCCCCCACCCCATGGTTTGAAGCATCCTCCTGCACAACAAATTCTTTGCTGTAATCTGGACTGGCTAACACGGGGGGGGGGGGTCCTCTCAAAGCTCCTTTAAGCTTCTGGAATACCTGCTCATATACTGGGATCCACATCACCTTATCTGGCCTGTTTTTCCATGTCAGGTCTGTGAGGAGAGCAGCTATGGTACTATAATTGGGGACAACCTTTCTGTATTATCCTGATGTCCTTAAGAATGCCCTCACCTGCTTTTTGGTAACTGGGGCAGGCCATGCCTGTATGGCTTCCACTTTGGCAGGTTCTGGCCTGATATTACCACTCCCCACTCTATGTCCCAGGTAGAAGACCTTTTGTTTATGGCTCAGCAATAAAGTACTTAAAGCTCAACTATTCTTAAGTTTTGCAAGTTAATCTCATGTTAAAATACATGCATCTAAACAATTACAATAGTGTGTAAAAATATATCTTCAGCACACGTCTATACAATATGACATACAGTTCTAATACATTTGTAACACAGGCCTATGAATCATGTTGCTATTCACAAATGACACATAACTGTTAACAAAATTCCAGTTAGCTGGGCTGGCAATATTACCTTTTGTTACATTTCTATATGAATCATATTAATATTCACAAATGACATACAATTATTTAAAAAATTCCAGATAGCTGGGCTGGCAATATTTGCTTTTGTGACACCATGCATGATTCACACACTGCACATTTAACTGAAACACAATGCCATATAACCTCACTGCATGCTATCACTCCAGATCACACATGCAGTGTGACATCATATGAACAAAAACCTGAGTATCTCTCATTAAACATTTGTGTCAACCTCTTGTTATACTTTCCCATGTGGGGAACTACCCCCAGTAACTTACATTATGAGGTCTCACAATATGTGAGAAAGGGGAAAAAATACCCTATCTCTGGTATTCAGGATCTCACAAAACACCAGTTTCCTGCTTATTCTTTTTAAATGTATTCCATTCAATGGGTTTACCCATCGCAGAATGCATTTGATAAGAATGGCATTCATCCATGTGTGATGTCTCCATACACACATGCACACTCACATACATACAAAAATACAAGGTGCATGAGTCAAAATCATGGTGCACAAAGGTACATATAATAAAAATACACAAACACTAGCATTCCCAAAGCACATCTGCTTTAGCGGTTCTTTAATAAAGATAGTAAATCCCAAAAAGTCAAACTTTTTTTGAGTATTTTCATCTTCAGTGTTATTTCTTCCAGTAGGCACATATAGGTTCATAGGTTCGCACTAGGATAGCTGCCCTTGCAGGCCATTTTAAGCCTAGCCAATTTCAATTTCAAACATGAGAATCCAACCATTTCGTGTGTGTGTGTGTGTGTGTGTGTGTGTGTGTGTGTGTGTGTGTGTGTGTGTGTGTGTGTGTGTGAGTGTGTGTGTGTGTGTGAGGTAAACACCTTAACCATTATGCCAAACCCCTGCAGCATCTTTAAGAAATACACCTTCAACCCCATGCCCCTAAAATTGGAACTGCTTGAAAGTACTATAGAGTTCTGCTCAAAGAGGTCAGGAGAAATGAGTGCAAGGAAAAGTAACCAAGGGAGGTGACACCTTAACACTATGGGAAGGACCTTTTGACTTTTTAGATAATGAAGTTAAGGCAGGTAAGATTGGCTCCTCCAAATGCACTACTTAAATTGACATAGGAGAGGCAACTTACAGTGGCATAACAGCCCAAATCAAGAATACTGAAGCAGATATAGCTAATTCAACCACTCAGAAGGTCAGCTGCCATACAAGTCTGCCCTCCAAGAATTGCCTGTGGTTATAAAGCATACCATTACTAATAAACTAAAGACATTTTTGAATGATAATCATTTCAGCTGCTTTCACGATCTGGGATAACAACCCAAATTAACTCTACTCATGATCAGCCTGGAAACAGCATTTTCTCTTCTCATGTCATGATGTCTGTCACAAACTGCTGACTTCCCAGCTTCTACAAGAGGCCAACAGAAGGGATCAGCACCACTCTGGCCCTTCTGTGAAAGGGAAAGCACCACATCAGTTGATCAACATCTCTGTGCAGTTATGCAAACATAATCCCTAACTATCTTTAACTTATTACTCCAAGTATGACAATTGCTTTTTGGCCAGAAGAAAAACACAATAATTGTTTTTTTTTTTTTTTTTTTTTTTTTTGCATACCTCTCACCCCTGTGGGAAGATATTGCCCCCCCCCCCACCCCCCTTATTAACATATATACTAAATTCCATGGTTGTATAACTGCAAAAATGAAAAGCTAAAAAAAAAAACGGCATGCCTCCAAATTTGAGTTGCTGTCAACCGATGAGACAAATATTTTTAAGATTACGGCAATAAGCATTCATTTTTCTGTAGTATAAAGAGCAGTGCTCACCGTTTTCTGATTACTAGGGGCCAGTTTTTTGAAAGAGTAAATCTGTTTTACTGTATTTTACTGAAAATAAGCATTTGAATTTTGTGTGTATCATGTAGCACTGCGTATCTAAAAATATGTTTGTGGGAGGTGACTACTACAGTAAATTCATCAACAGAAAACATGTGAATGTCCCATCATGCTTTGGTTCTTCTCAACAAAAGATAATTACTGTCTGACAGCATTACTTATTCAAAAGAAATAGTCTAAGTTGATATCCCAATCTTTGCTTTATTCCTAAAAATCATCTTGACTTAGTTTAGCTACTCTTCATGACTGTTAAGCAAATATAACTCGATAAAGGAAGTTACTGAAAGCATCAGGTGCCAGAACTGAAGAACGAAGCTGAGGGCATACAGATGCATTAATCCCTCAAAGATTGGCCACACAGTCTAAGCAGAACTTCAAGCTTGATCACACTGAAAATTAGAATTATATTAAATTACTTCTACTACAGAAATAAAACAGCTAGACAGTGATTATTAAATTATTATGCTTATCACCTAACGTATTGCATTGTAGAGGTGTTTTTTTTATGTGTTATGATTTACAATGTCAAGAAAGAGTGGGAGTTCACAGAATATTTCCCTCCCAAATTACAGAAATGCAGAAAAGGTCCCACACTTCATTTACATAGGAGTTTAGTTTGAAAAATTCTCTGATTGACAGCATAGTTTTCAACTCTAGATTTTCATAAAATGACCAGATTTTTGGTTCATATTTTTGATCAGTTCCTCAAAAAAATGTGCAGTTTTCTGGCAAATCACTGAGAATTGAAGTCACTAAATAATGACATACATTTGAACTTTAGATTTTATATCCTTCAGAAAATGTATGCTAACACAACACCTGTTATTCTAGAAACGTTCTAAGTTTATACAAGTAATACTTAAAATCTGTCTCTAGCTTTTGACCTTTGTCCCCCTATTATTTTAGGCTTTGTCCAGATATCTTGCAGGTTGTGATGTATGATTGACAGACCTTGTTGACTAAGTAATGGACTAGGTCCACTTTGAGCTCCTGTTTTGCTACTAAATCTCAGAATACCTTAACCTATAGATTTGTATAAAATGATCATATCATATATCATATGATAATGATTGCACTTGTGGAATTGGCATGGGTTGGTGAACTGTAGTTTCATATATTAATGACTGGACTGATGAACTAAATAATGTTAGGCATAGAACAAATAGAACAGATTTAGGAAATGATGCATCTATTTTCTGCAAAAATAATTCAACCCCTATGAAACATGATTGTACTTGGAAGAGAATGCATAGTAAAAAGGACACTGCTTTGTCATGTAACACACAGGTTACAGGGAATGATATTTTTCTGTCAGAAAACATTCGGTCTATAGAAAAAGGCATCATCTTTCCAACGGAGAAGGTAGAAAAAGAGGCAAGGGGCAGGTGAAAAGGAAGAAATCAAAATTGAACGTGAAAGGATTGAAGAGCATTACTGCTAGAAAAAAGAGGAGAAAGACAGATGCTGACTACATGACTCCAGCTGTGGATTTACAATACCAGCTGGATGAGAATTTAATACACAATGAAAACAGTGGGATTAATAAGACTAATGGTGATAAAGATCCATCCTTCTTAACAATTGATAGAGCAGGTATTACTGTATTAGTGCCTGATGATTCTTCAGAGCTGGCCAGCAAAAGATATTTTTATAATTGGAGATTCAATTATTAGAGGAACTAATACTTATATTTGCAGAGATGATACTGAACATTGAATGGTAATATGCTTGCCAGGAGTGAAAATAGAAGATGTGAGACAAGCCTTGGAACACCTTAATGTAAGGAAGTATGGCTATGTTTTTTATTCATGTTGGTACAAATGATGTCACCCGCAAGGTTTCTCTGACTGTTAGTAGGGAACTGACAGCCCTCTTAGATAGTATTGCTTGTACTAGTGTTAGGACGTATTTTTCAAAAATCACCTATAGAAAGGATAGTTAGGTCACTGTGAATGAAAAGACTTTTTGGGTAAATACAAACATGGAAAAAATGTCCTATTTTAAAAATGGAAAATGTGTAGAGCATCCAAGCCTTGTTTTGGACACACAAGTGCTCAGACAGGATGGTATGCATTTGTCTAGATCAGGGAAGAGAATTTTTGCAGCAGATATTTTGCAATATTTGACAAACACCAGGCAGGATTTTTGCCATGTTGAAAATTTAACGGCCCACAGACAGCAACATTTGATGCCTTTCTGATGGTTATTAATGCTAGGAGCAGCTTTTTATTGTAAAAATTTGCTATGTTCCCATGAGATTGATGTTGTTATTGTTTGTGAAACATGGTTACAGAACAATGATTGGAAACCAGTTCTGTCAGGGTATAAATGTTTTTACTGTAACAGACATTCTAATAAAAAATCAGGTGGAGGTGTTATGATAGGGATTAAAGATAGCTATGAGACCTGTGATTATTACATGTTCAGTGATAACACCAATACTATAGACTGTGTAACTGTGACAATAAAGACAACCCTGGAACATACAATTGTTGGAGTGTATAGACCACCAAAGTCAAGTGCAGATGACCTAGAGGAATTCATACATTTCTTGCATGAAACACAGGAGGGAAGAATAATATTAGCTGGGAACTTAAATTTACCAGAAACAGATTGGAATAATTAAGCAATAACCCACGCCTGGGTGTGGGTAATGCTGGATTTGCCCATGGTTGGTGTGGTTTGGTCACAAGGGCGAAGCCCGAGTGGCCAAACAAAGACCACCGTGGGTAAATCCAGCATTACCCACACCCAGAAGTGGGTTATTGTTATTATACAATGACATTATTTAAGAAAAAAAATACTTACTTTTCTTAAATAATACAACTGGTAAGTAAAAAGAAGCACAAACACCTATGTCCTTCAAACGGCCCAAACAGATCCGAGAACTCGAACAAAGAGATAACCCAAAACGGAATCCAAAACCACAGATTTATTAGGATAATCACACGAAACACAGAACTGCAAGCTGATACTTTAAAGGTTAAGCGCTTTCATCTGGTGTGCCCCAGACTTCATCAGAACCAATGAAAACTTCAGTTACACCATATTTATGTCACTTTTGGCACCAAAAAACAATTAAATATAAATAATTAAAAAAGTTAATAACTTGGATAAATAGACATATTAATGATTTTCACAATTAATTCTGAAAACATGTATACAAACATTACAATATTAAAATACCTAATAAAAATAATGTCATAACTTAAAAACAGTATCTTAACTTGAAAAACTGGATACAGATACTATATATATAACTACAACATGCCAATAATGTATATTCTTGTACAGTCCCTACTGGTCAAGTAATAAAAAAGGTTTTAAGCTAATACTGTCATTCAATCCTGGGGGGGTTCTGGCATCTAAATTTATCTGCCATTTGCTTTCTACCCAAGCTAAATACACTTTCCAATTCCCACCTCTGTCAGTTATGTCCACCTGATCAATAATAGCAAAACTAAAGGTATGTTCATTGCCCTTATCCATGATGTGTTTGCTTAAGGCATTTTTAGGATCACTTTCCTTGATCCTATACAAATGCTCATATATACGTGTTCTGAGCTTCCTTTCAGTTTTGCCAATATAATAGGCCGGGCATTTAGAACAAGTAGCAATGTATACTATGTGCTGTGTGTTACAATTACCATTTCTGCAGCATATAGTAGATTTAATAACATTGTTGACCTTAATTTTTAAACTGTCATTAATATACATACATTGCTTACACTTTCCACATTTTCTAGTTCCATTCTTCTTCACTGTATGTGACCCTATCTTCCCTTGCTCCAAAATTCTCTTCAAATTTTTTCCAGTTTTATGTACAGTAATGGGATACATTCCTACTATGTGTCCTATAGTACTTGAACTTGAAATTAATTCCCAATGTTTCCAGAGAATTTCTCTCACCAAGTTAGTAAAGGGATTAAACATAATGACACAAACCTTATTGCCTCTATCTTCCTCTAATCTAAGGGTGGCTGGACGTGTTATTCCCAAGAGGGGGGTAAATATTTCTGCCCCCATTGTGCTTTAACATAACTAATCACGCTATCAAGCATACCTGAAGGGTATCCTCTATCTTGAAATAATTTATACACTATTTGTAATTCATTATTCATAATGTCCCTTGTAGATGTCATGCGTGCTACTCTTATGCATTGTCCTTTGACTACATTCCTGAAGATGTGAGGGGAGTGACAACTTCCATATTCAATATAATCGTTAGAAAAGGTGGGTTTTCTGTAAATCTTGGAAGCAAAACTTGTTCCAGTATTACTTATCCAAGTATCTAAATAAGCTATTCCTAAGTTGTTTGTTTGGTAGGTAAATTTCAAAAAATCAGTCGTATGATTTAAATAAGTTATAAAAAGAGATATCAAATCAGTAGGACCCTTCCATATAATAAATAAATCATCCAAATATCTCGTATATCGTCTAATGTATTGAAAATATTCACTAGTGAACACATATTGATTTTCCCACTCCAACATAACCAAATTAGCAAAAACCGGGGCACAAGATGCCCCCATAGCAACACCACGGGTTTGTCTAAAATATTCACCTTGATGGAAAATATAGTTGTGATCTAAAACTAAACCCATCATATCCATGATGAGGTTAATCTTGTCCGAACTTAAACCAGAATATTTAGTCAGACTGTTGAAAAAATAGTCAAGACCTATGGGACCTGGTATGCAGGAAAAGAGATCTTTTACATCCACCGTCAAAAAAAATATGTCCACATCCCAAACGTCTGTGGTGAGTTTACTCAAGAAATCCCAAGAGTCTTTAACTAAATGGGGCACCTTGTCATAAATCTGTTTGGTCCAATTATCAATAGTTACACCTAATTTAAATGTTTTAGATTTAGACCCCGATATTATGGGTCTAAATGGGGGATTGTTCAAACACTTATGTATTTTAGGTATCCCGATAATATGTGCAAAGATAGGAAATTCTGTTCTCAAAAATTCATATAGTTCATTGCTAATACGGTTGTCAAGAAGGTATTCTTCTATGGCTAGATCTATACGCCTATACCCTATGTTAATTTGGTTAAGGGAAATCTGTTCATAGTTTCCTGATTCAAATAATATGTTGTGAATGACTCTTAAATAAAGTTGATTATCAAATATCACGATCCCTCCACCCTTATCGGGTTTCATTATCCTGATTTCTTTATTAAGAATTAGCTCATCCAAACATTTCCTTTCATTTTCACTAAGATTATAGTTAGTGTAAGGGGGATGATTGAGATTATTCTTAATGTCCTTAAAAAGCATATAAATGTCTTTACAAACCATTTTTTCATACGCTGCTATCTGGGAATTCATAACTGGAATATAAGAGCTCTTCTTAACTAACCTAGATCTAAAATGGTTGGTTTCATGGTTGTTATTCACGCTTGAGCTATTATAAAATTGAATGGCCAAATTTAGTCTCCGACAAAAATGTTTGATTTCTTTAATCACTCCAAACAGATTAAATGGGACTGTTGGTATGAATTTCATGCCCTCACTAAATACTGAAAAAAACTCTTGAGTAACAATAGTATCAGTATAATTATAAACATTAAATCCACCAAAATTATGTATCAAAGGGTAGTCATGTGTACTATGTAGGTTGGGGTCTTCCCCCCTTAACACCTCAAAATGTACATCAGAAGTTTGTTCACTGTCTTCAACAGCCAATGGACTCCCTAAAGACCCAAAAGAGGGAGATAGTACACCACAAGGGAATGTCGGAACAAATATGTCAGTATTTTCTTTAGTAATTAATAAACCCGCCGATTTTGTTTGGGAGCCGGGTAAAATCTCCCACCATGAAAATTTTCATCTTCATGTAACCAATGGTTTCTCCGTCTACCCTTAGTTTGAACTGACTCATATATACCTTCATTAGCCACGTGCTGCTGTGGCCAAATATAAGCTCTACCATTTTTATATAATTCCACATCCCTTTCAATTGTATGCATCTTTCTATTATATACAATATTAGCTCTATTATGGGCATTTTGAAATTGCCTGGTGTATAAATCATACCATTGGTTAAAGTTGTCATCATGTATAATAGTGTCATTTAACATTTCTACTTCATGTAGTAGGGAAGCTATTTTCTGGTCATTACACTTCACAAGTTGTTTCATAAACACAAAACCAAACCCATCAAACATCTTATTAAAATCAGTCACAACCCCAGAGGTGTATTCTATTCCCAAGGGTAGTTTAAAAAACCTTAAACCTTTAGGGACTAGTTGCATCTGTAAACATTTATCTAAATAGGCGTTATCTATCTTCACACTCCTTAACTGAGTGAGTTTTTTACCTAATAAATTAATATTAGACTTGAGATCATTTGTACATACACCTGCCCCTTTACTAAAAGGAACATTTCTATTATCAGGTTTCATAAAAAAGTCATATTCGTCAGTTAGAAAATCATTCAATACATTTGTAACATTAAAATCATTGTGCTTATTCTCAAAGCCAGCTCGTATTTTAGAATGTCCTTGATTTTGACTTAATAATCGATCTTTTATAACAGTACCTTTCTTAGTTAAAGTGTCCTTGCCAGCTATTGCTGAATATGTCTTCAATTTTTCGCGTTGCTTCGGTCGTGCTCCCTTGCATTTATTTTCCTGATGGCCGTGGAACAAACTAAAGTCAAAAGTGAAGTCAGCGTCTAGGGATACATTAGCGTTCGTATCCCTGATATCTAAATTAAGTCTGCTGTTAGAAGATGAAAGTACACATTGGCCATTCGGTATATCTGCTACGCTACTGTGCCTTTCAGATATATTTGGCACAGTTGTAGTCACTCCAAGTTTTTCTACAGAACTTTGTTTGGCGGAATCACCGCCATGTAGTACAGCATCAGATAGCTTGCCAACTAAATCCAACAAGCGGTTTACGTCAGACTGCAACGACGTAACCTCAGACCGTAAAGTTAGGTAGTCATCTTGCTCAATGAAGCCCCCAATGGATCCGATTCAGCCATAGTACAACTGGTAAGTAAAAAGAAGCACAAACACCTATGTCCTTCAAACGGCCCAAACAGATCCGAGAACTCGAACAAAGAGATAACCCAAAACGGAATCCAAAACCACAGATTTATTAGGATAATCACACGAAACACAGAACTGCAAGCTGATACTTTAAAGGTTAAGCGCTTTCATCTGGTGTGCCCCAGACTTCATCAGAACCAATGAAAACTTCAGTTACACCATATTTATGTCACTTTTGGTGCCAAAAAACAATTAAATATAAATAATTAAAAAAGTTAATAACTTGGATAGACATATTAATGATTTTCACAATTAATTCTGAAAACATGTATACAAACATTACAATATTAAAATACCTAATAAAAATAATGTCATAACTTAAAAACAGTATCTTAACTTGAAAAACTGGATACAGATACTATATATATAACTACAACATGCCAATAATGTATATTCTTGTACAGTCCCTACTGGTCAAGTAATAAAAAAGGTTTTAAGCTAATACTGTCATTCAATCCTGGGGGGGTTGTGGCATCTAAACTTATCTGCCATTTGCTTTCTACCCAAGCTAAATACACTTTCCAATTCCCACCTCTGTCAGTTATGTCCACCTGATCAATAATAGCAAAACTAAAGGTATGTTCATTGCCCTTATCCATGATGTGTTTGCTTAAGGCATTTTTAGGATCACTTTTCTTGATCCTATACAAATGCTCATATATACGTGTTCTGAGCTTCCTTTCAGTTTTGCCAATATAATAGGCCGGGCATTTAGTTTCGTGTGATTATCCTAATAAATCTGTGGTTTTGGATTCCGTTTTGGGTTATCTCTTTGTTCGAGTTCTCGGATCTGTTTGGGCCATTTGAAGGACATAGGTGTTTTCTTAAATAATGGCATTGTATAATGCCTCCTTGCTGCCCTTCTGCAGCTGTCCAGTATTCTGCGGCAGTTCTGAGTTACTGCGCATGCATATGGTTATGCAGTACATCAGAACTGTGTGTGGAAGCAACGGAGAAAGGAAGATCTCCGTTGCTTTTAAAAACGTGTCTCGCTATGTTAAATGAGTTTAAGATAGTGAGATAGCTTTTAAAAAAGCAACAGAGATTTTCCTTTCTCCGTTGCTTTTTTTAAAGCTGTCTCACTATGTTAAATGAGTTTAACATAGTGAGACAGCTTTAAAAAAAGCAATGGAGAAAGGAAGATCTCCGTTGCTTTTTTTTAAGATATCTCGCTATGTTAAACTCATTTAACATAGCGAGATAACAGCAACGGAACTCTTCCATTCTCCGTTGCTGTCCAAAAAAAAAAAAGACTTATACTAATGGAAAAAGTCCGGACGACCGGACCTTTTTCCATTAGTATAAGTCTGATTTACAAAGTGCACGCCGATTGATCAGTGTGCACGTTTTGAAATATTAATGGGGGTGGGGTCATTGTATAATATAGATTCTACAACATTAGTAAGGAAATTATTTGCAGCATATATTCAGGAGCAACAATTGCTTCAGAAAAAACTACAAGGGGACGGAACATACTAGACATTGTTTGTGTTCCCAAAGAAATTACTGTAACTTCAAGTCATGTTTTACCACCATTGATGTGCAGTGATCATGGGGTTATAAAGGTTAATTTGTTGCTAGATAATTCTGCCAAACTGAAATCTAAGCCAATGCACAGAAGGTTAATTACAGATTATATAGAACCAAAGCAGTCACTATGTGAAACTAACTGGAGTGAGGTGTACAGTGGCAAAACTGCAGATGCAATGTGGAAAGTTTTGAAAGAGAAATTGTTTGAGTGCAAAAAAATCAAAAAAATGTTTAACATCAGGATCTAGGCATACAACATCAGGTGGATATATTTCCATAAGAACAAGATATCTGATTAAGGGGAGAGTCAAAAATATAAGAAAAGGAACAGAGGTTGAACTGCAACTTTGAAAACTGAAATAAACAAGCTGGACAAATAGATTAAGCATAGTGTGAGACAAGATCAAGAAAAATGTGAAGAAAATTTATATAAAGATATTGAGCATAATAGGAAAAATTTTTATAGATACATAAGACGTGGAAGGAGTAAAGACACACAGATTGATAAACTGTGCAGATTCTAACATTTATTCTCAGACACAACAGATTATAGATATATTTACAAAATCTTATGCAAAACAGTTTGCCCCACAAAAGGGGTGGTAAGTTGTCCCAGTGACATTCAGGTAACCCCGGATATTGGAATCAAATCAGATTTTATCTAAAGAGAACTGCGCAAACTGGATCCAAACAAAGCACAGGGAGGAGATGGAATTAGTAACAATGACCAGAGGACATTTCAGCAAGAACTTGCACTACCATTATATCTATTAGTCACTAGGTCATATAAATATAGTGAGATTCCTCAAGAATGGAGACATGTGCTTATTAAACCTGTTTGTAAGGGAAAGGGGAGTAAGACAAACCCAGAGTCATATAGACCATTAAGTCTACTTTCATGTTGTGGAAAAATAATGGAGAAGGTAATATTGGATAATTTATTGTCAGAACTGGATAGGTTGGGACTTGCAACCATATATCAGCATGCATATGTTGAAAACAGATGTATTACCACCTGTAACATGATGTTCTATAACAATATAACAGCTATGAATGAAAAATTGTGCTGTGATGTAATTTATATAAATTTAACTTCGGCATTTCACAGGGTCATACATATAACACTGATCAATAAATTAGTATAACTAGGTATTGATGTACTCTTGATAAGATGGATAGCTGCATGGCTTACAAATAGGACATGGCAAACATCATACAGCAACTGGACTGGCAGAATCTGTGGTTACAGTCAGGGTGTCCCACAGGGCTCTGTCCTAGGCCCTTACTTGTTTAGATTGTATCTTTCAGACCTAACATTTTCATCTGAGGTATTCTATAATCTATATGCAGACTATAGAATTTGGGTAAATTGATTACATGTGTACAGATAAAGCATGTCTGCAAAATAACTTGACTAAATTGACAATTTGGGCACAAGGGAATAATATGCGGATAAATATATCAAACACTAAGTATATGAGATTTGGTAAGCATAAATTGAAAGGTGAATATTTAATACAGCACATAGTGATTGAAACTGTAGACTCATTTAAGGAGCTGGGTATATGGGTAGATTCAGCTATGAGTTTTTCTAATCATATCAACCAATTGGTTAATGATAGTTATAGAACTATAGGTTGTATAAAAAGATTTATAAAGTCTAGGAAATCAAAATAATGAAGTCATTGTTTGTTAGTTACATTAGACCCAAACTTGAGTATGGAATAACAATATGGAAACCCTATAAGAAAACAAACATGAGTAAACTGGAAAGGGTACAACGAAAATATACCGGGGCTATCTATGGATGTGGAAATTTAAGTTATTATGAAAGACTAAAATATCTGAACTTGTACAGTGTCTCTTACAGATATCTAAGAGAAGATCTTATTCAGGTATATAGGGCATTTAGTGGCAACTACCTCTGGGAATGTTTGGGGTTAAAAAAGTACTAGAGAATCATCAGACAACCTATGCAGAAGATTCTATAGAAATGAGAAACGTAATAATTGATTCTCTGACAGAGTAGCTGATGCATGGAACGGACTATCAAATTACATTAAAGCAAGTACTAGTTTAGATATTTTTAAGAACAGCCTGAATACTAATTATGGGAACAAGTGTTTTGGTATATTGAGAAAAGTACAGTTTTGTACCTACCATAAATGTAGATGTCCGATAGGTATGCATCTGCAGTCATCACATATGGGTTGTCCTGCCTCAGGCAGCCCTTCGGTCGGCCGGATTCCAAAGTCTGGGTCCGGCGTCGGCTGATGTCGCCCTCTTCCCGACGTCAGAGCGCCTGGGGTATAAAAGCATCAGCCGACGCCATCTTCCTCAGTGTTTCTTGCCCCAGATGCCAGGTGCCCTCAAAGGAAGGCTAAATTTGGAGAAATGCAATAAATTCCAAACATGTACAGAAATATATATGCATATATATATATATATATATATATATATATATATACACATATATATATATATATATATATATATATATATATATATATATATATAAAACAAATACACCATAATAGATAACCCCAGCTAGCTATGGGTGGGGAAAGTACCCAATAAATACCCAAGAGGGGAAGGAGGGAGGGTAAACCTGACTGCAGATGCATACCTATCGGTCATCTACATTTATGGTAGGTACAAAACTGTACTATGTCCATCAAGGATGCATCTGCAGTCATCACATATGGGTAGAATACCATAGCCAAACTGGGGTGGAGGATCTATGTAAAGGATGGTGTAGCTAAAATGCCCTGCAGGACTGCCGTAGCAAAGCCTGCTCTGGATCTGGAATATAAAGGTAAATTGTAATGCTTGGAAAATGTAATCACGGAGCTCTATGTAGCAGCTTCTAAAATGTCCTTGGTAGCCACCCCTCTTAAGAAGGCTGTGGAGGTGGCTGTGGCTCTGGTGGAATGAGGTCTAATGTTAGCTGGCACAGTTTTTCCATGAAAGGAATAACAAAAATGTATGCAATTCCCTATCCATTTTGAAATTGTCTGTTTGGAAATTGCTTTTCCTTGTGCACCAGCAGCATATGCCACCAACAGCTGATCAGTTTTTCTGTAGCTTTTAGTTCTGTCCAAGTAGTAGCGCAACTGTCTGTGTATGTCCAGGGTGTGCATTAGTTTCTCCCCTTTGTTTTGTGAATTTGGAAAGAAGGTAGGCAGGTGAATAGCTTGGTGTAATGAGACCCTGGATACCACCTTTGGCATAAATGAAGGATTGGTTCTCAATGAGACTCTGTCCTGATGAAAAATAAGAAATGGCTGTACTGCCATAAGGGCCTGTAACTCAGATACTCTTCTTGCTGAGGTTATGGCCAGAAGGAAGGCGGTCTTCCAAGACAGGAACTGTAGTTCTGCAGATGCTGCTGGTTCAAAGGGAGGCAGAGTTAGTTTTTCCAACACGAAGTTAAAGTCCCAAGTAGGCACTGGAGGTTTCCTTGGAGGATTGATGTTTTTAATTCCTCTTAGAAACTGTCTTAGGAGAGGATGAGAAAAGACAGGTGGGTCAGTATTGTACTCTGCTGAAATTGCTGAAGCATGAATTTTAATGGAAGAGTAAGACAGGCCATTATGGAGCATTTCTGCCAAGTATTCCAGGATATGTGCCATGTTCATCACTGTTGCATCTAGGCCCTTTGTGGTGCTCCAAGTGTGAAATCTTTTCCATTTTGCTGAATATGCCTTTCTTGTGGAAGGCCTGTGAGCTTCCATGATGATATACTTCACTCTCTTGGATAGCTTATCCTGAGGAGGAGTCAAGGTATTTTCCAGGCTGTTAGTTGCAAGGTTTTCAGGTTGGAATGCAGAGTTTTGTAATTGTGCTGTGTCAGGAGAAGTGGCCATTGAGGAAGAGGCCATGGTTTCGTGCGTGACATGCTCTTTAACAGTGGGTACCAGTGCTGTCTTGGCCAGTCCGGAGCTATCAGAATCACTTTTGGCTGCTCTGTCCTGATCTTCAGTAAGATCTTGGTCATTAATGGAAGTGGTGGAAATGCATACACTGTTAGAGTTCTCCAGCTGAAAGATAGGGCGTCCACTTTCCATGCTTGTGGGTGGTATGTCCTTGAGCAGAATTTCTTCAGCTGATGATTGTGGGGGGAGGCAAAAAGATCTATGTCTGGCCTTCCCCATGATTGTGTTATCTGTAGGAAGATGTCTGGGTGCAGCATCCATTCGTGTGCATCCATGATATTTCTGCTTAAGCTGTCCGCCAGTATATTGTCTTTTCCTGGCACAAACTGGGATTGCAGCTCTATATTGAGTTTCAAGGAAAGCTCCCATAGATTCATTGCCAGTCTGCAAAGAGGGTAGGAATGGGTGCCTCCTTGCTTGTTTATGTACCACATAACTGTGGTGTTGTCTGTCCTTATTAGCAGGTGGCCTTGATGCAGAAAGGGTTTGAAGGCCTCGATTGCATGTATCACTGCCAGCATTTCCTTTTGGTTTATGTGCATGCATAGCTCCTTTTGTGACCAAAGTCCTTGAATACATCTGCCCTCCATGTGTGCTCCCCAACCGTGGTCTGAAGCGTCCGTTGTAATGTTTTAGCTGGCTATTGGTTTGCTGAAGGGCAGACCCCTGTTTGACTGGCTTGCTTGAGCCCACCACAGAAATTCCTTTTGGAGGCATGGAATGAGTGGGATCAAAGTTTCTAAGCTGTGACTGTGCTGAGCCCATAAACTCCTTAGGTACCATTGTAGTTTCCTCATATGCAGCCTTGCTTGTGGAATCAGAAGAATGCAAGATGCCATGTAACCCAGGGCCTGCAGGATTTTCCTTGCAGTCAGCTGAGTTTGTCTTGTCAGATTCTTGAAGTAATCCGGTAGTTGTCTTTTGTTTTTCTTCTGTGAGAAAAGCCATTTGGGTGGTTGTGTCTAGATCCGCACCCAGAAAAGTTATTCTTTGGGATAGAACAAGTCTTGATTTGTGAATGTTGACTGTATATCCCAAGGCCTGCAGTAGGCGGATGGCATAATTCAAGTCCTTTACCAAAGTTTGTTGGCTGTCCGCTTGTATAAGGCAGTTGTCCAGATATGGGTATATTTGAATCCCCTGAAGTCTGCAGTGTGCAATTACTGATGCCAGGCATTTTGTGAATACTCTGGGTGCAGTAGATAAGCCAAAGGGCAATGCTGAAAATTGATAATGCTCTGAACCTGCAAGAAATCTGAGGTGTCTTCTGCAACTTTGTCTGATAGGGACATGCAGGTATGCCTCCTTGAGTTCTAGAGTCACCAGCCAAGACCCCTTGCCCAGCATGGGAAGGAGTTGCTGTAGAGTCAGCATTTTGAATTTTGGCACAATGAGATAAGTATTCAGTGTGGACAAGTCGAGAATAGGCCTCCATTGATTTCTTTTCTTGGAACAAGGAATAGTCTGGAGTAAAATCCTTGGCCTTGTTCTGAAAGAGGAACCTTTTCTATAGCTTTCATTTGCATTAAGTTGGAGATTTGTTTCAAAGCCTCTGCCCTTTGATTTGGTGGCAGGTCTGGCATGCCTTTTCTTTTTGGTAATGTGTGAAAATGGAACCTGTATCCTTTGTCTATTATTTGCAGTGTCCATTTGTCTCTTGTAATACTGTGCCAATTTTCTGAGAATAAAGAAATCTTTCCGCCCAAAGGTGCTTCTAATTGAGCCCTGGTTGGCGGAGTCAAAGCAAAGTCATTGAGTCTGTCCTTGTGCAGCAGTTGCAGGTCCTGCACTACCTCTCTGGTTGGGAGGCTGCCATTGACGTCCTCTGTAGGAGCCTCTAGCTTGCCCTCTACCTCTTGCACGCCTGTTCTTGCCTCTCTGAAATCTTTCTGTGTCCAGAAAGGACCAATTCTTGGTAGGCCAATTTCTGCTGAATCTTGGTGGTTGGACTTGTAGAAAATCTTTGACTGTTTGTACAGATTTTGCCTTTTCCTCAAATTTCTTTAAGACCTCCTGAGCAGTGGAGCCAAATAACTTTTGCTTTTCCAGTGGAGCATCCAGAAGCTTAGCTTTAACATGGTCTGGCAGAGATTGTTCCTTCAGCCAAGCATGCCTACGTATGACTGCACCTGTCATAGCTGACCTACATGAAGCTTCCAATGCATCATAACCACACTGTAAGAAATGGTTGCTAACCTGCTGGGAGTTATGTACCAGATCCTGAAGTAATTTGTGATCTAGGGGTTCAGGTGAAGACAGTTTCTTATGCAATTCATCTAACAAATACTCTTGGTACTGTATCATATGAAATTGACAATTTAATGCCCTCATAGAAAGAGTAGCAGAAGTATACACTTTTTTACCCCATCTCTCTAAAGCCCTGGACTCCCTTTCAGAGGGGAGTGGATTTTTAGTAGTGGCAGCTGCAACCCCTTTAGGGCCCTGGGAAATAGTTTCTGGATCAGCAGAGTGGGCCTTGTAAAGAAAAAGATGAGAGTCCGGGACCCTGTAGTACCTATCGGGTTTGGAAGGTGCCGGAGGAAGAGTGTCAGGGGTTATGCTAGACTCAGAGTACACATCATCAATGACAGTCAAAACAGGAGGAATAGCCAAAGGTCTATGCTGAGGTAAATGCAGAAAAGTTCTTAATCTTTTCCTGGAATCAGAGAATTCCTGGCCCTGCCATTTGAAATGCTCTCTCATAGTGTGAAGGGTCTCCCCGAAGGATAGTTCTTCAGGAGGGGAGGCCGAGGGGATTGATTCCTCTGCATCAGAATCCTCATAGGCCGAAAAAGCCTCCTCCTGGTAGTCTGAGAGAGCAGAGCCATCAGAGGCCTCCTCTGAGGAGTGGGGATCAGAGGGCTCAACCCTGGGCCTTTTGTCTAGAGGGGGTTGAGAGCCTCTGTCCGGATGGGGTTGAGAGACCCTAATTAAGGAGATAAGGTCCTCTGCTAAAGTTAGAATCTGTGAACTGGTAGAGGGTCCCTGAGGATTAACCCTGGGAGGCATAGCTTTTGTATGTTTAGCAGCTTTAGCCCTGGTGAAAGCCTTTATGGACATGGATGCAGGAGGCCTAGCTGCACCACATGCTCGTGTAGTTTTGTCTAGAGGAATGGTGTCGGAAGTTTCCAAGACACCAGTTTCTGAGGGAAATTCAATAACCGACTCAGCAGGGGCCTCCGGGGCCGAGGTTGTCGGTTGAGCGGTTTTGGGGTTCGGAAGTACCAAGGACTTGGTTTCAGCCAAGACCGAGACACTCGCGGTAGGCCTGGCCGTGGTTTCAGCCGAAACCGCGGCCCGCGTGTGTCGGTCCTTGTCCTTCCATTTCTTTGTTAAATGTGAAGTCGGAGTCTCCGATGGCATATTGTATGAAAAACTAGCCCCAAAAAATTCCTCTGCAAACTCCGCCCGACGTCTAAGAGTGCGTCGGTTGAAGGAAGCACAGGCTGAACAGGCCGAGACATCGTGGTCTGGGCCTAGGCAGGGGAGGCAGTAAGAGTGGAAATCCTTATGAGGTATTTGTTTCCCACAAGTTAAGCAATTATTAACTTTATCTGACATCGGCTGAGGCAAGAAAGAGTCCCCAACGGGGTACTTAGCTTTTGAAGTCTTCGGTAGCTGAATTACAGGAGCTGGCCGACTAGCACTTGCGAACTGCTTCTGCTTCGGGCACCACACGGCAAGAAAGACTGGGGAAGATGGCGTCGGCTGACGCTTTTATACCCCAGGCGCTCTGACGTCGGGGAGAGGGCGACATCAGCCGATGCCGGAACCAGACTTTGGAATCCGGCCGACCGAAGGGCTGCCTGAGGCAGGACAACCCATATGTGATGACTGCAGATGCATCCTTGAAGGACATCTAGAAGGGCATTAACGCCCGTGCTTGAAATATTTGTATGTATGTATGTGTCATATCATATCATATCATATCATATCATCTCAGTGCGGATGTCCTTCCTGAAATGATTCCTTTACTTCTATTACGTTTTTCTTCTCATAGACCATTCTATTCCATGTTTACAGTTTTTATAACAATGCATGCATCTACCAAACAAAATAAACAGACTATCATAGCCTGGAGCTGTTTTGCTATACCTCCTCACACCCTGCATTGCATAATTTACATAATTTTGGGGAAAAGTTCCTATGTATTTTTTCTGAGCTTCTGTGATTTCAGAGACAGTATATTTTTAGTCCAGAGTTGTGCAGCCAATGCCCTTACCTTATGTGGTTCAGGGAGATGGGGTTACTCCCTAAAAAAAAAAACAATTTGATAATGTTTTACTAAACCTACCCGTATTACCTTACATGGCAAAAATGCAAGCTTGCTAACATTCTAAGAGCTCCAAGAGATGTTTTTTACAAGCTGAAACTTTCAAAATAAAGTTAAAAGGGGTTAGGTATAATAAAACTTTGCTCATTATTCTGTCATGAAAACCATCATTTGAGTCATTTAGATTTCACTATTGTGTTTAGAAGTTGCATCTTTCACACAATCTGTTGCATAGCAAACATGCTCTGCTCTTGGAAGGCTGTGTAACATAAAGAAGAAAATCTGTTGTTACCTATGGTATGGATATATACCCATATAGCTGTTTTTACTGTACAGCTATCTCAAAACAAGGGAGAGGGTCATTTTCATCTACCTTAACACTTGCCATGGGCTTCTGTTTCTTCCATTTTATTGGTTGTATCTAACCATAAATCTTTTAGAAAAGATTTGCTGTGGATTCCTGAGATGCCTATCTATTCTTTCTGAATTACTTACCCATAGAGTAGAATCATGCACAATGTTTGCTATACAGATGGAATATTCTAAACATACATTGCCTATCTTCTGTAATTGCATCAAATGTTCATTTTCCTCTATGTTTTGTTGCTATATATATATATATATATATATATATATATATATATATATTTATTTAGTTGCATGTCAGATTACTTTTTCTAAATATTGCCTGAAAGAAGCATATATGAGTTATTAAACTGTAAATAGACACAATATACTATAAATATACATTTTCAGTTTCCTGTTGATATCTTTCCTATGCATTATTGAATTTTCTAGAGTTTAATCCCCCTCTAAAGAATGCTTTTGATCTATCCACCACCCTCTTGGTGAAATATTGTTTTTCACCATATCACTAAATCATTCCAAAATGTTAGATAATGCTGTCTTACTTTTGTAAAATTTTCTGAAAGATACTGTTTTCCCTAATGTTTTCGTATCCTTTAAAGTACATTAACAATATAATAATATTTTTATCCTGTTGTCCCTTCTGATCCCATCCATATTTTAAAACTGTATAAGAGATCTGGAAGTTGTAATGTATTAGTAGAAAAGATCATTGTCAGTAAAAATAAAACTGATGTTATTTTTCTCATTACCCTGAACTTCTAGTATAACATATCATTGTTAAAAGCTGTATTTGTACCTGTTTTTACAATGATATAAAAGCCAAGCAACCACAGATGGTAGAGCTTAATAATATTTTTCTCTCTCTTCTTTTTGTCTACTTTCCTTCTTGCTCCTTTGTTTTTTGGCTTTATTTCATAAACATTTATGTTTACTAAACTGTGGTGGTGCAGCGGTAGCATTGTCGCCTCACAGCAAGAGGTTCTCCCGTTCGATTCTCGGCTGGAGCGCCTTCTGTGTGGAGTCTGCATGTCCTCCCCGTGGTCAAGTGGCATTCAAAAGACATGTGTAAATGGGCATGCCTTCGTTAAAGGTTGGGTGTCGGGCTGGCACCTCAGCACTATAAAAATCGACTGCCAATCATTAGCGGACCGGAGTTCTGCTGTGGCAACCCCTAACTGGGAAAAGCTGAAAGAAAACAACAACCAATTTCAGTATGACTTGAGCAAACATTTTGGTTTTTAGCTGGGAAATGCCCATCGACCCTCAACACTAGTTCATGTGGAAAGGTTGTACTCCTACCACTTCAAGGAGTAATAGTTAGTGTGGAGATTGCTGCAGTTAAAAGAAGAAAAATACTGTGATATGTAGTAATCTTAGACAGAAATGGACATGCTAGCTCTGCTTTTGACGTATCAGCCCTTTTCCCATGTCTGAATAAATACATTCATTGAATTTTTATCAAAGCAATGTATTCACCGAAATGTGCATCAGACATTATTTGCCTCATTTTTACCAGAAAGCTTGCACACCAATTTAAAATTAAATTAATGTATGCTTGGTAGACTGTAATATCTGACATTTTGCAAGGCAGAACACAAACAGTCATAACCATATAACAGTTATATCAGACATTAAATATGTATGTATCCATTTATAAAAGTGCCAACTCATATCAAAGTGGATGCTCTCAATAAGACAATTAGTGTTGTCAGTAGCAAAACGTATTAATTTTCTGCCCTGTACATTTTTATAAAAACAGTAATTTAAAAGGTACTATTATTTGTGAGCTAGAAGTGTGAAATGAGAAGGTTGGGTAAAATAATACAGAATGTGTTGAGTTTACTTGTGATTTATTTAACAAACTTTAGCCTCTTGCAACATATCACATTGATCATAGAAAATTGTCCTGCTTCAGAATGCAATAAACATTATTTTGTGATGAAGTTTGGTATAGAATAGCATGCATTTATAAGTAATCTGCTGTGAATAAATTGTTAAACATTAACTAAAATGACACAGTAATGATTTTTCATCAGTAAATTTTTGGTATAGACATTTATAACATATTTTATTTTGTACAGAATAAAAATTCTCATATGCGTCTTTTAGAACAAAGTTAACATGACCTTTATAATACAGTGTTTTAATAGTAATAATAATACCAAATGTTTATAGTTGTTTACCAGTGCAAACCACCTTGTCTAGCATCAAAATCAACATATTCATATTTTTGTGAGTAAAAAAAATATGAATATCTAATGAAGCTACAGAAGCCATAAACAAATAAAGATCTGAAATATATAATATTCTAAAATGTGAATTATGATAGGCTATTCACACATCCATGCTTTTTGTAAATCCAGCATTTCCAACAGGAAAAGTATATCCAGAAAAGAATTAAACTGATCTGAATGCAGGCATTCATGCTGCAGTAGGACAACATTTTAAAGTAAAATATATTTGCAACTGAAAAGTAAATGAGCAGTTAAAAACTGCAAAAAGTTCAAGTTACTTAATCACATTTTGGTTGTTTAAAATAATATGTAGCTGCAAATGAGCAAATAAGTATTTAAAAATTGCAAAACATTCACCTTGGTGACCTAATTACACATTCCCATACTGGTTATGATGTAGTGATCAAGCCAAATGAACTATGGATGAAGCTCTGCATTACCCCCACATCTACATAAGTAATTTTGCCAAATAATTTTTATAACTATAACACATGATAGGGGGAATTGGCATAACAGATAAGGCCTTAACCTCACAGATACAAGGTACAGTGTTTGACTATGACCTCTGGTTATTGGCTAGGCTTGTATTACCCTGCATGCAAATAGCCTAGCATTTACTTAAGAAAAAAATTAAGAACCCATTTACTTTTTCCTACAGCTTGCAGTGTGTCATCATTCAGCTAGCAATGGAGCTGAACATTGTTGTGTTCCTATCAATTGTTGTGGCCATTCAAGTTGAATCCATAATGCTTTGGCCATTTGTGTATTGCTGTTGGGCTCCTATAAATAGCTGTAGCCATTTTAACTGAATCCAGGATGCTTTGTTCAACAAAAGGAGCTACTGACAACCCAGCTATCTGGAATTTTGTAAATAATTATATTTGTGAATATTAACATGATTTATATAGAAGTATAAAAAGAGAGATACTGCCAGCACAGCTGTCTGGAATTTTGTAATTGGTTATGTGTCATTTGTGAATAGCAACATGATTCATATGCCTCTGTTGCAAATGTATTAGAACTATATATCATATTGTATACACATGTGCTGAAGAGATATTTTTATGTACTATTGTAACTGTTTAGATGTATATATTTTAACAGGGGAGACTGAAACTTCAGAAGAATGGTTGAGGTTGAGTTACGTTATGGCTGGGCCATAAACAAAAGAGATGGTGGGGATTTAATAAACTCCATGTAGGAATAGTGGGAAGCCTACAGAGTGTACTGTGGCCATGTCTGCAGCTCCCCTTCAGCAGCGCTCTTTGCATATTAATGAAGGCTCACTACTGAGAGACAGATGGTTTCAGAATCAGTGTAGGGGGTGTGTTACAGTGTCCAGAGATGAGTAACACACCCTCTGCACTGTTAAAGTGCTGGATGGCACTGAAATATAAAGTAAAATATATTATTTCTTTTTTTTTCTGTTTGTGTGGCACAGCACTTAGCAACGTACATGTGCCAGACATCTAAAAATAGAAACTGGATAACTTTAATTTTAACCACAAAAAGATCATGTTTAAGCATAGCTAAGTGGGTTTGCATAGTGCGGTGCATAGCAATGCTTAAAAGTAGTGGAGAGATATATAGAAATGTATAACAGTTTCCAACATGTCCTCATAGTTCAATGGTTAGAGTCACAGCCCTGTATGCAGTAGGTGCATGGTTCAAATACAAAGACCATTCAGCTTTTTACATTTGATAGCAGTATGTCATATGGTTTGCGTGGTGCTAAGCAAAGTGCCAATTTTTTAAATATGGCCCTATGGTGGCAAATGGTGGGAAGCCAGCCTTATTTAAGCTGTACAGGTGAGAATACAGCCATAACCTGTTGGAGTTTGATCCATGCAGAAGCTATGCAGGAGTTGGAGAGGGTGAGCACTTCTGGGTGCAGTGGTGGGGCATTTTGGAGTCCAGGGTTATGGTCAGACTCCTTGTGAGAGACTATGGCATCTGGCTGTTGCAGGGCCAGTACCAAGGGTCAGAATACAAATCAGAGGTCTGGAACCAGCTGGCATGTGACCTCACCAGTACAACTGGTATTCCCCACACAGGTGAGCAGGTGCATCACCACTATGATGACCTGAAGTATAGGAAAGAGGCTCTCTTGGCCACTTGGATCCAAGATGCTCAGGCAGACAAGGCTCCACAAGTTTGTAGGTATTGTAAGATTGTTTTGCAAAATGCTAGTGTGAACATGTGATAGACAGGTATGCATAATGGTCTTATTCTCTCCCCACAGCTGCAGAGGAGAGCTTGCAACCTGGAGGCCCATGCAGGGTGCCTGGCCAGGTTGGGCCGAAAGTGTGGTGAGTACAGATATATCTTGCAATATATCATAATATAAACAAGAAAGAGTACATTAGTAACTGTCAGTGTGTGGTTCCCCTTCAAACCATTGAACATTTAAAACATTGAAGTTCAGATCATCGAGACCAGAACATCGAGTTTGAAAACGTCAAAGGTTTGAAGGGGAAGAAAAAAGCAAGTGGAGGTGGGAGAATGTTTGTGTTTTTGCAGGGCACCAAGGTGCCCTGCATACTGTGTGTGTCTATGTGCCATCTGTGTGATGGCACTACAGATAGGGTACGGAAAATCTCCCATTTAGCACTTCTGCATATAGCGCTAAATGGGAGATTTCCCTTTACTCCACTATAGTGTGGTCTCAGAGTTGGAATATTAAAGTGGGGGGTGTGGGGGTGCAGCCCCCCACATGGGGGTGCAGGGGGGCAAAGCCCCCTTGCATACAATTGTTAAAGTTTATTTTTCTTTGTTTTTTTTTTTTTTTTGGTTACACTTGTAACCTTCGATGTTTCAAAATTCGATGCTCTGGTCTTGATGATCAGCATTTCGATGTTTTGAAATTTCGATGGTTAGAAGTGGAACCCAGTAGGTATATTCTATTTTGAGTGTTCTGCAATGAATGTGGTCATAGACCTGGACTAATATAAGTGAGTAAGGCCAGGTACAATTCCATCTGGATGAAAGCATGAAACTTGGTAATGTTAAGGAAAGAAATTACGACTGCATTAATAATGATAAGGAAATAAAAGTTTATACTGTATTAATAATAATGTTATGGCAAGAAATTACAACTGCATTCATAGATGTGATGGGAATAAATCAAATGCAGTCCTACTTTTAAGGATATAAAGTACAACTGCATTCAGAATTGTTAAGGAAATAAAGTTACTACTGCATACATTGTGGAATAATAGCTGTCTTTCAATGCCTGCATTATTTAAAGTGTTCATCAATAAAGACTGTTAGATGTATACCAATCATTGTTTCAGGTCACCCCTAATAAGGTTGTGTTTTTCCAAATATTGTATGTATTTTGGGCTGTTGGTCAAGAAATTGAGTATTATAAGTGCTGTGAAGTAAACATGGGAATAATACCATGAACTGACTGAAGGTTAGCTGATAAAGACTGCTTTGCTAAAGTGTAGATGTGGAGCTGTACTACAAGATATAATGCATTATGACATTTGTTCTGCACTAAGATCTGAACGTAAAATAGTACTGGCTAATGTATTTTAGTGTGTTTCTCCCAGGACTGTCATGTATTAACCATTGCATTTCAGCTACATGCATTCCTGAGCTTAGTTACACTGCAGCAGGCAAGTATGAAACTGTAATAGCTGTAGACTGCAAATATACCATCTGCAACAGCATATAGGTCAGGTAGGCAACCCAGCACTCTGATATGGTCTGTACACATCACATGTATTCCCATCTACTAGGGGTTAAATGTGTACACCTGCATTCTAAGTATTAATACATGGTTTATCTACTGTCTCTGCCATGCATGAATCTCATGTATGTGTGTTCAAGTGTCACTGCAATCTTGTATGACACTCTATCTCTATTACCAGGTCACAGTTTGCTATCAGGTGAGCTCTAGGCATCTATTACTCAATCAATATTCAGCAATGGCTCAGTAGATCAGTGTGATAAATGTTAGGTATGATATACATTTTTTCACACACATACCGAGGTTTGAATCCAGGGACAAGTACTACTAAATATTAATAGAAACTTTTATGTATCATTAACATATGTTCTCCCCACAGAAATTACAGGTAAAGAATTGGCTGTATTATTTGTTCAAATGGATTACTAATGTCCAGAAGTACCAGAGTGTTAACAGCAACGCTCAGCAAGGTGATAGTACTGCAGTAAATGAAAATTCAAAAAGTACAATACTAACACAAGGTATTAAAACAAATAAAAGTGTTTAATCTTGGTACGGCTGTATGCCTGGTGTGTCTGTGAATGTTTGCTGATAGTCTAACCCCATGCCTGCTAAGGATGGCATGATAAGCATAAACCCTCTGTACTGTGCACGATACATGTCTCTCAAGTATCACACTGTCACGGACTGTGATCACTATTGCCAAATCCCTGGAACATAGATTTAACAGCCACTTGATTTATCTAAATAGCACAGTCACACTACATTAGTCCATAGTACTCCTTGGTAGTCACATATGTTCCCCTGATATGTAATAGTCCCTGTAGTTGGGTATCTGCAGGTGTTACAGCTTGGTCCATACTGTCCCATGTGGATAGCTTGAGAGGTATGTAGGTGATACAGAAAGCTATAAGGCACTTCTATACATAAAGTAAGGGCAGACCTGTAGAATATATAAGAGTTCTGCTGCAAACTATATAGCCTATACTGGTAGTAATGGCATGATTTTCTCTCTCCCCCCATCCCTTACCTGCATCATAATTTATTATTCTTATACATCAGGTATGGTTTACATTTGACATATGTTCACAAAACTTTATGTTGGGCCTTGTGTTTTATTATTGTTATCTATTACAACAGTTCTATACTAACATACCTTGTTGAATTACCTATATTAATGGCTTTATGCCATAACTGTTACTGGCATGTTGTTGCAATACTGACTGTTATCACAATTATTGTTGTGTTCTATATGCTATGGCATGTTATGTTACTGGGTAATGTGATTTCTTCTGAATTCTGTTACAACTAATGAGATGTTTTCTTCATTACTAACCTAGATACTTTGAAACACCTCAACAGCATAGCTCAAATGGGTAGGCCGGTTCCCCCAAATCCACCTACCCTACCTCAACCAGCTGTGGCACTGGGTTCCAGCATGTCTGGGACCCAACCTGGAGCTGCTCCCTCTGCTGGTAATGACCAACTATAGGTGGAACCACCTCAGGGGATGGGGTATGTCTCCCCTGGGAGTGGGTGAAGAGAGGGAGTGGTCACCCAGAGACAGTTCCCATGGATGGTGCACAGAATTGTCCAGCATGATTTGGACAATCAACTGCAGCAGATTGAGGACAGACTGGCTGACCTGGAGGGGCAGGCTGGCCCCAAATCCCAACCCCCAGTACAGCCACTTTCGGGGCCGTGAAGGAGCAGTGGAGATTGCCATTGGGTGGGAAGGTCAGTCCCACTGTTGCCTTCTGGTGGCACTTGGTTCTCCGATTCCACAACACCTTCCCCATCCAAGGTATTTACCCCCCCTCATGTGTCATACACCACCCATGTCTGCTGCCGTGTCTGTCTTGTCTGTTTGCAAATGCTACCTCTCCTACCCAACTTACCTCCCCACATGCACCTATATCCCTTCCTCAACATTCCACTGTCTCCGTAAAAAAATGGACATCTGTCCCACAAAACATATTGCCCCATGCATAGGTCTCCATTTCACCCCCACCTACACTGCCCACAATCAATCATTACAGCAATCACTCAGCTAAGTTTTGTCACCCATACCCGTCCATCTGTGGTGTGAGGCTCCAAATTCCAAATTGTCCACAACCTGCACAGCTGCTGCTGTAGAAGAAATGTAGAGCTATGGTCTTTTTCAGCACCCATCCTGCACATCCCTACCTGCCTTTCACATTGTTTTTTCCCCTGCTTACTGCATTTCACCACTTTCCTATCACCCCTTTTTTCTATTGTTTTTTGGAAATAGTGTGGGTTTAAGTGAGGCTAAGCACCACGGCACACAAACCTGCTTTAAAATACTTATTTATTTATTATTTATTTTACATTTGTTGACTGGGAAAGTCTGACTGGATACATATCCATTTTCAGCGGAGACCTGGGGAGAAATTTCCAGTTGACAAGTAACTAGACATACATATAACAAGGTAAGGCAAACAAACATAAGCATGCATATAACAAGATATGGAACCCAAACAACATCAGTACATCATGAACATGCATTGAGTTGCAGCTATACATGAAATAGTTACATACATTGAAATAACATAAATAGAGATAAATTCTTCATAAAATAACAATTGGTTAGGTTCATTATACAGTATAAGCCAGATTAGGATATATCATAATACATAAAGAGTTTTGGGTACCTTTCCTGGCTAGTTAACATGGTAGAGATTAGTATCAAATAGTAGGGTAGTTGAAGGTAGGTAAACAATGTTATTGGCAGGGTAGGTGAGGAGAAAGCAGGATCAGCCAGGGGATGAACAGAGGCAGATCCAGTGATCCAGTAAGTGTGACTTAACAGCTTTTTGAAAGCTATGTGAGAGGATTCAAGAGTTAAGGCTGCTGGGAGAACATTCCATGATTTAGCAACATAAGTAGAAAATAAAGAATCCCCAGCTGTGTTATTTGATTTGAGGACCTTACGTAGAAGCTTGTCACTTGAATAGATAGACCTTGAGGTGGTTTGAGGCATAATTATGTTTTTTAGTGTTGGTACCCTGTCTGGTTGATTTAGTATTTTATGAGCAAATTCAAGTTGGTTGTAATGGAGGAAGTTGGGAAATTCCAGCCATTTGAGTTATTTGAGAGAAAGACAGTGATGGATTCAATTGGCAGATATAGTGGCAAATCTTGCAATTTTATTATAGCATGCAGAAAGTTTGTTTAGTTTAGACTTGTATATATTAGTTAGGATTGGGGATGCATGCAATAGAGTTGAAACTGCTTTAACTCATTCCATCCAAGTGACCCCTCCAGGTGCATCTGCAGTTAACTCCTATTGACACCTCTAGGTGTCAAATATTGCTAGTTCATATTGGTATCAATAATTCTAAAAACATGATATGTACAAGGTTTTAAACGATTTCATCTTAAAGCTTAGACATTGGCAAACTCAACTGCACTAATATTTGACCTCTGTCTGGTGCAGGTTAAGAGATATTAACTGTTGTTTTTATGATAGTAATTTATATAGAGATAATTTTCACATTTTTCTAAATATCTCAACAACCATGACACACAGACAGAATTCCTTAGCCTCTTATGAAAGCTCTCGGCTAGATTAATAAACTGCTGTGAGTGTAACTTGAATTGTTGCTGAGATATTGTAAGTTGTTTATAAAATATCACAAACATAACAGTTACTGTATTTACTGTGAGTTATAAAATACAGTTTAAGACCCAGAACTTAAAGAATACTACTGCTATAAAAATAATTAGTGCTGAAGGGTTTGCAATGTATACTTCTTTCATAACCTGCATGGTTCCAGAAATACAATTTGTTTGAAATGTGAAAACGTAATTTGATTCTGTCAAAAGGATTAGACTCCACCCATTGGAAGTTATAATTCAAACTTCCTGAGCTCCTTTGAAGTAAATGAGTTAATCACCTTCTATCTTTCTGACACTGTTCTGTACATCAGCAAAATGAGCATGCTGCCAAGTCGGACATAGTGCATTAGCCCACTAGGTCACTTAGCTTTGAAGAATGATAATCGTTTTCATAAATTTATTCTGATTATCAGTGATGCACATCTGAAAAAAATTCAGCCCTGCCAAGTCTCAAAAACAGGACCCTGTCAACTGCACCACAGTGCATTAGCCCACTAGGCCATTCAGCTCTGAAGTACAACAGATGTTTCTATAAACATATCCTTATTGCCAGTGGCACACTGCTTGTACATATAATGGGAAAATGACAACATACTTGGTACCATGATACAGACACTAAACCAGTACACAGACAAATAAATGCTGATGGATGTACATTTGGCCTAGGATATCAGGTAGAGCTGACAGCTGCACAGACTGTTGCAGAATGTCCACAGTTGTGCCACCTACATTTGCCACAGTTGTCACACAATCTATGCTGTGTGCTGAAGTACTGGCAAGTCAGTACACATTGAGATTATGAAATCATGACAGACAGTTCAGTGTCACACATCATACCCATCTGATCACACATGTTCATGCCAATCTTGTGTAACAGACTGTATGCATGCACATATGTCTTGCAAATACACCTGTTATAGTATTGAATCTGTAGCTCAATCTGTTACATTCCTAGCATGCTTAAAATGTTTCCACCTACAGTCCTGGCTTCCATTCCAGTGTGTTACATGTCCAGTACATGGTTGTCAAAACAATTAAATGACTAAACCGTGCAACTTTAAGAAGAACTGGTTGCTGCTACTGCAGTCACTGCCACCCATATTAATACCTCAAAGGCCTGTAGGTTGGGACACACTTCACAAATATGTATAGGTGTCCTAAATGTCACATATCACTCCCTGCATGGCACTATTACATAACAAATGTACCAGAGGCAGATGCCTCACCTGGACTGTTATGGGTATCCTCACCCTGGCTATGCTGTGACAACAGAGCTGACACTGCTCCCTCACTCACATATACAGCTTGCTGTCCCCCAATGTGTTCACAATCCCCAGTATGACTCCTGGGCAGAATGCAGCAGCAGCCTGCAACATATGCATCAGTATGCTCAGATACCCACTACAGACCTAACATATCTCCCAAACACCTAGAACAGGGAATCCACACAACACCCATATATAAAGGTGTAGGGGAAATGGTCATGTGACAGGGACATGTGCCAAGGTCTTTCCCTACAAACATACACAACTAATAGACCAGCGGCTACTGCAGCAGCATGCATATTCTGATGCAAATGACGTATAACACTCACCTCTGTCTGTCTCCTTACTGACCTCAACACACATTGTAAAACAGTAAACTGCCACATAATCAGAAAGTCTGTTCACAATGGCCAAACATAGCATGCAAAACTGTGGATATACCACATAAATCCAAACAGTGGACAGTATTTCAACCTACCATCTGTGTTGCTGTAGTCCCCACACCTCGATAATGTCCTTCTTACAGGCCAGGAAAAGGGGCAAGGTCTACATGAAGGCCTCAAATACAGCACTGTGCTGCCATGACTTTGGATAATGAAAATGCAACCCAGCTGTTCTGGAAGCAATTAGCAAGTCTGAGCCACAGATTGGTGCATGGTAATCAGCTATTCATGAGCATTACCTACAAAAGGCAAGCTACTGCCTACTGCCTATGGTACACAGGTCTGTGACTTTCTCTATGATGACAGTCAGCACTATCCTAGCATTCTACCACTGGATTTATGCACATAAAGGAGTACAGCACTATACCAGGTATGTTATAGTATTCCCCATATAATGGGATGCAGATGGGGGGATGCAGTCATGGAAAATTGGATTACAACAATAGTGGTCTGTGGTAAATATCTTGGAATTATGTGTTACTATTAGTCAGCTGTCCAGCAGCTACAGGCTTCCCTTTTGGTTCTGTCTGCTGTGACATAGATCACAGCTCTGGCCCCCAGCAATGGTCACCTCATGTACGAATGTTACTGGATTGTGTATTAGACAGTAGTGACAGTCAGTAGTGGTGGATACAGCTGGCATATCACATGATGGACTTTCAGTCTGCTTCTCTCAGTCTGTGAATGTCACACAGGCATATTTCAAACATTGTCCAGGTGTCCCTGACTGTTCCTGATGTACTCTGGCTAGGTCACTGTGTACTCAGCACTGTATATCATCACCTGAGAGCTATGACTAGAATACCTGTTGACTTGACCCCCTACAGCAGGACAGCAGGTTATAGCCAGTAGTAGTGGGGGGACATAGGCCCCACCTCAGTAAATGAGTGTATATGTGGAGCATGCAACGTAAGGGAATGAATACAGTACCAGATATTAAAGTACCATAACTGTTTTCTGAGGTGTCTAGTGTGTGAACATCCTAATTTTTCTGGCAGAGAGTCCACATATATCAGGCACATGTAGACATTCTGCAAACATCTGTGTACTGCGGATGTTGAACACCCACAAGGAGGATACCGTGCAACATATTTGCAGTGATGTCTGTAATTGTGTCACACAGATGTTGCTGGACTGTCCCCATACACCTGTAGTACCACTCACCTATTTGTCAGATGGTGGCTGTATGACATAGTACTAGTATGTCAGCCATAGGGGACACACCACAGTAGATGGCAGTGATGGGTGTGGACATATAACAACACAGTCCATCATAGCATACAGGGCCATAACTGATATACCTAGGATCATACAAGGTTACTAGGCTATTCGCTCTGAGGCTCTCATAAGCCTAGCCCAGAGTTTAGCCGATGTATATGCAAGTCAGCACCTGATGCCTTAGTCCAACAGGGGCACAGGTGGTATCCCAAGGCTGTATGCCCTGTTAGCCATCCATTTATCCAGGTTTCCTTTGAAAAGGTGTAAATAGGTACTCTTTCTGATGTGGATAGGGTGTCCATTCCACAGTTTGGTGAGTGTGTGGGCCACACATCTGACCCACCAACAAGTCCTGTTGATGTCACAGACCAGGTTGAACACATGTGTGCGGGTTAATACAATGGAGCTTGACTTGCAGTTGTGCAGCTGTTCCATCAAGGTGGAATCCGTGATCACCTTGTATGTCAGACAGAGGTCACCTCTGAGGAGTCTATATGACAGCGGGTAGAGGGATGGGCTTATAGCCTATCTATGTATGGTAGATAAATGGTATTCCCTGGTGAGGAACCTCTGTGATCTAACCAGCTGCTGTATGTGCTTTGTGAGGTACATGATGAAAGGGGCATTCTACTCACTAATGGGCCTTACTAGGGGGGAATACAGGGATGTTATGAACCCCATGCCCTGGATGACATACCTTTATGTATGAGGTGGGCCATGTAGAAGGCTTTCTTACAACGGAAACAACATGATGGTCAAATGTCATGCTGCCATCAACCTGTGTGCACAAATCACTCTCAACTAATTGCATGCTTAAGATGTTGTTAGTCCTGTGATAATATATGGGGATGTCACTTTCTCCAAAGGGGATGATGCTGCATGTTGTGGTATGCAGACTGTGGCCATGTTTCAGGCACTTGTCATGTGTCTGCATGAAACTCTCTTGGGGATGTCCACATCACCAGGGAATGTGGTGACAGCACCCAGCATGCAGGTAATGCATGAGGAGTTATACTGACATATATGAAGCAGCTGTTGAAGGCAGAGTCCAACATTGCCTTGTAGGTGTGACACAACCCACCTCTGGTCAACCTGTCCAATACCGAGTGGAACACTACTAATTCCAGCCTGCCTGCATGGGACATGTGTTGGAGGCCATGGATTACCTTTGTGGGTATTACCATGGCCATTCCAGTTGGTGCAGATGTCTAGATAGGTACATACCAAACAGGGCATTGTAGTAACATAATGGTCTACTGACTGAGGACTATAGAGGTAATGACCACCTTTTTTCTGGATGCAATCCCTTTACCTAAGAGGTGAACCATGTTCAAGGCTTTTCTGACCACTGCTGCTACATAATGGCTGAGTGCAACATTGTTATCAACCTGATTACCAGGTCTCTCAACACAGGTTGTGTATTTAGGGGGTTTCCATTGATGTGGCAAACAGTGGGGCTGTGTCCTTTCTGAATGGTATGATGGTACAGTTTTCTGCATTTAGCTTGAGGCCAGGACCTTGGCACCAGTCCATTCTTGGTGTACAACCCTGTTGCGGTGTGTTAACATCATTTGGTGGGTCAATGACAGAGAGCACGCAATTTACAGGTGCCACAGCCTTGGTCCGTACATACAAATGTGGGTGGTGGCAGTTAGCATTCATGCCTAGATACATGTGGGTTATTTAGAGACAGCAGCTACTCACAGGCCTCAACATGTATACATATTGCACACACATAGGCAAGACAGCTTATCAAATGGCCAATGTGAGACACTTCTTGTAGTATTGTGAGAGATGCCAGGACAAACCATACCCATGGCAAATGCAAAGGACAGGACCTCTCATTTTTCGCCAATATGACAGCCTATTTTTGTAGCATTTGCCTAGATTATACTATTTCACATGACATTGAGGTGTTTCTGATGCAAAATGACTGCTTTATGCAACTATTACATGAATGTAGGACATGTTTGTTGTACTGCACTCTTGGGACACATGTATTGGTTAAGTTGTTTTCACAAGATGCATCTGTCTAAACATGGACAGCAGACTGCACATTGGGACAGGTGGTGGCCCTAACACTGTCACACTGCTGCAAGTGGATATACAGACACACACACACACACACACACACACACACACACACACACACACACACACACACACACACACACACACAGACACACACAGACACACACATACACACACACACACACACACACACACACACACACACACACACACACACACACACACACACACACACACACACACTTATGAACTGCCATTTTTGAGAGTAGAATTCCTA
>NC_056731.1:1091174693-1091254693 GCF_019279795.1 Protopterus annectens | reverse complement strand
ACAGCTCATGCAATTGAATGCACCTTCCGAAGGGTATATGTTGTTACATGACAACAGCTGTCATTAACCTACAATGTCAGTATGCCATGATTTTACCAGATATAGGCCAGACAACCATATGTACATGACCGATGTGACTAAATCATGTGGCAGAGGTCAGGACACTCTGCATAAACTGCACAGTTGAGAGGTATGTCTGAACCACCCTGCAGGTTGCAGTCCATATTTGGCAAGATGTAACCCATGCTGACAACTGACACAGTTAAAAGAGGACTCAGAAGAGTGGGACAAGACACAAGTCATACAGTTCTGTACTGGTTGAATAGATAAGTGATTGCACATCAGAAGCACCTTAATGTCATGAGAAATACTGTAAGCAAAAGTAATGTCACACAAAGAAGGTGTCATACTAGCATGTCATAGGGTATCCTGTGTGTTGTACTTGCAGTGGGCATGCTATATGGTGCCAACTGCCACATTACCACAACGTGTGTCCCACACTCCACAACTGATAATGTCACACACACATTGCATGTTGCATCTGTGTGTGCAATATGTAGACATGAGAAGGCCCTGTTACTACTGTGTGCCCACAGGATAGGTGGAACTGTTGGGGTTAGGGTCATGGCTAGGATTGTGAGGGACCTAGTGCCCATACTCCAGTAACCTCCTGAGTATGTATTAGCTTGTGGTACTACACAACACTGAGGTGACATGTATGAAGGCTAGCTGTGTGTGACAAAGGTTATGTATGCAAGATCACACTGTCTGCCAACAGTGTCCCTCATATACTGTTGCATGCATACACACCTCATAAACATGTACGTATACAGCTGTACCTTGGCTATGAAATGGTCGATGTATTTCCACTCTGCCATACTCCACATTAGTAATGTCATCAGGGCCGCAGCCTGCAAACACACAGAAACCTGGAATACAGACAGGATGCAGTATATCAGACTACATTCAGTCAGCAGTACTAACACCAATAATGCATCAGGGCTAATAAGGTGCATACACTTTGATGTGTACCCAGAACAAATGCAAGCAGACATCTAACGCAGCATTACATAGCTACAATGTACTATATTCACCCTGTGCATCAGACCCATATTAGCATGTCCCTGCATCAATGGTATGGATGGCAGGGATGTGGCACAGGTATCATCATAAGCACAGGATGTGATGTGGGTTTTCCAGAGGCCTAGGTTGGACCATATGGTTGACATCATGTGTGTGTGTGTGTTTGGAGGGGTGTTCTATAAATTGATTGTGCAGAGGTGCTGTGTGTGTCTGTAGGTGACCTGCCTGTAATAGTGATGTGTGTGTGTTTGTATGCACACAGTCATGAGATGTGGCCGCCCTACACAGGGGTAGGTTGGACAGCTGTGGACCGTACATGGCAGGGTGTGCAGTTCACCATCTCTGGCCATGGACATGGGAACTGGTCCTCCCAGGGGTTTCACTGGCACCACCAGGCCCAATGCCAGATGCAGTACTACTCCGCAATGGTGACTGCTGTCTGCTGGATCTGTGTCCCTGACGGGACTGGCCAGGACCATGTGGCCATTGCCTGTTGCATTGTAGTGTGGACATCACCCCCATTTTGGTAGTGCTGGAGGTACATCCATGTGGCTGCCACCCATTTCCCACCACATGCTCCAGCACAGACATTCCATGGTTGAGCAATGCCATGGTCTCACCCCATTGTTTGTTCATAACCTCAGTATTGTCACGTATGGCCTCAGCAAGGTCGTGTAGTTTGCCATGGATACCAGGAAGGTGTGCATCCAAGACCCTGAGTATTTGTCAGGTGTTGCAATCAGTACATGCCTGTGCCTCCATGATGGCCTGAAACATGCTTCTGGTGACACCTGCTGTGGCACTTGCAATAGGGGCGTGACAGGCAGCATTCCTCCTTTGAGTATCTCTGTCTATCTGCCTGTGTGGGACTTCACCTGCACTCTGGCTATGTCTAGTGTCTATGTTCACACTTTCCATAGTCACCACAGTAGCCACCACCCACCAACTGTCCATTATCTGTGGCCACTGGGGATGGGGTATGTGTGGGCATTGTGACTGTGTGTGGGGACATTGTGGTCAACAGTAGGATGCCAACCAATGGCACAGATTCAGCCCCAAAAACCTCACCTATACCTCACTATGACCACCACCATCATCAGAGTCCGCACAAACAGTGACATCAGGTTCTGAGTAGGAGGGACCATGACCTCCATCGCCACCTGTGAGGGGAAGACAACATATGTAAATTAATACCTACACTATAAGGTTGGCTGGTACAAACATGCACAAGCGCACGCGTGCACACACACACACACACACACACACACACACACACACACACACACACACACACACACACACCCACGCACACCCACCCACACACACACACACACACACACACACACACACACACACACACACACACACACACACACACGCACACACACACGCACACACATGCACGTGCACACACAGACACATACAGGTGAGGTGGCACAGAGGCATTACACAGACCACACAATATCCAAATGGTGACATGCATGACACACAGTCAGATCACAATATACACACTCTGGACAGGCCCTCAACATCATGCAGTGCAACCATTTTCACTCCATGTTACCACTAATATACACCTCTGGGATATGTGAGTAGTGTTAGTAAGTGGTGGGCCTTCACCTAGCACACACTGTACCCATGTACACATTATTGCTGTTCACCTGTATAGCACAGTGGCAACTCCTACAGAACATACCTCACAACCATACAGAGTTTCACAGAATGTCTAAATATACAGCTCATATTTTTGCTCTGTTCCTCATAAATCTTGTGTTTGTCTGACACATTACTGGGATAATCTGAGGATTGACATCACTGATTAATGACATACATTTGATTTTCAGACTTCAAAACCTGCAATAAATGCATGTTAAAACAAATCCTGTTACACCAACACCTTTCTAAGCTTACAGTGGATATAATAAGTGTACACACCCCTGTTAACATGCCAGTTTTTTCAATGTATAAAATGAGACCACAATAAATAATTTAAAAATATTTCCCACCTTTAATGTGACATAGCATTGTCACCTCACAGCAAGACGTTATCCTGTTCGATTCTCAGCTAGAGCATCTTCTGTGTGGAGACATGCGTGAATGGGCGTACCTTCATTGAAGGTTGTGTGTCAGGGCCAGCAACTCAGCACGTAAAAATCTACTGCCAATTATTAGCGGACTAGAGTTCCGCTGTGGTGACCCCTAACCAGGAAAAGCCGAAAGACACACATAACCTGCGCAATCCAATTGATAAACAAATGTGTTAGGTGTAAAATATAATAAATTAAATATGTACAATAAGCTGGATACATAATTGTACAAACCCTTAAACTGATACTTTGTTGAAGCACTTTTTTATTTAATTACAACATTCAGTCTTCTTGGGAAGGAGTCTATCAGCATGGCACATCTTGACTTGGCAATATTTGCACACTCTTCCTTGCAAAAGCCCTCTAACTCTGTCAGATTGTGAGGGCATCTCTTGTGCACAGCCCTTTTCAGGTCACACTGCAGATTTTCTATTGGAGTTAGGTCTGGGCTCTGGCTGGACTAATCCATAACCTTGAATGTGTTCTGGTAAAGCCATTCTTTTGTTGATTTGGATGTATGCTTTGAGTCATTGTCGTGTTGAAAGGTGAAAATCCTCTTCATCTTCAGTATTCTGGCAGACGCTTGAAGGTTTTGTGCCAAAAGTGACTGGTATTTGGAACTGTTCATAATTCCCTCCACCTTGACTAAAGGCCCAGTTCCAGCTTATGAACAGCAACCCCAAAGAAGGACACTGCCAACACCATGCTTCACTGTGGGGATGGTGTTCTTTTGGTGATGTGAAGTATTGTTTGTGCACCAAGCTTACCTTTTGGAATTGTAGCCAAAAAGTTCAACCTTTGTCTCATTACACCATAACACATTTTCCAGCATGCTTTTGGGAGACTTGATGTATATTTTTGCAAATTGTAGCCAGGTCTGGATGTTTTTCTGTGTGAGAAAAGGCTTCCATCTTCCAACACTAACCCATAGGCCAAACATATGGAAAATACAGGAGATTGTTGTCACATGTAGTATACAATCAGTACTTGCCAGAGATTACTGCAACTCCTTCAGTGTTGCTGTAGGTCTCCTGGCAGCCTCCCTGACCAGTTTTTGTCATGTCTTTTCATCAGTTTTGGAGGGACATCCAGTTCTTTGCAACATCACTGTTGTCCCATATTTTCTCCACTTTTTGATGACTGTCTTTACTGTGTTCCATGGTGTGGTAATATTTTTGTACCCTACTCCTGACTGATACCTTTCAACAATGAGATCCCTTTGATGCTTTGTAAGCTCTCTGCAAACCATGGCTTTTACTGTACCATGCAAATGAGTAAATGTCAGGAAAACCCTACTAGGACAGCTGACCATTATTTGGTGTTAGTCCAAGTCTCTTTAATTGATGACAGGTGTGTACCCAAGCAGACTGAATGCTGTAATTAAATCAAAGGGTGCTTCAACAAAGTATTAGTTTAAGGGTGTGCACACTTATGCATCCAGCTTTTTGTAATTTTTTTTATTCCTCATATTTGTTCCCCTAACAGATTTGTTTGTTTTGCAATTGAATTGTACAGGTTATAGGTCACATTAAAGGTGGGAAAAAGTTTGGAATGATTTATTGTAGTCTCATTTTGTTTATATCACAAACATCTGACATCTTAACAGGAGTGTGTACACTTTTATATCTACTGTATAAGAGTAATATTTACAATGTCCTTATTTTTAGGCCTTTGCTCCCCATTTTGTCAGTCTCTGTCCAGATTTCTTGCACTGACAGGTTGTTAGGTATGCTACAGAAATGTTACATCTCCTGAAAATAGGCCTCTGCGGTGACCATTGTGATGCAATGTAGTTAACCCCACCACAAGTGAACATGCGCATATCACAATATGGCTAGGAGTGACAGTTGTGTGCATGGTACAATGCATGCCCTTAACATGCCTGGGGTATTGGTGAACCACAACAGGACAATTCCATACTCACCAGCTTCAGACTGCTGTCCCACATCCAGACCAGATGGGCCTATGTAGTTGGGGGAGAGGGGTATTGTCATCAGACTCACATGTGGCATTGGCACAAGATGAATGCAGCTTTTCTGCACATTTTCAGTACAAGCTCCAATACTACACAATTTGCTGTCCTTGACCATAGATGTGCACTTCTGTGCATTACAAAAACCCACCCACAACTGCATTTTCAACTGACATATGCATCTAGATACTCTATGGATGCCAGTATGGTTGCTACACTAGTCGATTGATGTCCACTGGGGCCTTACCTGCACACTCCTCACCTGTTGTCTGGGTGCCACCCACCTCCAGAATGTGGGTGTCTTCACTTTGATGTTGGTGTGTGGTGAGTGCCCTAAGGTTGGCAAGAAGCTCCTCGGTGGGTGTAAGTGGGGCCTGTATGGCAGGACCCCCACCTGTGGCTGTGCGGTCCCTGGCCACAGCAGCAGCCCTTTGCTGGGCATGGTGGATTAGGTCAGTCACGCAATGCCTGACTGACATCATTTACCTTGTGGACAAGATCATCCCACAGGGTGGTCTACTCTTGCAGATGTTGTTGGCTATGGCCAAACATGACACCATAGTGCTGGATTATGCTGTTGATGATCAGAGCAGTTTCAGCCTCTGTGTATGTTGACTGTCTGGTGCGATGCATTGCACCTGGAAGACATAAACAGGGAAACACATCACAGGACCTCATACATTTGTCAACATTATTTACAGAACCCGCACATCAACACTGACTAGCACTTAGCCAGCATTTATGACCACATCATACCCCTTTCAGCTATCAGCACAGTATGAGCTTAAGTTGCACTCCTGGTCCTGATGTGTCAGGTTCCTCCAATGAGAACCAGTAAATTGCATAATCCTCCATTCATTATTCACTTATGTGTAGAAGGATAACAGTGGCCATCTTCCATGTAAATGGGGTGTGGATGGTGCTCAGACTTTGATTACAGTGTGTAATGGAGTTGGGAGAACGTGCCCGAGTTCATGTAGGATGCAGACAGGGATATTATCAGGTGCCATGGGGACTTCAGTTTGTTGCCTTTGAGTAGACATTATGGACCTGCTCCCTGATGATGAGAGGGGTGCAAGTGCTGTGCATATTTACCTATACTGATGGGGGGACAGGGGGTGATGTTTTCACTGAACCTGTCTGCAGCGAGTTGCCCATATCTATGCATGTGTGTATGTGGTGTGATTGACCACCAGTACAGGGTGGGTTGGGTTGTTGCCTCTGAGATTGAAGACATATGTGATGATGGCCTTGTGATTGGCCTTGGTGGAGTGGATGTGTCCAATTTGTACTCATAGTTAGCCTTACAGTGATTCACCTGTGATCTTGTATGTTTGTTCAGACAAAGGTGGACATGCCTCCAAGTTGGCGCCTGCAACTACTTGGTCCTGTACAATCAATATAGCAATCTATTATTTGGTTTGTGTATTGCTGCTGTCCACCAAAGGGGGTTACTTTACCTTTGTGGAGGTGGTTTTTACAAGTCAGGTGTTGCTGAGTCCATACAGCTATGTAGGTGCTCATATAGCTGTTTGTAGTAGGCATGGACACCAGGTCATAACACAGTTTGACACTTCTCCAATTTCAACCTGATAATCATGCTTATTCTAGTACCCATTTCTGTGTCAGGGCAATGCAACAACCAGTAGTTGCAGACATTTCTGTCTGTTGGATGCACTGTAACTCAGATTGCACACATGTACAACATGTACAGCTTATTTACCTAACTACTTGCAACTCATGTCTGTTGTTTTGCGGCTTCCAGCTACACATACTCATACATACATGTGTACAGGTGATACCTGATATACATTTCTGTTCTATGTCAGTATGGCACACTGTATTTACACTCTTGCTTCTCAGTCATACCTTCCAACTTGTTAGAGCAGGATATCTGGATGATAGCACACATAAATGGGGAGCAAAGGCCCCAAAACAGTAACACTTTATTAATATTGCTGTAACATACTTAAGTCAGTTGATGGCACAGTAGGCTTTGCATTCACAGAAACAGCCTGCAGGATGTCCAGCATTCACAAGTATGCTATTATGTTCTGATGTCAGTGTTCACAGATTTGCCATTGATTTGCCAGACATAACACAACTCTATGTGCAAATGACTACAAATATTAGGCACACATGCAGTTAGTGTGCAGAACACTGGGCAGTTGAATGGTATGAGCTCAGTATATCACATGCAGTTCAACACACACTTCTGTGATAGTAGTTTACTATGCACATGCCCTGTATAGGTCTTTTAGATTTGCAAGACGAACATGTGTATCATAGTTGTATTCACAAGTAACATATGGATATTTACAAGATCCTAGCAGTGTCACAGTCAGTATTGTTCGACAGACACTCCAGTAGTGGTCATATGTGAGCTGTCCTTTCCTGGGTGATTCAGTTCCCTGAGCTGTGGTCTATGTCACTTCAGACAGAGCCAGATGCTATGGCCATAGCTATTGATCAGCAATATACCAGTACCTGCAAGTCTTGTTGAGACATATTTGTTTAACTTCCTATTTTCCATTATTACATACCCCTACTGCATTCCATTACATGCTTACTTGTTTCATATACCTGTTTTTGTCCAAGTAGTCTTGAATAGTTGTTTTTTTGGTTTGTTTGGTTTGTTTGGTTGTTTCTCTCTCTCTCTCTCTTTATATATATATATACATATATATTTTATATATATATATATATATATATATATATATATATATATATATATATATGCCTACTTATGTAGAGGTATAGACCTGTTTTCCATAGGCAGCTGCTTGACTTTTGTAGGTAATGCTCATGAACAGGTGATGGCCTATACACCAATTGGTGTCCTCACTTGCTAATTGTATGCAGAACAGATGTGTTGTTATTCCAATAGACAATGGCATGACAACACACTCCTATAATTGAGTACATCATGGAGGTGTGTGAGCTACAGCATTACAGAGGGTAGGTGGGAATACCTGTTACAACAAGACTTGTGGAGACAGACCAACAAAATGGGGGAGAAGGTTCCAGACTTAGGGACAGAATGTAAGTATTGCTGTTATACAGTTGGAATAATACTAGCTTACAATGGTTTGTCTGGACGTGCATTTTCTGAGTAATTTTAAGTCTGACAGTGTTATGTGGATGACATAACTCTCAGCTATAGGACTATCCACAGAATAGCCAAAGGTTTGCTGGTTATGTTTGGGCAGTTCTCCAGACAGTTTTTGTTCTTGGCAAATTAGAAAGATACTCTGGGGATTGCAGTCAGTAATTGCTAATGTCCATTTGTGTTTCTGACTTCATATATCTCAGAAAAGATATGTTACGACAAATCCTGTAACACCAGCAACTTTCTCAGTTTATAACAGTAATAATTCCAATATGCCCATGTTTTTGGGCCCCTGTCTTGCAATTATGTCAGGCTTTGTCCAGATATCATGCAGTAAGAGGTCGATAGGTATGGTATAACATTATTTATTACCTTCATTCCTGATATCATCCCAGTGATGTAGCAAACTCCCTTACAAGGAAGATGTCATATATATGAGGCCAAAACCTGGACATTCTGTGGGAATCTGTACAGTTGAGAGGTCTGAGTATGTCTGGCCATTGTAAACAGACTGTCAGGATTGTGTAGCAGTGTTATTGTTAATGTTAGTTGGGCTGTGTAGGGAGGGAGGTACAAGTGAGTGTCATGGCTCTTTCTGTCTGACTGTGCATGCTGCTCCAGTTTCTCTTGGCCTATCAGCTGTATATGTTTGTATGGGCAGACTGAGACATGTCCTGTACCACTTCAGGATTTCTACTTTACTGTGACTTGAGGCAGTATATGTAGGGGTAGTGTGTGAGTGGAAAACAGGATATTTTTGTCCACACAGTCATTATAATCTAGTGTACAGTTTTCTTACCACTATGTCACTGTGACTGTGGTGCAATTGGTTGTGGGTATGCACTTTCACAATGGTGTCTGTTTTTCACTACTGTTGATTCCCTGTAGTGCCTGATATATATGCAAATGCATGCGTAAGTCCCCAGAGCTTTGGGGTAGTGTTGTGTTGGTCTGACTGTAGTTTGGACGGTGCTTGGTGATATGTTTGGCAGCTCAGTGTAGTTTCCCTAATGTTATGTTATGTCCAGATATTCATAGGATGTCCAGTTGTGTGGCTCATATCTTTGGTCTGGTCCCCATAACTGTTGTGTATTTCTGACAAATCAGTGGGATGATGTGAGGATTGAGGTCACTAACTAATGAGAAGTGATTGAGTCTCAGACATGTGATATTTCAGTTAATATATGTTAGAACAGATGGTGCTACTGCAGCAACTCTCTCAGCTTATCCACTCACTTATTTCAGATATGTCCCTATTATCATGCCTTTGTCCCCCACTTTGCCAAGCTTGGTCCAGATTCATTGCACTAAGGGGTTCTGAGCATATCTCTCAACTGCCAGGAGTTAGACAGAATCTCCAGATGTTTGTCTCGTAGTTTTGGTCTGTTCCACAAATTATTTGTATTTGTCTGGTAAATCACTGTGATGATCTGAGGATTTATGTCAGTAAATAATGACAACCATTTCAGTTTCAGACCTCATATCTTTCAGAAAATGTATGCAGACACAAACCATGTCACTGTAGCAATTTGCTAAGTTTATGAGTGATATTTAAAATATGTCCATATTTTTAGCCCATTGCCGCCCTATTTTGACAGCCTTTGTGCAGATTTCTTGCACTAATAAGTTGAGAGGTATGATTCTGAGGTATGAGTGCACTGCATGTTTTATATATATATATATATATATATATATATATATATATATATATATATATATATATATATATATATATATATATATATATATATATATATATATATATATATATATATATATGTGTGTGTGTGTGTGTGTGTGTGTGTGTGTGTGTGTGTGTGTGTATGTATGTGTGTGTTTGTGTGTGTGTGTGTGTGTGTGTGTGTGTGTGTGTGTGTGTGTGTGTATCACTAGATGATAATTTGATAAGATGTCAAAATGATAGATAGATGATAGATCTTATCTTGAATATTATCTTTATATTGATAGATTATACCGATTATAGATTACATTGATAGATTATATATAGATTATATTATATATCTTGAATGATAGATGATAGATGTTATCATAAGATGTTAAGATTTGCACTGGATGTGACTAGGATGGACAGGATTAGGAATATGTATATTAGAGGGTCAGCCCAGGTTGGAAGGTTTAGAGACAAAGCCAGAGAGGCAAGATTATGTTGGTTTGGACATGTGCTGAGGAGGGACGCAGAGTATATTGGGAAAAAGATGCTAAAGATGAATCTGCCAGGTAACCAGAAAAGAGGAAGGCCTAAGATAAGGTTTATGGATGTGGTGAGAGAGGACATGCAGGTGGTTGGTGTGACAGAGCAGGATGCAGAGGACAGGAAGAAATGGAAGCAGATGATCCACTGTGGTGACCCCTAACGAGAGCATCCGAAAGAAGATATATAATATATCTATATCTATCTATATATATATATATATATATATATATATATATATATATATATATATATGCGTGTGTGTGTGTGTGTGTGTGTCCACAGAGTTTCTTCCCTACTGTTGAATGCCTCTACTGCATGATATGTTTGAAAAGCCTCAAAAATTCCTACAGCTCAAATGGCGTAGTGGTACATTGGTCTGCCTATAATGTATAGGGTCCTGTGTTCGAGACCTGCCAGACCTGTGTATTTTGTTGCTGGGCAGAACAAAGACTGATGGAGACAGATTGATTAAAGCAGTTTTAAGTGGCTTTAAGCGGGTTTGCATGGTTTTGCGTGAAGCTAAGTGATGCTAACAGACAGCTACATCCTCTTAACTTACTTAAGCTGTGCTTAAAGGGCTAGATGCTGAGCAGTGCTTAGTGGTGTGCAATTCTGCTTAGCTGAGCTGACCACTGCTTAGAATTCACATTTAAGCAATGCTTAACCTGGCTAAGCAGAGCTGAGCACTGCTTACCATTGTTCAGTTTTTATTTTAGTAAAATATCAGGAATGTAGAGTAATTTATCATTACTGACATATTATTAAGTGTGTATGATTTACTTTAAATGACATCCCCCTATGTGCTTTCATTACATTACCTTGAGGTGTGACTATACTCTATGGGACACTTGTGTATACATGGGTGATTGCACATGTTATATGCATTCACACTTCCATTTTGGACCTGCTACACTACCCTGGGGAAAAATATTGATTACTACATAATTTAACACAACAAAATGTTAACAATGCTTTCCCATCGAAAAATAAAGTACCTGCCTTGGTATTTGAACCATGAACACCTGCATGTAAAGTCAGGACTGTAATCAGTACGCTATCTTGTTGGTAGGATTTCAGATGTATATTTTTATTTATCTCCTATGGGATGTTTAAGCAATGCTGAGCAGAGGGCCCTAATGCACCAACCCACTCAGCTACGCTTAAATACATCTTAGAATGTGAAAAAAAATAGATTAGTACACCCACTTTATTTACATGTATCTGTACTGCTTGTCTGTCACAGTAAGGGAAATTGTAAAGGGACACATAGGGACATATTTTAATTATTGCTCTTACAAACTTAGGAAGTGTGACTGTGGTTTTCTAGCAAATCATTGGCAAATCACTCGGGGTTTAAGTCAAAACATACCGACAGACATTAGGGTTTCAGACTTTGTACCCTTCAGAAAATCCGTGCTAATACAAACATTTTATTCTATCACCTTTCCACATGGCTAACATTATGTGTGTGTGTGTGTGTGTGTGTGTGTGTGTGTGTGTGTGTGTGTGTGTGTGTGTGTGTGTGTGTGTGTGTGTGTGTGTGTGTGTCTGTCTGGAAGGGTGATGTTCAACTGGGCCATGCAGAGGAGCTGTGCATGTCTGGTGTTGACTGGCCTGTGATATGGATGTGTGAGTGTTTGCACACCATCAAGCAATGTGGATGCCCGACACAGGGCTATGTTGGACAGCTGTCAACCATACATGGCAGGATGCATTGTTCACCATCTCCCAGCAGGGATGCAGTAACTGGTTCTGCCAGAAGTATCACTGGCACCGCCAGGCCCAAGGACAGATGCAGTACTACTCCCTGATGGTGACTGCTGTCTGCTGGATCGCATCTTTGATGGGACTGGCCAGGACAATGTGCCTATGCCCTGCTCTGGTATTGTGTGGACAGCACCCTCCCTTTGGTAGTGCTGTTGGTACTGCCACTACAGGACTTTGAATGTACATGGCCACGTGGACTCACAGCTGATCATGTTGCTGACCTACGTCTACCTGGTGAATGCCCTACTCCCACTACATGCTCCAGCCCAGACATTGCATGCTTGTACAGTGACAATGTCTCACCTCACTGTCTATCCACAACATCAGCAAGATGACGTATGGCATTACAAATGCCGTGGAGTCTTCACGCATGGCAGGGAGTGCTGCATTCATGACCCTGAGCATCTGTCTGGTGTTGCAGTTAGTACATGCCTGTGCCACCATGATGGACCATAACATGCATCTGGTGACACCTGCTGTGGCACTTGTGACAGGGCCTTGATGGGCAGCAGTCCTTTGTTGAGCACCCCTGTCCATCTGCCTGTGTGTGACCTTGCCTGCTCTCTGCCAATGACTGGTGTCTACACTCACACTCACCATACTCAACACACTAGCCTGTTCCATGCCACCACCCTTAATCTGTCCATTATCCATGGCTGCTGGGGACTGGGTATGTGTGGGCATACTGACTGTGTGTGGGGACATGGTGGGTGAAAGTGGGATACCAATCAATGGCACGGATTCAGGCTCCGATAACCCCACTTGTGCCTCACTATGAACACCATTATCATGGAAGTCTGCTAAGACACTGACATCAGGTTGTAAGTGGGGAGGATCACCAACCCCTGTGTTCACCTGCGAGAGGATGACAACATATGTGAATTAATACCCTTCAGTATTATGTTTGCTGATACACACACACACACACACACACACACACACACACACACACACACACACACACACACACACACACACACACACACACACACACACACACACACACACACACACACACACACACACACACACACACACACACACACACACACACACACACACACTCCTGGTACAGTCTGGTACAGCTGTGACACCTATGGGCCCTTCAGGGCAGACCTTATGGTAGTTCTGCCTGCAGCAATCCATCTCTTTCATTGCTGCTGTAATGCCCACAACAAAGGGTGACAAATCCTATTGTGTGATGGGTCTAGTTGCAGAATGGTAATTGTGGCCAAGACCAAGGCTATTGGAGTGAGCTATACAATGTCACCAAGTGCATATACATGTACTGTAAGAGCTGACACTTATTGCTATACAGACCATATACAATGACAAGGTGTAAGGATATGTGATGATAACTGAAGGATATGTGATGATAACTGAAGGATATGTGATGATAACTGATGAAGGGACAAGACTATCACAGCAGTACCTACATAGTTCAGACTCACAGGGATTCATTTCAGACAACATTGCAGGTTAGTCTGTATTACATACAGGAAACATGTAAAGTACTGGGTGCATAGCTTCATAAGATGATACCAGGCTATTGGCCCTGATGCCATCATAAGCCTGGCCCAGACTTTTGCACATGTTCCTTCCAAGCCAGCACCTGTTTCCCCTGTCCAGCTGGTACACCTGTGGGATCCCAGGGGTGTATCATCTGTTTCCCATGCAGTTGTCTCGATTCTTCTTCAAGAGGGCTATGCACATACTCTGCTAGACATGGGGAGGGAGTGTATTTTACAGACAGTGTATTGTGTGGGACACTACACTATCCCACCAACAAGTCCTATACATGTCACAGACCAGGTGAGGGACTTGCGTGCATGATACATGAGTGGGGTTTGTCTTACAAATAAGCAGAAATGCCATCAATGCTGGTTTGAAAAAGCCTTGTATGCCAGACACAGGTCACCTATGATCAGTCTGTATGAGACCGAGTACAGGGACAGGGCTTTCAGCCTACCTGTATTGGATAGGTGTTACAGACCCTGGATTTGCCTGGTCAGGAACCTCTGTGGTCTCTGCAACTGCTGCATTTGCTTGGCAAGGTACATACTAAAGGAGCCATTGTACTTGATAATGCATCTGATAAAGGGTGGAGTACAGGAATGTTGTGGGCTTCTGGTTCCTGGATGACATACCCATATTTGTGAGGTGGGCCATGTAGACAGCCTTGTGTACAATGGTGCCCACACTGTGGGAAACTGTCAGATTGCTACTAACCTTGGTGCACAAGTCGCCTCACAACCGATTGCATGCTCAGTACATCATTATTGTCATAATTAGTGTGGATAACATTTGCCACAGCAGGGAGAATGATGCCTCTCCTGGCATTCAGTTTGTGGAAATGTTTCTTGCATCAGTCATTAATTGGGTGAGGGCCTCTTGGGGGATGCTCACATCAGTAGGGGAATGTAAGACAGTGGCCAGCTTGCAAGCATCTGTACACCTGGTCAGCTACAGACCACTGCTTTTGTCCTGTACCTCAGATGCGTATATCTTAAACAGTAGAGGCCTCCAGACCAATGCTTGGGGTACATCACTTTGGAAGACTCTACTACTAGAGGTGGGTTCCACTACTTTGACCAAGTGGGTACTATCATTGGGCCAGTAAGCTACCCATCTGGTAATATACAGGTTGATGCCTAGCTGTGTAGGCATATGTATCCTGGCCACCTGGGGATTATTGGGAGAGAATTGGGCTAGGTGAAGGTAAGCATTGTTCACCATCTTCCCCTTATTCTTGTGTTTGTTGACCACTTCAGAGAGGTTGACCAGGTTTAACAGGCATGATCTCCCTTTGACAATACCATGCTGTGTGGGCTCAGGCATTTTGATGTTGCCGATGTCCCTGTTCATAATGTCCTTGATATTGCCTTCCATGCCCTTGAACAGCAGGCTAGTTAGTCTATGTGCATATAATTGGCTGGGTCGGTGGATTGCTCCACCTTTCTGTATAGGGATGATATTGGCTGTCCTCTGTGCAGATGGGATGACACCAGTGCTCTGGCTTTAGTTGATTACAGTGCGGAATGGGTCTGAGAGACCATGCCTGTGTTCATGTAGGATGCAACCAGGGATGGTATTAGTCCTATGGAGACTTCTGTGTGTTGCCTTTGAGAGGGCATTAAGGACCTGGCTCCTGATGATGAGGGGAGGGGGGCAGGTGCTGTGCATACATATGTGTACCGATAGGGGGACAAGAGGGTGATGTTTACACTTCACCTGTCTGCAGCCGGTTGCCTATATCTATGCCATATGTGTATGTGGTGTTATTGACAACCACTGGGATAGCAGACATGTGTGGAAGGCCTAGTGTTTGGCCTTGGTGGATGAGTCCCATTTGCACTCAAAGATAGCCTTAAGGTAATTCACCTGTGACTTTATTTGCTTGTGCAGACCAAGGTGGCATTGCTTCCAATAAAGCACCTGTTCCATTTTGGCCCTGTCAAGCAGTTATTTCCACCTATTATGATATTTGTGTATTGCTGCTGTCAACCACAGATGTTCACCCTACCTTGAGGGAGATTATGTTGTCCTGTCAGGTATTTCTGAGTCCATACAGCTATGTAGGTGCCCACATAGTATTGTGGTCTGGGCCTGGACACTACTGCTAGTTCCAGCTGATGGAACATTGGCTGTAAAACTACTTCTACCTGCTCTGAGGAGATTTAGTCATTTGTGTAAAGTTAATTATGTTTGACACTGTAAAAGAGGGGGACAGGTGAGATGGTGACCTGAACAGTAATGGCTATGTGGTCAGATCTTAGCAAGGAGGATGACACTATAGGAGTGCTACAGTGGCTAGTCATGTTGGTTAAGACCATGTACAGGATATTTTCACCTGTCATAGGAGGGTTGACCAGCTCATTGCCATTGACAAAGCCGAGGAATCTCTGTGCATTTATGTTCAGGTGGCATAGATCATGCACACCATGGTTGGGTAGTTGCAGTTACCCAGGAGCAGGGTAGACAATTCAATCCTGAGAGAATCCAGCAGGTCCCAATAAGTGTGGTGGGTGTCCATAGTCATGGTTGGAAGCCTGTAGCTAGCTATGATTGGAGTAGGTGTTTTGTCAACTGTTAACTGCAGTCAGGATGTCTACAGTGTGTCATACTGTTTGGCCAGCCTGGAGGTGTGTCTGTGTATAATAGTGTTCAACACTACACCTGCTGTGGCTTGGCAGCCCTCCATTTGGGGTCTAAACATGTGATGGGATGAGTAACCTGGCAAGGCTGGTGTGCTCTCCACAGCTACAAAACAGGTGTCAGTGACTGCACAAATGTTGGCATCTTACAGGACAAGGTACGCTTGCATTGATATACGTTTCATGCTAAGACACCTAGCTCCTGTTAGAGCAAGATATCTGCACAAAGTCACACATCACTGTTGGGCAAAGGCTAGAAAATAGTGTCACTTTATGAATCCAGCTGAAACACACTTAGTTGCCAGCAAAGATGGTGTCATATTCATAGGTCTACTATTCAGGATATGACATCTGACAATCAAATGTATGCTATTATGTTATGACTTCAGTCTTTAGTGGGTTGTCAGTGATGTGTCAAACAATACACAACTGTATGAGGCATTGACTACAAATATGAGACAGACATGTGGTCAGTCTGCAAAACTCTGGACAGTTGTCAGGTATGGGTTCAGTATATCACATACAGTTCAACACACACTTCTGCACCCGTTGTGTACTATACACATACCCTATATAAGTCTCTTACATTTGTAAGACAAGCATCTGTATCATAGTAGAATTCACAGGTGACATATGAATAATTACAACATCCCAGGTAGCTGGCCTAGCAGTGTCACACTCAGTATTGGACAACAGACACGTCAGTAGTAGTCATACATGAACTGACCTTTGCTGGAGTGAGTCAGGGGCCAGAGATATGATCCATGTCAATGCAGACAGGGCAAGCAGGAATGGCCATAGGTGCCGGACAGCAGCATGTGAGTCCAGCAGGTCTTGTTGCGACCTAGTGTTTAATGTCCTATTTGACATTATTACACCCCCCCTTCTGCATTCCATTACAGGCTTATGTGACATACCTGTTATAGTGCTGAAGAGTTTCCTCAGAACAATGCAAATGGTTAGGTTTGTGTAGTTGCAGTCTGTCTTTATGTAGATAGGTCCAGACCTGTGTTGCATAGGCAGCAGCTTGCCTTTTATAGGTAATGCTCATGAGCAGGTGATGACCTGTGCACCAATCGGTGTCTCCCACTTGCTACTTGCATCCAGAGCAGCTGTGTTGTCTTTCCATTAGCCAATGCCATAGCAACACAGTGCTATAATTAAGTCCTTCATGTGGGCCTTGCCCCTTTTCCTTATCTGTGTGGAGGATATTATGGAGATGTGGGGGCTACAGCTTCACAGACAGTAGGTGGAAATACCTCTCAGGACAAGACATGTGGAGACAGCCCAACAACATGGAGGACAAAGCTTTAGAATTGGGTACAGATTGTAAGCAAATATTGCTGTTATACACAGAGGATTGCTATATTAACAGGGTTTGTCATGTTAGAACAAACCCTGTAACACCAGCAGCTGTTTCAGTTTGTAACACCATTATGTGAGATATGTTCCTCTTTCTGGCCCTCTGTCCCCCACATATGTCATGCTTTGTCCAGATGTCTTGTAGTAACAGATTTAGAGGCATGGTATATCATTATTTAGTGACTGCACTCCTGGTATCATCCCAGTGACATAGCAGACTCCTGGAAGTGGCATGCAGCAGTGGCCATAAATATGGCCCCACACCCTGGACATTCTGTGTAAATCTGTACAGTTGAAAATTATGTATGTCTGGCATTGTTAACAGACTGCCAAGATTGTGTAGCAGTGCTGTGTGTAAATGTTTGTTGGGCTGAGTAGTGAGAGTAGCAGATGTGAGTGTTATAGATCCTTTTCATTCTGACTGGCATGCTGCTACAGTTGCTGGTGGTCTATCAGGTGTATATGTTTGTAGGAGCAGACTGAGAAATGCCCTGTAACACCTCAGGATTCCCAGTAGACTGTGAGTTGGGCCAGTATATGTCATTGTAGTGTATTATTGGCAATCAGGATATGTTTGTTCAAGTAGTCATTCTACTGTAGAATTAATTTGGGGTACTGGCATGTTGCTGTGACTGTGGTGCAAATGGTTGTGGGTGGACAATTTCTCACCAATATCTGCTTTTCCCTACAGTTCAATCCCTGTAATGCATGTTATATTTATAAATTCATGGGCAATTCCCCAGAGCTGATTTGAGGTAGTGTTGTGTTAGTCTTACTGTGGTTCAGAAGGTGCTGGGTGAAATGGTTGGCAGCTCTCAGTGTTTTTTCTTTTCTGTTACATGACAGCAGTCATACCTCTCCACTGTCCACATGTCTAGAAACTGTCCAGATGTGTAGCTCATATGTTTGGTCTGTTGCCCATAACAGTTATGGGTTTCTGAGCAATCAATGGGATGATGTACACATTGACATCAGTAAATAATGGCATGTATTTGTGCTTCAGACCTGGAATCTATCAGGAATTATATGTTCAATCAAACCATGCTACTCTAGCAGATGTCTACGCGTATAACAGCCATATTTCAAATATATCACTATTGTTTGCCCTTTATCCCCCAACTTTGTCAGGCTTTTTTCAAATGTCTTGCAGGAAGAGCTTGGTTATCTCTTTCTCTCTCTCTCTCTATATATATATATATATATATATATATATGTATATATATATATATATATATATATATATATATATATATATATATATATATATATATATATGTATATGAGTACTACGGATATATATTTTTCCCTTATGTTAAATGACTGTAGTGCATGCTATGTTTGTAAAAACATTGCCACTTCCTACTGCTCAGGTGGTGTAGAGTTATGTGGCTGTGATTGTAGTGCACAGGGACCTGGGTTCAAGACTTGGAAATTATGACTTTTTTTCATTAATGTTAAATGACCAAAATGCATGATATGTTTGTAAAAACATTTCAAATTCCCACAGCTGAGATGGTGTAGTGGTATATTGCTGTTCCATGTTTGAGACTTGGCAGGGATGATTATTCTGTTGCTGGGCAGAACAAGGGCTGATGGAAACAGAGTGAATAAGTCACCTTTAAGCAGTTGTAAGCGGGTTTGCATGGTTTTGCATGGAGCTAAACGATGCTAGCAGATGGTTAAGTCCTCTTAGCTTCACTTAGCACCACTTACTCCCACTTACACCCACAATAATTTTAATTAAAGAAAAGAAAAAAGGGTGATAGGAAAGTGGTGAGATGGGGGCAAGCAGGGGGTAAAACATTAGGAAAACCAGCTAGGGATGTACAGGGTGGGTGTAGGAAAGTACCATAGCTCTACATATCTTCTGCAGCAACAGCTGTGATTAATGTGTAGAATTTGGAATTTATAGCCTCACACCCCATAGGGAGGGATGTTGGTGACAGACATTTGTAGAATAATTTGTGAGTAGATTGATTAATTTCACTGTACACTGGGGTGAAATGTAGAGCTATGTATGAGGCAATGATTTTTTTTTGTGGGACAGATGCCCTTTTTTTTAGGTGAGAGTGGGATGTTGGGGCAGTGCTGTAGGTATGTTTGGGGAGGTAGGTTTGACAGGATAGGTGTAGCATTTGCAGAGAGACAAGATGCACAACAACAGCAGACAGGGGTGGTATATGACACATGAGGGGGTAAACATTTTGGATGGGGAGGGTGGTTGAGAATCAGAGGCCCATGAGCCCCCAAATGGATACAGTGGGACTGAGGTCCCCACCCATGGGCAGTCACCACTGCACCTTCACGACCCTGAAGATGGCTGTGCTGGGAGCTGGACAAGATGGGCAGTCTGCCCCTTGAGCTGCACCAGACAGCCATCCATCTGGTGAAGCTGCTCACCCAACTTGGAGTGGATGACGCTGCCTACCATACCCTGGAACATTCTGTGGGTGATGAGCTCTTCTTCACGCCCGCTCCCAGGGGGGAGGGGCCCTGTCCCCTGAGGCAGTTCCATCCCAAGGTGGTGCAGAACCAGTGGAGGATGTTCCGGGTTGTGTCCCAGATGTATTGGGGCCCAGTGCCATGGCCAGATGGGGTGGGACAGGTGGATCCACCAAGATATGCCTTCCCAAATATGCTATGGTGTTGTGGTTTTCCCAGATATATTGGTTAGTCATGAACAACACATTGCAAAATTAGTTATAACAGCATGCATGGGTGTTCCCATTAACCCAAACCAACAGATTTGAAACAGTTGCATAGCAAACAGAACACATGCATAAATGGAGCAACAGTAAGCATATTAACAGCATGCAAGTTACATTGACAACAACAGACCACCAATAATGGTATTGAACAAGGTATGTTAATATGCAACCAATAAAATATATGAACCATAATGGAACACATGTCCCAACAATAGGTTTTGAGAACAAAATATCCATAGTATATGAATAATAATTATTGATGCAGATGATGGGTGGGGGAGAGAATAAAAAGTCCATTAACAACTGTACTGGCATCTATTTTTCACACCAGTACTGCTCAATACTCTGCATGTCTGCCTCACTTTATATCTACCTATGGCCCATAGCTTCTGTGGCACATGCATACCTGTTAGACTGTCAACCTGTAATGGTATGGGGCAGACTGGGTGAAGTGTGGCTACTTTACTGGAGGGTGCTTTTACATGTCAGGCTTACATACTTGACAAAGAAGGGATACCCTGCACAGCAGTTGGAAAGAAATCTTGACAAGTGGATGGGAGATCGTAGGTTTACCCCGGAAAATCATCTGTGTCACTGCTGGGTCAGAGAGGCACAGCACTATGGGGTATAGTATCTCATCCCTAGGGTGAACCTATGAACCTATGATGTTGTGTGTCTGCTACTAGCATAGTTCACCTGGATTCCTATCTGTGTCTAAGGTGATTGGCAGCAGTGACCACTAGCCATGACAGCATGACACTTGAGAGACATGTATCTGGAAGAGGGTGTGGTGTATGTACCTATCCTGATGTTATTTGTAGGCATGGGGTTGGACAGTGGGACAGTTGTACACGGTGTATAGTTATACCCTTCAAACAGCTACTACAAACATTTCATTACCTGTAAGACCTGTGGGGAAAATATAGGCTACCACTATCTGACTGTTTCTACAAATATTCCAGATTTTGTGAGTGTATATATGCGCATATCTCAGTACCACTTCCTGGATTTGAACCATGATTGGGTGTGCTAAAATGAACTACACAGCTGTTTCTCAACACACTGGGCTACTGGGGAATTGCTGATTCTTGTTTGACTGTTTTCTGCTTAATACTCTGTGGGTTATATCGTCTGACCTTGTAATCCTGAGATTCATGTATGACAGATAGTTACTGTATTGTGTAGTAATCCTTTGAAATTATACGATCTGGAATACAAAGGTTAACACAAGGCACTGCAACAGGGGACACACTATAATACATTTGATATTAGTATTCAGGGTTTGGATCTTAGTGCATAACATATGTCGTATTTCATGTATATCTTGATTTACAGCTCCACAAGCTACTGTTTTGCATACTAGCTGGTTCTCAGAACAACCTCTGTTAATTCATGCTGTCAAAGCCATATTTTCTGTACAGAGCCTGTACACATTCTATTTCTATGACAACAAACCAGAATGAACACAACAGTTGGTGGTTTAGGTTTCTATTGAGGTTATATGACACAGTGCTCTACTACTGCATATGCTGTAGATGACTATTAGTCTGGAAAACTTTTTTTAATTGTTACACACAGAACACAGTAAATGATTTACTCCTTTTTATTTATTTCACTATGTACTGAAAGTTAGATCTGTACTCACCAGCCTGTCGGTGCATCCTTATCAGTCTGCCAGCATGGGCCTCAATGTTCATAGTCTTCTCTTCTGCAGCTGTATGGGTGAGAAACAGACAGTATGCATACCTGTCTATCACATACTCAGGTTAGAATTTGGTACAGCTATATCTGGGATACTTACAAATTGCTGGAACATGCCTGTCCCGAGCATCTTGGATCCATTGGGGCAAGAGCTCCCCCTTCCCATACTTTAGATCAACATAAAGATGCCATACCTGCTCACCAGTTCAGGGGATTCTAGTGGCACTGGTGAGGTCATGTGCCAGACAGTCCCAGGCCTCCACTTTGTACTGAGAGCCCTGGTACTGGCCCTGCAGCAGTCTATCATCATGGTGTTCTACAAGGAGTTCAGCCATGACCCTGGACTTCAGGATGCCCCAGAGCTGCACCCAAAAGTGTGCTCCCTCTCCAAAGCCAGACATGTTCTTGCAGAGATCAAACTAAACAGGTTATGGCTGTATCCCTACCTGCATGGTTTAAATAAGGCCATATTCCTGACCTTTGACATCATTGGACCATTTTGAAAATGATGAGCGCAGCTTAGCAACATGCAAACCCACTAAGTTGGGTTGAACAGTGCTTAAAGTAGTAATTGCTGAGCATTGCTTAACAGTGCGTAAATCCATTTAACTGCTGCTTAGCATTCACATTTAAGCAATGCTTACACTGACTAAGCACAGCTGAGCACTGTTAACCATTGCTCACTTTTCATTTAAAAATGTCAGGATAATGACTTATTTAATCATTATTGACATATTAGTAAGTGTATATGATTTACTTTACATGATGTCCTTCTATGTGGTTTCATTACATTACCATGGGGTGTGACTATACTGTATGGGACACTTGTGTATACATGGGTGATTTCACATGTTATATGCACTCACACTTACATTTTATACCAGCTAGACTACCCTGGTTGACACATATCAATTGCTACATAATTTAAAATTAAAATAATAATTTTAACACTGCTTTCTTATGTAAAAATAAAGTTCCAGTCTTGGTACTCGAACCGTGAACGCCTGCATACAAAGCCAGGACTCTAACTTCTATGATATCTCAGCATGAGGATTTTAGCTGTATATTTTTATTTATCTACTATGGAATGTTTAAGCAATGTTGAGCAGAGGGCCATAATGCTCACACCCATTCAGCTACACTTAAACATACCTTAGAATAGAAAAATAATTAATACACCTAATTTATTTACATGTATATGTACTCTTTGTCTGTCACAGTAAGGGAAATTGTAAAGGGACACATAGGGACAGATTTTAATTTTTGCTCTTACAAACTTAAGAAGTGTGACTGTGGTTTTCTAGAAAATCATTGGCAAATTACACAGGGTTTAAGTTGGAACATACTGACAGACATTTGAGTTTCAGACTTCATACCCTTCAAGAAATCCGTGCTAATGCAAACGTTTAATTCTATCAACTTTCCGGGTTTGTAAGTGCAATATTTAAAAGGTGCCCCTATTTTTGTGCCTTTGTCCCCCATATTTATTTATGGCTTTGTACAGATTTCTTGCTTTAGGAGGTTGAGAGGTATGTGAGGCAGGCATCTGGGCATTCTGCAGAAAGCTGTACAGTTGAGGGCTATGGCAGTACAGCACTTTTACAATGGCAGACATTTGACTTCCGTCTTCATACACTTCAGGAAGTCCGTGCTAATGCAAATATTTTATTCTATCAACCTTCCAGGTTAGTAAGTGCAATATTTAAAAAAGTTTCCCTATTTTTGTGCCTTTGTCCCCCCATTATTTATGGCTTTCTAAAGCTTTCTTGCTCTAGGAGTTTGCAAGGGATGTGAGGCAGGCACCCGGGCATTCTGCAGAAACCTGTACAATTATGGGCTATGGCTGTATGGCACTTTTACAATGCAGGGTGTGTGTGACAGAACCTGTCTCACATCCCTGCATTGCTTTCTTGCTCCCCTATCCATTTCAGTGTCCACGGAAACTGAAATACTCATTTTATTTAATTTAATTGTCTGTGGACATTGAAATGCTTTTAAATGGTCCCGTACGGCACTTTCTGAGTGTAGGGGGCATGTTAGATGTGCATGTACTACCTAAACACGCCCCCTGCACTCAGTAGTTTTCTTATCTGTTGAGCCTTAGCAGCAGCATGCCTTCATGAATATGCAAGGTGCGCTGCTGTTAAAGCTAAGGGTAAATGGACACGGTTCACGCCATGCAGCAATAGCACTATTCCTGCACAGACTTTATTGAATCCAGGGCAATGTCAAGAACTAGGAGTTTTTTGTATTGTCTTTAAGTGTGGAGGAATTTAAATTAGTTTATGGCTTTCATCATTTGCCTTAGATCTAAGAGAAGTCCTTATTTATGTATTTTCACAGAAAGATGCTAACTGCTACCAGCTGCAGTGGGGGGTTTCACCTGAGATAGTCAGATGACAAGAACCGATGTCATGCTGCAAGTATCCCAGCAACAATATTTGATATATTAATTTAAGAACTCGCTGAGAAATGTAGAGCATTTTGTATTTGTCTTTCACCTGACACCATCAGATGGAAAACCCACTCACCATATCTGACTTGTCTTGCTGTAATCGTAAGTTTCTAGGGTAAAGTAATTATTTTAGATAAAGTTAGGAATATAGTAAATATATGTTTATATGTTTTCTGTATTTATTTGAGAATGTCCTGCAATGTTGTTTTAAATATTTCCTGTGATTTTGAACTCTAATGTTACAGTGATGATTTACTGAGTATTTTCTTGTTCTTTTATTATTTATTATTAAATATATTTAAACCTATCATTGTGGCCCTTCAGTGCGTTTATCCCTCACACAAGTCCGCTGTAGCGCCAGGTACTCCCTCTGTGTTGTGGTAAAGTCACGGAACCTCATAACCACAGCCAACTGAAAAGAGGCTTACCTTCTATAATTGTTTGAAGACTCTGTTCAGCTAAACACACCCTTCAGTGCATTTGTCCCTCACACAAGTCTGTTCTACCACTGGGTACTCCCTCTGTGTTGTGGTAAAGTCACGGAACCTCATAACCACAGCCAACTGAAAAGAGGCTTACCTTCTATAATTGTTTGAAGACTCTGTTCAGCCAAATGCACCCTTTAGTGTGTTTATCTCTTACACAAGTGTATGTTCTGTGCATGTTGCCTTGTTACCTAAGTGCATACATGTTTTTTTCTTTCATCTTGCCTTCTTGACTTCTTGCCTCCAGTGTGCTAGCATCTGACCACAGCCCGCCTCTTTCGCTCGCCCCAACAGATAATATTGTATTCTACCTTAAGGCTACAGCAGGTTACCACTTTGCAGGATCCCCACTGGTAGCCATTTCTTGCTGTCGCCACTAGGTGGCACCACATACCCAAAAATAAGCCTGTATTCATGTTATTTCTCTCCCTGAGATTTTCCATCTGAAATAGCCCCATCTCACTTTTTCTTGATCCCCAGCTATTTCTTCCCCACTTTTTCTACTACCCTTGATGCCTTAGCATTTCATGCTATAGGGTTGCTCATTCTGTTCTCTCTTACACCTCAGCTGCTGTCCCCTTACCTTACAGATTGTTTTCTCTCTAGCCTTTCACTGTCAGGGTCTACTCGCTCCATAAGCCCTGCGAGCTCACTCCACTCCCCTACCCTACCCCCAAATCCGACTAACCCCCACTACACCTAAACTTATACCTCTACAAACCACACCCCTTCCTTTAACACCCAATCCCCAACCTCTTCTCATTACCCCATTATATACCAATCACACAAACAATCACATCCCCTCAGTAACATACTCTTTCACTCAATTACATCCCACCTCCTACCTTCTCTCAACCCAAACCCTTTCCCTTTACACTTAATTCACTCTCTCTCCTCACCTTTTCTACCAAATCTTTATCTGTCACCTTACAATGGCCATTATTCCTATGCCTACACACAAAACACTAATTCTCCTTTTCATTATTCTTCCTTTTCTATCTATAGCAAATACACTAACAGCCTATGAACATCTCTGTATCTCTAAACTTCACCACCCCTCCCAGCATACTTTACTAGTAACCCAAGCATCCTCCTTTAACCATATAAACATCACATCAGCACCCTCCTACCTATTTCCTAGGTATCACAGACTAGCCCATATTGCTTATCTTCAATCCAGAAAATCTCCTTACATCCTCTCCAAAACTTTAAAGTTCACAATCACACCTCAACTACACCCCCTATTAGATGGTGACATTCATCCCAATCCTGGCCCCAACAACATAGATACCACTAACCCCCAAACCTTCATTCCCTCCACCTCTTACACCCAAACAAAGCCTTCTAACTCTCTCCTAATAGCACATCTCAACATTTGTAGCATTAATAATAAAATCACCCACCTCCATGCACTCCTAGATGTGCATTCCTTTGACATCCTATGCCTTACGGAAACATGGCTAAAATGGCTACAAGTCATTACTCTTGATATACAGCTTCCTACTTGTAGTAATGCAGAAATCCTTACAGCAAAGTTTCAAATCAATACCTTTAAATCCATTTATTTATTATGCTCCTATCTTCCCCCTGGAAATAACATCAATACTCTCAGAAATATCCTTAGCTGGCTCTCTACTTACCTACCCAAAGAAACTATAGTAATGGGCGATTTTAATATTGACTGGAATACCTGTAGTTCACATAACCCAACAACCCATATAAACCTATATGGCTTTTCCCAACTAATTACCTCCCTCACTAGAATCCATAAACCTAGTACCAAAGAAAGCACCTCAGACTGGATCCTTGTTAACAATCATCCCTCCTCATATAAAGCAGGCATCCTTCCAGATGTCATTAGTGACCACTCACTAACCTTTGTACATAGACAAAAAAATCACCACTCCTAACTCTAGCTTGTTTAGAACTACTCGATTTAATAAAACTTTTAATTTTGAAAATTTCCTAACTGAACTTAAAGCATGTGACTTGTCTCCTCTAAAATATTTACAGCTTGAGGAAGCAGTGTTATACTTCAACACCAAATTTCTACAAATCTTAGACTACCATGCTCCTATTCGCTCTATCAGAAACTGCACAAAAACTGCTCCATGGCTTACAAATGAAACTAGACAAAAAAATCACATTAGGAAATAAGATTTGGGCCAAATGGGGAACCATGAGAAATCCAGTAGACCACCTAAAATTTAGACAGTTGAGAAATGCTACCAAAACATCTGTGCTTCTTGACAAAAAAACATTTACTTTCAACTCCAACAAACCCACCAGCACAAACCACAAAAGTTCTGGTCAGGTACAAACAGGCTCTTACACCCAGGTCACTCCAAAACACCAGTCCCTTCAGGTTCCATCCAAGACAATCCTAAGCTTATTGCTGACGCCTTTAATACCTTATTTACTGATACCATCCAAACCCTAGCCAATTCCTTACCCCCTGTTGCCACAAGTCTGTCACCCACCATAACTAACTTATCTTCCTCATTTCATTTACAGCCCATACCTACATCCTTCATTTGCACCCTCCTCCATAAACTTAAATCATGCACTCCTTCAGCAGGCCTCCTTCCAGCTGAGTATCTGCAGAAATCAGCAAAAGTCATAGCCTATCCCATTTCCATACTCATAAACAGAACTATTACCGAAGGAACAATCCCTTCCATTTGGAAAATCTCCCATATAATTCCCCTTCATAAGGGTGGTGACTTTACTGAACTCTCAAACTTTTGTCCAATAGCCCTACTCTCTCCACTAGCAAAAATAATGGAAAAATGCATCCACAAACAGCTTCTCAACCACCTTCTCCACAACTTACTTGCCAGCTGTCAGCATGGCTTTAGGCCATTCCACAGCACAACTACTGCCCTCCTATCCTTTTCTGACTGCATCAACAAAAATCGTAATAACAGCACCCTATCTTCTGCACTCTTTATTGACCTCTCAAAAGTTTTGACCATAACAAGCTTCAGGACATCCCTCGTTTTCATTGGCTTTGCATCTGAGCCAATGAAAGTGAAGATATTGGAGCTGTAACTGTTCAAAATGCAGCAATGCAGCAGCATTTTTTTTTTTGTATCTGATGATCATGGGCCCACTGCCACCTCAGGTCCTAGGCAGCTGCTAAGTTAATTTTTTGCTGAATTTGTCCCTACTAAAATGCATATACAGATACACACTGTGGCTAACTCACAGGTGTCTGGGACACACATATTGTGCATACTAGGTCTAGTGAATCATCTTCAGCAGCTTCTGGCTTGTCAGCTGTGGGGACACATGACATGGTCTCACTTCTGGAAGTTGTCCACCACAGAATGGCTAGTATTCTGATCCAGCACATGCTGATATGACAGGGGATTACACTCTGCTTCCTTAGAGACTAAGCTGGATATGCTATGGCCTCATTTAGTAAGAACAGCATAGTAAATATGTTGCTGTTGCAATACCCTCCCACACCATGCAAATCTATTGCATGGAAGCAGCTAATCACAGGCCTGTGCAGCTAGATTACTACAGTGACTAGACTGCATAGTGGAGTGTCTAAATACTGCATGAAAGTGCAATAGTAGGATGCAAACAGGGTACAGCATGAGGCTGTTATTGTCTTGCAGAGAGGTACATAGTTTGAACAATACTGTCTGTGAAACAGTGCAGCTATAGTCTGCCATACCTCAACAGTTCCTGTATACTAATGGTATATCAAAGGCTAGATGCTGGCTTCAAAGCCTGCCAGTATTTACAGGACACCCTTACCCTTCCTTAGTGTAGGAGCTCACAATCTGTAGACAGCCCATTACTTTGACTGTATAGAGATACTGCCAGTGACAATGCTTTAACATATCTTCATAGAAGCATGATAACTTGTCCCTTACCACCCAAGGTGTGTACCATTTTGGGGTATGGACATGGATGTGTCATGGCTCAACTGACAGAGCAGCAGACAAATATCATGATGTAGGGTGTCATGATGCAGGCCATTGTCATGAGAAAGCATGAGGCCTTGGTCTTCAGTGGGGTATGCACTTGAAATGTGCCAGCAGTTGTGTCTATATACTGCATGGGAAACAATGGTATGTAAAGTATGATCTCTTGCATTATACACTATTGTCATGTTAAATATAACATTTTGTGATTGTTTACATATATGCACTCACCTCTGAATATAATATAACAGTGCTAGTATCTTAATATTGGTGTCTATTTAAATGCCTGTAGAAGTACTGTATGACAAATTTGCTGGAGCCTATTTTCCAATGTAGTTTAATATGTCCACAAAAATGTGTTAAATTATCTTTGTGTTGTTGATTTGGCTGTCTGGGATCATCTACTGCAGTGTGTAGTACCATCGTAGTATAGGTGAGATTGTGAAGGCTAGAACAGGCTGTGAATATCTCACAGACCTTGATTTGGAAGCTACAGCCCCCCCCTTAGGTTTTGTCATATGTCATCTGATGTAGTGTTTCTGGTGTGTGAGGGGGTAAGTGGCTCTAGTTCAAGGGTATATTTGGAATCACCAAGGAAGCAACTGTCAGAGATTAAGCCACATTGAAACCTTGGCAGATAGCATTAGAGCAAAAGCTGTTATCATTCTTTCCATTAGGATTATGTACACACACTTATTTATTAGCCCATGTGGTCACATATCAATATATGAAATAATATCCATGCCAGTTTTTATATGCACAGACACGTCACTGTTGTCAGGTTTCCAGATACCAGTGTATGTGTGACATCTACCATGCTAACTATCCCTGTCAGTTGACAAATCATGGGGAATGTAGGCTCAGTTTGTCACAAGCACTCAGGTATATAACCTGTATATGACAGCAGACAACTGAGAACCTGTTGTAAGATCCATCTGGATGATGCTTATGGTATCCCAGTAGTACTCCTGGTTGACCTGCCATTATTATTGAAGTCTACATGGATATTGTCTGCCTCATAGCACCATAAACCTCTACTCCTATTATGTTTTTTGTTTGCCCTTTTCTCATGTTTTATTGATACTCACTGAGCATTGTATTTATGTACTGCTTTAACTGCATCTTCTATAGGTTTCACACCTAATAGCAAAAAACAAGGGAATTGCAAAGGTCACGAAGCATCACTTTATATAACTAACCATGCAAATTGTGCAATATCTTTATCACTTCTTTCACATTACTTCTTGTTTAATAAATGCTAGCATGGTATGCCAAGTAACACTTTGTACAATCATTAGTGGAAATTGTGTTTCTGTCATGCAGTCTTTCAGCAATGCAGTAATATAGATTATTTTAACACACATATTAATTTGGGATGGAATTTGCTTAACCATTCTATTTAATATAATGGGCTGGATTCACAATGGCTTGCACGGAGTCTAAGAGTAGAGTAAGACTCCATGCAGCCATCATGTCCGATGAGCGATCCAGGAACAGCCTATAGGGGCATGTAAGAGAGCTCCTAAAACGGCTCTTACACAGACAGGGCTGGGATATGCAAATCACCTCAACTGCAGGCGAAAGGCATGCAAATGAGGTAGATTTGTGATTCAGGAAACCCGAACCTGTGCGAGTAAGAGCAGTGTTATTTGCAGAAATGTACTCAGTTGACAACTGAGTACCATTCTGCAAATAACAAAATGGAGTCGTGACAGCTCCAAATAAAGGTTGCATCCAGTGTAGCAAGCATGCCAATGGCCAAATATATGACCACTGGAAATGTTCCCTGACGCAAAATTAAAATAAAAATAATTTTATTTTTTTTCACCGATTTCCGATGTTTAAGCATAGTGCAGCGCCGCCAAATGGGCTGTGCTCTAAAACACAGAATACTACAAATTAAAACCCACAAATGTGGATTTTATTGAAAGTGGTAATGTACAATGCAAGGGAATGGCAGGCTGAAGACAAGATGGCCACCAAGTAGAGGTTGCTAAGGGGGGAAGCTCAGTCTAAGACTTGTAACCAAGCATTAATAGGCAATCCTATGTAAATGAGTGTTAGGATAGTGAATCGCTAGTTTACATAGCAAATGAGCACAGTCAGTGGAGTGTAGGAGTAGGATATGGGGAGTAACAGAGTAGAAGATAGGTGACATCACGAGGGGGGTATGTATGAAAGAAGTGAAGCTGATTGGAGCAGAGTGGCATTTGTCCGCTGTCATTTAGACATCATGGAAAGAGGTGTGTCAACAGGTAGGCTAGGGAAAGCCAAGAAATGGAAGGTGTATGCTGTGGATAACACCAATGTTTCTTGCCGAGTGCTGAGCGGGTATGCGTGTGCGTGCCTGTAAACCCGAGTAAGACAGAGTCGGCGTAAGCATGAGTGCGTGCGCGCGTTTAAGCTGGAGTAAGCATGTATAAGGCTGTTTAAAGAGTTGTAAGCATGTTTGCGCTGGTGTGCATGCGTTTTATCCCGAATAAGCAAGTTTTACTCCGTGTAAGCATGTGTGCATGCGTGTTAGCAGCTGTGCGCGTGTTTGCGCTTGTGTGCGCGGCGCTCCCCCTGAGGAAACAAAAGGAAAAAGGAAGCACAACAAATAGTAGGAAGCTACCAGGGAGTACTAGCAGAGCTAGCAGGTGAAAAAAATCAGAATCAGGTAATTACACAGGCAGTACAGTAGCCCAGCCCACCCTAGCACTTAAAACTCTGCCAACAACAGTCCATTATGCTTCTCACAACAGACACTGCAGTAAGCTAATAGAAGTGAAAACTGAAAAAGCTTTACTGAGACAAAGAAATGTTAGGGGCTGTCATTGCTGTTATAAGGCGACATATGCAACATGCTGAGGGTGGTGACAATGGAAATGCTGCTGGACAACCCACAGTGAGGAGACGGAGAAGAGTGTACAGGCCGAGGGTAACCTACCAGGGGCTACATGAGCTGGAGATAGTGGAGCGCTACAGAGTGGACAGAGACCTCCTGCAGCAAATTGTTGAGCTGTGCAGGCCACACCTCACACACAGAACCAACAGAGGGGAACCCATCTCAGTGGAAACCAAGGTATGTGTTGGCTTAAGAATACTAGCAACAAGTACCTCCCAGAGACCAGCTGGTGATATGATGGGGATATCACAGGCATCAGCATCCAGGGTACTACACCAGTTCCTGGATGCCATGTCAGCACATTTCAGTGATCATGTATATTTCCCCAAGTCCTGTGAGGTATTGGCTAGAAATATGCATCTCATCCAGCAAATAGAGGAATACCCTGAGGTAGCGGGTGCAATAGACTGCACGCACATACACATCAAAGCACCAGCTGTTGAGTGGGGTAGGGTCTACTTCAACCACAGGGGCTTCCACTCCATCAACTGCCAGGTCGTGTGTGATGCCCAGGGCATAATACTGAACGTATGTGCAGGCTGCCCTGGAAGCTACCATGATTCCCATATCTGGCATCTGACGCAGCTGTACCAGACATTTGCCAATGGGAACATCTCACATGGTCACCTAGTGGGGGATGCTGGCTATGCACTGGAACTGTGGCTGATGACACCCATCAGAAATGCACACACACCTGAAATGGAACACCATAATGAGGCACACGCACAAACATGTAATGTAATAGAGCATGTGTTTGGGCTGCTCAAGTCATGGTTCCAGTGCCTGGACACATCTGGTGGAGTCTTGCAGTACTCACCAACTACATGTACCCAAATTGTCATGGTATGTGCTATGCTACATAATATGATCTTGCGAAAACAGCTGCAGCAGGACCAGCATAGGCCTGGGCCAAAGAGCCCCCCACCATTGCCAAGGCCATTGCAGGCAGAGCGTGAGTCGGAGGAGGAACAACCTCAGCCTGCCCCAGTAGGCAGAAGGAGGCATGCCCAGTATGCTTTGGCCTTGGCAAAGAGGCAACACATCGCACATACACTGGCTCAGTAGGAACTCTGGAAATGATACCCCTCTCCGACTTGCACATAAAGTAAAAGGGATGCCTAAGTTGACACTACCTGCTTCCAAACATGTGCAGGGAGTGTAGTATGTGCATCTGACATAGGCAGCCCTGCAGCACCACCTAAGGCATGAATGCCATGTGTTAAGCAATATAAAGCAGTGCTAAACAGCAGTTACCACCATGTAGTATATGCAAACAAAATCGCACACACCAACTAGCACAACTGTGGTCAATGTTGAGTAATATTGGGCAACGTCCAGCAATGTTGGTAAATATTGAGCAATGTCAGACAAGCCTGGTCTAAGCAGGGCATAGCTGAACAAAAGCCAACATGCTCATATATGCTTAACAGGCCCTTAAGCAGTCTGGTCTGCTCAGTATGAAAATATAAAGCAGTGATGGGCCTCGAACCCAGGATACTGTGCACTATAGCCAAAGTACTGAACCACTAAACCATGACAGTATTGCGGTAGTCCACCTGTATGACGGAATGTTGAAAAGTCTATGCAAAGTATTCCATGGAAACCCTGCAGGCACAGCATAATCCTTGTTGAGTTATGACACAAAGGTGAGTCCTGCAGTGAGAACAGAACCTGACTTCCAACACACACAGTATAAATGTTAATATTGGTCATGTTCGCACACATCAGCAAATGTAGTGGACCTCAGATAGTGACATACTGAAGGGTCACACTGGGCATGCTCACACACTTGAATAAATGATACAAATGTCAGGCAACAAAACATGGAATGGTGGAACTGGGCATGCTCACACACTTAGGCCATGTCTGAGTACAGCAGTGGGCCAGGCATATCTGGCAGTTGCATGTGTTAACCCAGGAACCTGTCACTATACAGCAATCCACCCTGTGCACACAGTTATATGACAACAGACACACCTATAATATAGTGAAACCCTGTCATAATCAAATATGTTCTGCAGATACCAAAGTTGTTCATGGAAACTGGTAAAGCAAAGATGATAAATACCTGCAAACAGTATCAGCAATAAACATTGTGCATCATGAACATTAGCATAGGTTCAGAGGTCGATACTAGGCTATCTGCCCTAGGGCATGTACAAGCCTAGCCAGAGTGTGTTTGGCGTTCGCAACCCTGTCAGATTACTACACTGTGTGTGTGAATAGTAGGTCACACAAGATAGCCCATGTATGTTTAGGCTAGTGTGCTTCTGTCTAGCAGGGACACAGAAGATATTCCACGGGTAAATATACAATCACCCATACAGTCGTCAAGATGTCTCCAGTAGGTGGTCAGTGGGTGGCTCTGCCTATGTGAAACTGGGATTACATTCTGTAGTGAGTGGAGCCTCTGAGATAAGAATCTGTCCCTCCACAATGTCCTATTAACATCAGTGCTGAGGTATACGTCCCTGGAGTTTGTAGCTCCAAGGGAGTTGGATATCCTGAGGTGGAGAATGTCCAGTAATTTTGGTTTGGGTATACCTGTAAACAACAGGCACACATCATATCTGAGTAGGTGGTAAGCGACTGAGTAGAGCTGGAGTTACTGCATCTGAACAATGCAGGGCATCTGTGTGAGTCCCTAGATCTACTTGGTGAGGACCTTCCGTGGCCAGTACAGTTGCTGCAGGTGTCAGGTAAGGTACACCCCAAATGTGGCATTGAAACTAAGCATGGTTGTGATGAGTATAGGGGCACAATTATGTCACTCGATCGAGATGTGAAACCATATGGGAAAAGGTGGCCCACATAGAAGGTGTGTCCAACCACTTTGGCAACGTGAATGTTAAAGGTGACAGTACGAACAAGTCATGGCCCCAAACCCCTAACAACTCCTACCGTATGTAATGGAGTACAACCTATGTGGTAATGTGTGGGCATGTTGTTTTTCCCAAAGGGGATGACTTTACAACTAATGGCATTTAGCTGTAGGCCATGGCTCAGGCACCAGTCATCCATCTCTGTGAGACCCTGATTGAGTATGCATGTGGCAGCTGGAGAGTTGATCATGGTACCCAGTTTGCAGTCAAGTGCAAACATGTTCAGCAATATTCCCCCTGTGGTAGCCTGTACATAAGACAAATATATACTGAACAAGAGAGATCCCAGGACCAAGCCGTTTGGGATGCCATGTGTAACTGGTGTATAGTCAGACATGGCACCTGCAATTCTGACTATGTGGGTCCTATCCCTGATCTAGGTATCAATCCATTGTGTGAGACATGTGTCCATATTGACGCTGGTGAGCCTTTGCATAATGGGCCAGTGGGTTATTGTGTTGAAGGGTTTTGCAAGGTTCAGGTAGGCTGTGTGGACAGCCATCCCTATCTCGATGGACCTGTTAGCCATTTAAAGAATAAAAACAGGTTCAAGAGGCAAGATCTGCCCACAACAATGCTGAAATGTGTAGGACACAGTGTCTGTAGGTTCCCAATGTCTATGTGTAGGAGTCGTATGACAATATGCTCCATAGCTTTGCAGAACAGGCTACATAGGCTTATAGGGCAATATTGTCTGTGGTCCGTTGTGGCACCAACTCTGTGGAGCGAGACTACTGTCACAGTACGCCATTCCCTGGGTACATATCCTGTGGTAACTCCAATATTGAACAGTGATGTAATGTGAGGGTTGCATTTGTCATGATGCTCGTGTATCATGCAGGCTGGGACACCATCTGGTCACATTGATACTGTGATGTACGCTGTGGGGAGGGCAGCACTCACCTGTTACTGTGTGATGTCAGGGAGGTTATACTCTGTTGGGATGGATAGTTGCTCCTTAGGGGGGGTGGGTGGGAGACATCTGCACTGAACCTGTTTGCCAGGATGTAGGCAATGCCAATGGGTTCAGGGTAGGTTTAGTCAGTATGCAGTAACTCACAGCATATCAGTGAGTGTCCACCCAGGTTCCTGACATAACTGAAGAAGGCCATGTGATAGTCCTACATGTTAGTTGCAATTTTCTGGTAGAAGCGGCCCTTAGAAAAGTCCATGAGTGATTGTAGCTGTCTGCTAGTACAGATCACAGATGCCTTCCCAGTCTGGGATTGTGCTCTATCATGTAGTAGCGTCCTCCTGATGTTGTACAGCTTATTAATGGCTGGGGTCTACCAGACAGGTTCCCTGCCATTGTAGTAGTGGGTCCTGTTGTTATTTGGGATAGCACAATCCATGCAGTCCACTAGGTGTCCATAGAATGTGTATGTAAATGATGCAGCAGTGTGAGCCGTATATGCCACTGTCTCAGGATCTCTCAAGGATACCACCCTGCTTTGGTGAAGTGAGATGTTGGCTCATGAGAAGTTCACCAAGATTACCCAGGATGGGTGTGTGGAGGGTATATGTATGTCCTGTGAGATACATGTATGTTCTGACCTTACCAATGAGGGGTATATCACTGGTGTGGAACATAGAGTCCCCATGTTGGTGATGAGCAGGTCCAATATGTATTCCCCCTTGTGGCTGTGCTGACTGGTTGTGCCAAAGCATATGAGTCCAGAAATTGTAGTGACTGTTGGGTGAGGTTGTCGGGGCTTGAGTAGTATCCCCAGTCAATATTTGTGTATATGAAGTCACACAATATAATGGTGTTTGTGGAGACCTTCATATTCTCCATAGTTCCCACAAAAGCTGAGTGTGGTTTCTGAGTTTGGGAGTGTGTTCTGTATCAGGCAACAAACTGAAAGGCAGTATTGCACAATGGTAGTTGTATATGTATGGTCTGTGATGCTTTGTGCAGTGCACTAACCTGGAGGTGTGTGTATCTGTGATGTATAAGGATACTCCCCCTAGTTGTGTTGTCTGTTCCAAGTCTTGTTGTCAGACAGCATGGTATGAAACATAACCTGGTAGTGCTGGTGTGCATAAGTGAGCCTGAATCAGGTGTCTATCAGTGCACAGATATTGCTCTCCTCCATACTGAGGAGAGTCCTGAGTGGCCACAATATGAGTTTAACACAACTGCTGTTGAGCAGCATTACCTTTAGTTTCATTTAACCTGTAATGTCTATGGAGGTGGGTTTGTCTTCTGAGCCCTGCTTAAAAAAGGCACTATGGTGGTAGCAAGAGCCTTAGCCAGCATACCAAAGTCCAAGGGTGACAGGTGCAAGCTGTTCATAGTGAAGCTACATGGCATGTTGAGCATGTCACCATATGCTGACAGAGACTGTATCCCCTATGAATGAAAGAAATTTGTTAGCCAACTGTTAAATGTGATATGTGTCTCCATATACTGTGACATCATAATTGGTGAGTGTAAGATGCTAGACAAGGTCAGGGTCATACTGCCTGGGCTACATGATCAGAGTGTACCTCCATGTATCATGTCATGTGGTTCAGGGAATAACGTCTGAGGTCACACACACCAGCATGGACAATGATGGTGCCAGTCTTGCACTTGCTTTGGAGTGACCTGACTGCCTGTGTTATGTGGCAGATCCTTTCACCCAACAGACAGCCCAAAGTGACTATTCCCTTGTCAGGGCTGGTGAGTGTACGTCAGTGTGTCTGAACATAAGTGTCGCCTATTACAAGTGTATTAGGTGTGTTGTGTAGCCCGAAGGGCATTGACTGTGTGGCACACTGACAATGTGAACTTTGTGATATGTGGGTATTGTAGTAGGGTAGCAGGTATGTGTGTGTCTGCTTTGGAGGTCTCTGCTGCTTAGGTAGAGTACATTTACAGCATCCGAGTATGTCAATGTGTGCTAATGTGGTTTGAGTGCTGTTGCTAGAGGATATGTGAGACTGATATGTGGTGTGAGTGGATACCTTCACCACCTGATAGACTGTGCCAGTCATGGGTCGAGAGAGTTCAGCTCCCTGTATGTTTATATAGGTGCATCTCACACATATATCTGAGTTTGTCGGGAGGAGGAGAGGGTTGTCTGTGTAAATGAGGCAGATGTGACATTGTGTCAGTATCACAATATCCACCAGCTGGACTGAAGAGTACACACAAAACCGTCCCCTGGACATGCCATGATATTAACATGACATCTTCTGTAGCCTGATCACAAAAGATCAGTAGGGTGTTAAGCATGTAAAAGAGTATAACAGGGATTAGTGCTCATGTTCGTTAGTGTTTTGTAAAGAGGAGCTGAGAAGGACTCCAGACTGAATCATGACACCTCCTTCAGCTATGTCATAAATATCAATGTACACCCATATATGTCCTGAGTCAGGGCCAACTATACCTGAGTGTCAATGCTGACATCATGACAGACTGGCCCATATGTACATACCCACCCCCCACTGACAATAGTCCACATCATCATACCAGGAGATATCACATGTAGAATGGATGAGCAGCTACCCCCACTGCCAAAAGCATGGCAGCAGGTGGAATACATTGATTCCCAATATGTGTCATGCACAAACTACAGAACAAACAGATCATGCACCTGAACAGTCAGCTGAGCCGCACCCCCTACACAGGATGTGGAACCATTGAATGTGTCACAGCTGCATATGGCACTCCCCACAAGTGTTGGTGCACAACACACCATGGGAAGTCAAGTCCAGTACGCCTATGAGGTCTGATCTGCAAGGTCATGGAGTCCATCATGGTTGTAGTCATAAACAGAGCTATTGGAAGCTGACACACACACACAACCCTACCAACTATGGTATGTTCATGTGTGGATCATGGTTCCCAAACATGCTAGACTGTTTGCAAGGCAGCCACCCAGGACATACATCAATGAACACATCTACACATGTGTCACATAGACTTTGAATAGCCCTTTATCAACATCCCAGACACATGTAGTATCCACAAAACCAAGAATCTGTGCATAAATATGTGTTGACATATGACGGAATGTCAATGTATCCACAGATAGATCACACAAGGTAAGGATTCTGAGGTCATGTTCAAGCTGTTGACACCTGCTGACCCACATGGACCATTCCTGGAATGGCATAAAACAAAGTGTACACACATCACCATGTCCAGTCTGATCATGTTACCATCCTATAAATACAGCAGGAGAAAGGAAACCAGCCAGTAAAGCAAATAGCGCGCTGTGTTAATGTGTCTCTTTCCAGTATCATAACATAGTTAAATAGGGGTTTGAATCCTGCAACGTGTGTGTGTGTGGGGGGGGTGGGTGGGTATGTGTGCAGTTTCCTTTGAGAGGTGTCCCCTTTTAGGTGACTGGGAAAACTCAGTAAAGGAGGTACATTCCTCTTTGGAAAGTCTGATGATGTCACCATCCTACAAATACTGCAGGAGAAGGGAAACCAGCTAGTAAAACAAATAGTGCACTGTGTTAGTGCGTCTCTCTCTCTAGAATCATAACAAAGCTAGGTAGGGGTTTGAATCCTGTAAACAGTGTGTATGTATGTGTACAATTGTTTTTGAAAGGAGTGCCCTTTTTGGAGACTGTGAAAACACACTAAAGGAGGTACATTTCTCTTTGAAAAGTCTGATGATGTCACCATCCTACAAATACTGCAGGAGAAGGGAAACCAGCCAATAAAGCAAGTAGCGTGCTGTGTTAGTGCGTCTCTTTCTAGCATCTTACCACAGTTAGGTAGGGGTTTGAATCCTGCAAACAGTGTATGTATGCAATTGTCTTTCAAAGAAGTGCCCTTTTTGGAGACTGTGAAAACACACTAAAGGAGGTACATTCCTCTTTAGAAAGTCTGATAATGTCAACATCCTACAAAGACAGCAGGAGAAAGGAAACCAGCGCCTAAAGCAAATAGCACGCTGTGTTAATGCGTCACTCTCTAGTATCATAAAATAGTTAAGTAGGGGTTTGTATCCTGCAAACACTGAGTGTGTGCGTGTGTGTAATAGTCTTTGAAAGGAGTGCCCTTTTTGGAGACTGTGAAAACACACTAAAAGAGATACATTCCTCTTTGGAAAGTCTGATGATGTCACCATCCTACAAATACAGCAGGAGAAAAAAAAAACAGCCAGTAAAACAAATAGCGTGCCGTGTTAATGTGTCTTTCTCTAGTATCATAACATAGTTAGGTAGGGGTTTGAATCCTGCAAATGCTGACTGCGTGTGTGTCACTGTTGGTCAACGCGGTGTGGATTTTGCTTTTACTATGGTATGACATAGTGTGATGACAACAGTAAGTGCATTGCAGACATCAGGTATCTGCGTGGCAAATATATATGTGTACATGCCCCCTCAATCAGTACATAGGTGTGAAGCCTGCATACTACATGAATACATTTGTTTCCATTGACAGGTTGTGCTGCTGCTTCTCAGATTGTAGGTCACATATGTATGTATATGACATGGCCATCCACTGTCGTGTTCTGTGGCCAAGGTCATCTGTGACACACACACCCATGACAGTTACTTAAGAGTAGTGTGAGTGAGGGTATATGCCTGGGGTATATGTCAGATATGGTCATACACAACAAAGTCTGCCAAGAATGGACAGTCTTTATAGGTGTATGACTGCCTTGTGGATATGCATTCAGGCCTCTAATGTCTTATGTGATACACCTTGGGACTCCACAATACCTATGGATATGTGGATACCAAGGGACACATGACATAACATGGGTCTGTATGTACACAATGGTACCTGACATACATGTTGAGGGCTACCACCTGTGTGGTACTGATGGGATAGTATGTTTAGTATATGAGGATGACTATGTCATAGTTGGCTTACTGCTATACAGCATGTATCACACAACAGGTATCTGTCTGTATGATACCCTTGTGTAGGATATGCGTCCCATCCAGGGAATGCATTGTAGGCCAATCCATGCATTCCCAGATTTGGATGGACACATCCCTAGTGTGTCTGCATGTACCTAAGGGGGCTATATGACACACAGGTGTGGTCACAGTAATGGGTGGCGGTCATCACCACTGGTTAGTGTTATAGTATAGCACTGGAAGGATCCAGTTGATACTAAGTTCCCTACTACTGTGTGTCATTTGTCAGGACATCATCCAATGATTGTTTATAGTCATGCTGTTGAGGTTGTGTATACTACCAGACCACAAATCATTGACTGATATTAACGGTATCACCTGCAGCATAGGGTCAACCCATGTCATACACACGTCTACCCATGTTAGTACATAACTGTAGTAGAATGCATACTGGCCATTGAAAGATGCAATGAGATGTTAACAATGTGTACGACAGGGTATGCCACATGTCCCATGTGTTCACTATGCACGTACATCCAGACAGCGTGCACCCACCATGTTCACAGATGTACACTTGCTAATCTGTACTGCACACATCACACACATACTGTCCACTCACTAACACATGCTGGCAACACATCACACATCAGCCAAGTGGCACATGGTGGATAATACATACTCAGACCTAACAGTGGTGTAAATAATGCTACATTGACAATCAGAGCTTTGATGCATAATGTCTGCTCAGATATACCTACAAGGATGTAGTTACACTTCCTTGTTGACAACTTGCTATTATTGCTACACTGCTATAGTGTCACCCTGTGCATCAGCACCATGTTAGCCTGTCCCTCCATCAATAATGCAGTTGACAGGAGGCGGCACAGGTATCATCATATGCACAGGGCATTTTGTTGTTTGCCAGAGCCTGACATTGACCCATCTAATCAACATGTCTATGTGTGTGTGTGTGTGTGTGTGTGTGTGTGTGTGTGTGAGGGACAACAGTACAGCATGGGCCAATGTTGATGTAATGTGTGTGTGTATGTGTGAGCCCTAGTTGTTTGCTTAATGTGTGTGTATCTGCATGCACAAAGCTCCACCATGTGGCTGCCATATACGGTGGTTTGTGGGACAGCCACAGACTGTACCTGCTTGGCTGTACAGATCACTGTCTCCAGCCAAGGACACAGTACCTGTGCCTGGCAGGGGTGCTACGGACAGTATCGGGTACCAACCCTGACTGGGTACTGTCATCAGAGGCAGAGGTATGATGACTGGACCCATGTCTCTGCTGGGACTGGCCAGAGCCACATGCATGTGGTCTACTGGGACGGACAATGGACAGGCCAGCCTCAGCATTGCTGGGGCTGGTACTGCCACTACGGGAGCGCCTGTGAACTGTGGGCTGTCTGTGACCACTGCCAGCTGTTGCTGTTGCTGGTATGCATCCCCATCAATGTCGCAACCATCCAGCACAGTCCTGGCTCGAGGAAGACATGTTGTGGGCGGCATCTATTTCTCCCCCCAATGTCTATCAATGACCTCGGTGTACATCCGGATGGCACCGGCAAGGTCACGGATGCTGTCATTGATAGCGGTGTAATATGCCCTCTGTGCACTAAGTCCCTGCCTGGCGTACCGTTCCATATGTGCCTGAGCCTGCATTACAGCCTGGAACATAGTGGTCGTCGTAAGACCTGTGAGGGCACGCCTGCCAGGGGCAATATGTCCAGTGGTGCTCCCCCAAGAACCCCTGGACCTCCGTCTATGTGGTACCATTCAGGGTCTACGGCTATGGCTGCTGTGAGGGGATGCAAGTGCCATGGGTACCACACTCTCCTGGTCAATGCCAACTGTATGCTGTCCCTCCCCTATGGCCATTGGTGGTGAGGGATGTAATGGCAGTATGAGTGTGCGCATAGATGGGGTTGAACGCTGTGTACTGTCGATTGCCAGACCAATGACAGAATCTCCCTGTGCCAAAATACATGTGTCATCATCACCACTATCCATGGCGGTGGCTTCAGGTTGCCTGCTGCTTTTGCCAACCCCTACCTCAGCACCTGTGAGAGGAAGACAGGAAACACACGTTACGGTCTGCACATGCACACATGCACACATGCACACATGAACACATGCACACAGGAACACAGGAACACATGCACACAGGAACACAGGAACACATGCGCACTCCTCACTACAGCAGATACACACACACAACAGAAATCCAAATCATACTCAATACTGGTTGAAGGTGGGTGACAGTATCACAAGGCAAACAGTCATGTCACACGTGTCAGCATGCAGAATAAGTGTTGATCAAGTCTATGCAGTGTGAGTGTAGACAGCCATAGTTAATGACAGTGTACATGGCTGTGGTGCTTGTGTGTACATGTTCAGTGATTGCCTACACCCTGGAACACAATGTGTACAAGAACACGACATTTCTGTGCAAGTATTATAAGCTCTGCAATGTTCTGTGCACCATCACACACACACGTATACATACCATGGCTGCATGTGTTATCTGTGTGTCACATGGATTTCCATGTCTGATTGCAGTGTCTGTGTCTGTAGCAGATAATTGTGGACACAGGTGTAGCACATGCATGCTATGTACACACACGGGATGAGTGGTGCATGTATACGTAATGGGATACCAATCCTGGACATGGCCATTGTAACAGTATGGGGTGTAGTACCATTAGCCATCATCATCATGCATCATGTGGTCACTCAAGGCCACTAAAGTGTGCTAGACCACTGCCTAGCATGCTGTACCTGAACTGCAGTGTCGTGGCTAAGTTCACAATTACACAGCCACTTTGCACAAAGGTGTGTGAGGTGCCCAATAGGGAGCATTGCCTAACATGACTATGTTATGTGTTGAGGAGTGTTGCACAGCCCATGCTAGGCCCCTACCCCTCAGGTATATTATGTGTGGTGTGTGGATGACATGTGGGATACTGAAGTGTGACCTGGCAGCGGGTGTCCGGTTACACTATGTGTAGCATGTTGAGGTGTACTGCGTATGACAAACGTGTTATGTTGTGTACATGTGTGTCAACTATGCCTATCCAATGTGCAGTACAGTGTTGCCACATTTGTGTCTGATGCTTTGTGCATTGCATGTGATTGAGGCAGCTACTGACTTTACTGAGATGTTTCATGTCTCACAGCAAACATGCACAGCATGCATTATGCATATGTGTGTTATGTGTACATGCCCTACACCTCACCTATGACATGCACAGTTCAATACCAAGTTTAAAGTGTTAACACACTCACCAGCATGTATTGTCTGTCCTGCTGTCACACCAGAAGGACCTGCAAGAATATGACACAGTTTGTCACTGGCCACAACTGTGGCATTGCTACTGTGAGTGTGCTAAACTACAGTAGAACAACAGGCATAGGTGTACAGATACTATTCAAATTATCAGTATTGCACACAATAGGCAGCACAACTGCTAAACACAGTACACATCTCACATATGCATAATCTAACAATACATGTGACAGTAGTCTACAGCTAGGGCATGTTACCTGCATGCTCCATGTCACCATGCTGGGTGGCTCCGGCCTCCATGACAACACATGTGTGATATTGTTGCTGCTGTAGGCCAGGAGCCACCACACTTAGCAGCAGTTCCTCCACTCCGGTGAGGGGGGGATGTATGGCCACCCCACCACCTGTGGCAAGCTGTTGTCTGTGGATATCAGACGCATGCCGCCGGATATGTCTAATTAAATCACTGCAGTGATGGCGTACCTGCTCATATGTCTGGTTATGCATGCCTATGTCATTTACCCGATGAACAAGTTCTTGTCACAGTGCAGTACGCTCCTGCTGGTGCTGGCTGGCCCTAGAAAACAGCAGGGTATAGTGCTGAACCAGGCTGTGGCGGATTTCCTGTTCCTCTGCAGCTGTGTAGGAGGGATTCCTGTGATGAGCCATAAGCCTGGATGACAAGTAAACGATATGTGTGAGCAAGTCATGTGGCACACTTAACATTATACAGTACATATATCAGTTAACTGCCATATATAGCATCTGTTCGTCTGTCAGAGGATACACACATTCAATACCACATATCAGTGCTCAGCCCACAACTGGCTGACAGTGCCTGCCACACTCCATATAACACACCAGTATACACCAGTACTCGGCACACTGTTTGGGATCCAATGCACAGCCTTGCCAGGGGGGTACATATCAAGCTAATGCATGCAGAAATATGTCATCCATTGCAATGAATGTGAAGTACAGTTACAGTATAACCAATAACCCACCCTAGTCGTTGATGCCATACCCCTACCTAAAATATGTGCACAGTTGTTAATATAGCTGGCATACTGCTGTAACAGAGTATACATGTTGCTAGGTACACACGTAAACCCTGCATCACACATGTGATTGCGGACATGGTAGAGGCATCATTACACACACATCAAACATTCATATAACACACAAATGTATGCTGACACAGATGAGCATTTCCTGTGTACCTTACAGTACTGTGTGCCCCTACTCACAGATACCTATGCCTGAGGTATGTAATCTGTGCAGACTACAGGAAACACACAAGACAGTGTTACCAGGGAATGTGAACATACACCATACTGTGCTGTTTAGGCCTACAGCTTCAGGTGGTACAACGGTTCAAATGTCGGCTGGATTCACCAGCAGTACCACTTACTGAGCATACATGTATTTCTTCAGCCTATGATGGGACACCACAGTCGTACACAAGGAACTACGTCACAACATATACCATCCTACTATGTCTGCATCCCAATAACTGACACATCTTACTCTGGCCTCACACCTAGGACACAAACGACCATGACAGAAATAACCTCACACTAAGCTATCACACTGTTACAGACCTTGCACACATTCACTGTCACACTCATTCCACCTCACATAGCAGGTATTGCACTGTGTACATGTCTGTGTCCATTGTGTCATAAGTAGGTAATACGCTATTGGCCCTGGGGCCTACAGCAGGCTAGCCATATGCTACTTTGGCCTTTGGCACACATGTAATTAGATTTCACTTCTTCCTGTCAACTGGATACACAGAGGTGATTCCCAGGGCGTGTTACCTATCTCCCAGACAATCATCAGGGGTATGTATGACATCTGCTACTGAGGAGCCTTGTTTGTTCATGTTGGGTGGTTTACTCCAGAGTATGGCATATTTGCCAGTAGGAGCCTATCCCTCCAGCATGTGCTGTTTAGTGAGGTTGCGGGGATTAGGGACCTAGGCCGTGTAACCCGGTGGGATTGTGAGGTGTTGACATGGTGGTTGTCTGACTGCTATGGGTGTGGCATACCTCTGTATGTTCGGCAGAGGTAACCTCTGGGTGGCCGGTATGCAATGCACTGTAGCTGTGGTTATGTGAGTCAGTCTGCATGGGGTATGTGTTTCAGGGCAGTATTACCCTTTGTGAGGTATGTCTATGGTCTTTCCATTTGCTGTAGTTGTCATGTGATGTACATACCACATAGGGCATTGTGATGAGTACAGGGGAACACTGACCTATATTTCCGTACATGACACATCGTTTGTGATGACACGTACCACGTAGACAGATTACAAGACTAATGTGGCACTGTGAATATCAAAGGGAAGGCTACTGTCCACCTGTGTCCCATGTTCCCTTCTGACACCTTCAGTGTTTGTCAGGCAACCACCTATCTGGTAGTTAGTGGGTAAAGTGTTTTGGAATGGTGTATGGCACTGCAGTATCAACACTGGTGTTCAGTCCATGCCTTGGTCACCAGGCACCTGTTGCAATACGTCTGACCCTGTGTCTCCCTCTCTCACTATATATATATATATATATATATATATATATATATATATATATATATATATTTATATACATATATATTTATATATCACTCTATATATACATATCTATATATGTATATATATATATATATATATATATATATATATATATATATACATATCTATATATATCCATATATATCTGTATATATCTGTATATATCTACATATCTATATATCTATATCTATATATGTATATATATATATATATATATATATATATATATATATATATATATCAATCATATATATATATATATATATATATATATATATATCTATATCAATCATATATATATATATATATATATATATATATATATATATATATATATACACATACTTGTAAACATCCACTGCTGTACATATACATGCACATATATGCACATATACTGCCCACCTTTCATGGTGGGAATATCAATTATGGAACAGTTGTGAGACATACAGTTATGTAATAATATTGCACAGTGTTGTGCAGAATGAATTTCGCTGTCCTCAGGCCGTATAGCCATAGCAGACCTCACTGGCTGTAACTCAGTCCTACAGCATTTAACCACCATATGACATATACCTGCACTGCTTGCTGTTTTCAGTGCCACACACTACAACCTACATAGATATGTGCACATAGCAACCTTCAAATACATATATATGTCCAGCCTTCACTAACAGTTGCAGTATGTCCCTTGCCCTATGCACATCTGCATATACATATAGATACGGACTGCTACCACATAAGGAGGGTTCATGTAGAGTACCCTTCAGACACATCATTCGGATGCCAGCAAATACATCAGTGTTACATACCTTACCTTTGTATTTCTCACCTCAGTCTGTTGTACCTGTTGATGTTTTCTTTTTTTTTTTTTTTTTTTAGGTTGGTGTCTTCAACTGTCTCTGTTTTTTTTTTTTTTTGTTTTGGTTGGTTGGTGTCTCCAACTGCCTCTGTTTGTTGTTTTTCTTTTGTTTTGGTTGTTGTCTCCAACCGCCTCTGTTTGTTTTTTTTTGGGTTGGTGTCTCCAACTGCCACTGTTTGTTTGTCTGTCTGTCTGTCTGTCTCTCTCTCTCTCTCTCCAGTTGCTGCAATGATATTATTGCATGTGTGGACAGCAAGTACAGGCTGCTTTTGTAGGTATCTGCACATGTGCATGTGATGGCCTCTGCAGCAATTGGTGCCCACCATTTAGTAATTGCATGCAGCCTGCTGTGTGGTAATTGCAGTTCTCACTGTGATTTCAGGACACTGCTATAAAATGATAGGTTAGGTAGGTGTAAGCCTTTCAGTTTTGCAAGGTGGGGACCATGCTTGTTTGCTGTGGACACTGTTGTGTCAGTCAGAAGCTTGGTATATGTCTCATATCTGTAGCTGGGTTGTAGCCAGTGAAATGCATGTTGTACTGAAACCTGACTGTTGCTTCTTCCAGTAGACTCTGCTCAGTGTGTAAGTTTACTCACACCTCCTAATGCTAACACTGGATACATGGGAGTATGTACTTTCATTTGGAATTAGGGAATTAACTGGCATACAACAGTAGTTATTGCAATGTATTCCTATGGCTTTCCTATTTTCCCTTTATATTCACTCCTTGTAATGCATGTTATATTTCTTGATTGCAATGTATTCCTATGGCTTTCCTATTTTCCCTTTACATTCACTCCTTGTAATGCATGTTATATTTCTTTCAGCACCAAATTATTGTATATCTGCTGTGGCTTAGTGGTACATCATGCAGACTGGTGAGTCCAAGGTGTGGGGTTTGAGACTGACAAGGGTATTTTATTTTGCTGCTGAGCAATAGAAGGGCCTTGTCATACAGAGTGACTAAGGCACTTTTAAGCAGTTGTAAGCGGGTTGGTGTGGGTTTGCTCGATGCTTAGCAATGCTTAGCTAAGCGCACACAAGCTCACACTGGCGCACCCCCGCTAACTACTGCTTAAAAGTGCTTACTTCCGCTAACCCTGCGCTAATTTCTTTTAAAGAAAAGAAAATGTGGAGATAGGAAAGTGGTGAAAAAGGGGGCACAGAGAGGGACAGACAGTAGGAAAACAAGCTCAGGATGTGCAGGAAGGGTGTAGGGAAGGCCCATAGCTGCCCATTTCTTTAACAGCAACAGCTGTGCATATGTTGAAAATTTGGAGTGAGTTTTGAAACCTTCCACTCCTGAAAGAGGGGTGAGGACAACATAGTTTGTTGCACTGCCAATTAGAATTATCAGTGTACATGTCCTATGGACATGTGTGCAAAATGGGAAGCTATGTATGGGGCAAAATTTTTTTTCGGGTAAGGATTGCCCTTTTTTTTTTTTCCATGTGAGAGTGGTAAGTGAGGTAGGGGAAATAGGTATATTTGGGGAGGAAGGTTGGGGAGGTAAACAGACAAGACAAACAAGATGCATACAGGGGCGGAATTTGGCACATGGGGTGGGTGAACACAATTGATGGGGAAGGTTGTTTGGAAATCGCAAGCCCATGAGTCCACAGATGGTAACAGTGGAACTGAGATCCCCACCCATGGGCAGTCACCACTGCACCTTCACAGCCTCGGGGGTGGCTGTGCTGGGGGCTGAGTAGGCCAGGCAGGCTCACCCATGAGACGTGCCACTCTTGCCTCAAGCTGGCATAGGGGATTAGTGACTGAACGCTGGATCTCCCTACGCACCACAGCCTGGACCCTTCGAAGGGTGACGGGTGGCCCTTCTCTGCCCATGCTTGCACGGGGGGGGTGAGCCCCATCCCCTGCAGCATTTCCTCCCGAAGGTGGCACAGGACCAACGGAGGAGGGGAGTCCGGGCTGGGCACCAGAGCCACTGATGCCAGGTGCACTCGTCAACTGAGGAGGGAAAGGTGGGTCCGCTGGGACCGGCCTTCCCATACGTTCTGTGATTCAGTGTGTTTCATTACAACATAAACAACAGCATTCCAGATTAGTTGTAACAGCATGCATTAATATTCCCATTAACCCAACACACCACAGTTCCAACAGTTGAACAGCAAACATAACACATGCATATATTGAACAACAGTGGTTATTCCAACCTCATGCAGGGATGATTGGTAGCAACAGGCCACCATGAACGTGGTGTTTGAACAGGGCACATGCATCAACATGAGTGCAAATATTTATGGAACAATGGGACATATATCCCAACAAATATTTAAGATTACACATACCCATTGAGGTGCGGAATTGCATGGTTTATGCACAGACAGTAGGGTGAAGATAAAACCTCCATTAACATCTTATAAACACTTTTACTCTACACTACATTCCTAGTGACTGCAGGTGTATATTCCCTACATGTATTATTACACTTGCCACCATGCATTAGGTTGTGTAGTGGGTTTGGCTAGTTCAATCTATACTTGACCTACATCTCACATACTAACTGTCCAGGATGCAGATGTTACTGCTACATATTTCATGGTTGCATTTATATTTCTTTATCTACATATCTGGATATTTTCACATGACATTTTCATTTCTAATTGTACAGAACCCTGCATTTATTGAAGCACACTTACATTTCTGTGGAACATATTAGCATGCTACTCGTGTGCCAGATTTACTTATGCATGCCAGCCAGTAACTGACTGTTGAGGACTGTATATTTACTTTACAGCTACTAGCACTTCCATCACCCACTTTAGATGGGACTGCAGAACTCTGGGTTGCCAGCACTTTCTAACACATTACTATTTGTATAATGCAAGGGTACAACAACATTTCATACTAAGTGAAACAGACACACTCTGGGCTTTAGACCTTTATTAATGACATTACACACTTTTCCACAGGCTCACTCCTTTATTTGTTTTAACGGTATATATGGCAGACATGTTCATGACATATTATACCTTTATTAATAGGTTAGCACACTCTTTTTCAGGCTCACTCACATATTATTTTATATGACAGTGCCTGCAGAGATATTATTCCAGACATTTGTTACCTTTCTTAATGGGTTACTACACTCTTTTTCTCCCTCTCTAACGTTTTTATCTGACAGTACATGCAGAGGACTTATTCAGTCCATTTTATGGCTGTATTATTGGACTACAACACTTTCTTTCATGCTCTCTCCCATATTTTATATAACAATACATGCAGAATAATCACTAACCTGCCTGGCAGCGCAGCCTTAGCAGCCTGTCAGCATAGGCTTGCTGATTCATAACACGGTCACCTGCAGCTGTAAATTAAATGAAGGGATACTGAGACATTCCTATCCGTTATACATACTCCATTTTAAATCCTTACAAACTGCATTCCATGGCTACATACTCAGTTGTGGGGCATCCCACATCCCACGGGCCTCCTGTATCCACTGGTTCAGGCGGTCCTCCTTTCATCTCTTCAGGTCCGGTTGGTGGTGACGGACTTGCTCACCAGTCCGGGAATGCCTGTGGCACTGGTGAGGTCATGAGCTAACCGGTTCTAAGCCTCTGCCTTGTACTCCGTTCCTTGGTTAAGAGCAAAAAGAATCCAGCACCCTGAGTATAAGTAGCAAACAAAAAGTTTATTGTGAACCAAACCGGTTTCAGCAACTAGCTTTCTTCAGTGGCTGATTTTACAACATCACAATGAGTCATATATATAGGAAATACAAACTAGGTGACCTGACATCACTTCCTGTATTCTCACAATATAGCCACAAAAAATGAACAATGAATTAATGTTTGACAGTAAAAGTAAAATATTGGTTGTGTTTGGAAAATTATATAATATAAATACAACCATCCATGAAAAAATACCCATGAAAAATAATATAAAATACCATATGAATGCTGGTAAATGTAATAGCAAGCATTCAGAAGATTATAATAGACCAAAAAATGGCCAAAAAATCTATAAACACGGAATCAGTATTGATATAATATAATAAATGACACTGAGTAAATCATTATAGTTTATCATTGAGACCTGGTGGGAATAAGCCACCTAATTTCACTATCCATTTGGTCTCTTTGTTATCCAATATTTTGTGCCATCCTGTTTTATACATTCTGTTGCCAACAATTCTGTCAATGCAAACAAAGGAAAAATGGGCCGTTTTGTGTATAATGGAATGTTTAAATAATGCATTAGTTTGCCTGGCATTTCTGATATCCCCCAAATGTTCAGAAATACGGATACGAAACTGTCTGGATGTTTGTCCAATATCGAATGCCCTGCATGTGCACGTAGCTAGATAGATCACCCAGTCCGTGCTGCAATTGGCAAAATGTTTGCTGTCATAAATCTTACCTCTGTTTTTGCTAGTGAATTCTTTAGTTGTAAAAACAAATTTGCAAAAGACACAATGACCACAAGGGTGACAACCAATTAATTTATCCCCTAAATGGTGGTTTGAATTTTGGAAGCTTCCAAGGGAGTGATTTTTTTTGAAATGCGAAAAGTATGATCCCAGAGTTTTACCTTTCCTGTAAGAGAAGAGGCATCTATCATCTAACCAATTTGCTAAATGTTTGTTGTTAGTTAGTATGTTCCAGTGATGATTTATTATATCTTGTAGTTGATAGGTGTTTCTGCCAAAAGTGGTAACTAATCTAGGTTTCTGAGCAAGCGATTGAGCAGCCTTAGGTTTATAGCATAACAGGGAATCCCTAGACAGGTTGGCAGTCATGCCAACTGCTGAGTGAATGTCTGAAATGTGATAACCCCTCTGTGTAAATCTATTATAAAGATCATCCTGACAACATTTGAGATCATGGTTCGATGAACAAATTCTCTTAATCCTGATGAATTGTGATTTGGGAATGTTCTTGATAATGTATTTGGGATGTAAACTGGAAGCATGTAGTAGACTGTTATATTGTGGATGTTTCCTGTGTAATGTAGTACATAATGTATTATCTACTTCTCTGGAAAGATGTACATCCAAAAAATCAATTTCTTTTGTATCAAAATTAACTGTAAATTTAACACCCCATTTATTGCTGTTAAGATATTCAACAAATTCCTGGAGATACTCAATACCTCCTTTCCAAACCAGCCAGCAATCGTCAAGATATCATCTCCAGATGTCCATGTCTGGCAGATATAGGTTGTGCATTTCGTTGTATATGATTTGATCTTCCACATATCCCATAAAGAGATCTGCATAAATGGGTGCGAAAGACGCACCCATTGCAGTACCCTGTATCTGCCAGTAACAATTGCCTTTGAAATAGAACACGTTTTTGGTAAGGACGTGTTCCGCCATGCAAATCAATAGGGTGTTAAATCCAGGACTATAAATGTTGATCCTTTGTAGCCAATATTCAAGAGCCGTTAACCCTGCCCAATGTGGTATACTGGTGTATAATGACCTTACATCTAAAGTGCACATCATCCAGTGGTCTTCGAGCTGGAATTCAGAAACAATCTGAAAAAACTCTGTAGTATCCTGTAATCTGGCCCTGATATACCATAACAAAGGCTTAAGATATTGAGTCAGAAAGGCAGACAGAGGTTCCGTCAATGAACCAATACCTGACACTATGGGTCTCCCTGGAGGTGTAGAATATGATTTATGAATTTTGGGGAGTACATACAGGTATTGTTTGGCTGGATCCTGAACAGTAAGATGAAATTTAGATTTAGTACTGATGATACCTTCATCAACTGTGAGTTGCAAAAAATCATCAATTTCTTTTTTGAAATTAGGCGTGGGGTCAATGGGCATCTGTAAATAGTGCTGAGTGTTAGACACTTGTCTTAATCCTTCAGCCCAGTAATAACTGGAGTTCATCACCACAATGGCCCCACCCTTGTCAGCAGGAAGAAAAGTTATATCAGTATTATTTTTCAGGTTTGTAAGAGCCTGTTGTTCATTGATGTTTAGATTGTTTCTGATAATATATCCAGTACCTAACTGCTGATGTAAATCCTCTATAACTGCATTCTGAAATATAGCTACATGTTTGTCAGTCGGAGGACTAAACTTGGATGGTAGAAATTTAAATTCAGTAGATCTTTGAGTAGAATCCTGCTCATCAAAAAAGATTTTAAGATTTAACTTTCTGCAGAAATTCATAACATCAAATACAAAAGTACTTTCATCAACCAAAAAGCCAGGAATAAAACCAAGTCCTTTATTTAACAATTGTTCTTCCATTGGTGTTAATACATGATCAGAAATGTTATGCACATTTAAAGTATTAGTATTCATTTGACTATTGACAAGAACAGTTCTTCCAATGTTTTTATGCTTGCGTCCCCCCCTGTGTCTACGCCTAAAAGGTGACCCATGTTTCGTACTCTTTTAGGAGTGGGTGAGTCTGACAGTCGAATGGATTCGGTGTCCGTGGTGGACGATTCATCCCCAGAGTTCCTGCTGGGTAATGTACCCCTCTTGAGAATGGATCTGGGCCATTTTTTACGTGTATATGTGAAATTCGTTGTACCCTCTGCAAATCGTACCCCTTTATGAAGCTCAAAGGGTTTATCCCTTTGATAATTCTCCATGTCTCTAGAAAATTTTTTATGTTTCTTTTCTTTAAGAATCTTTTCAGAGGCCGACAATTCTCTGGATAGTTTGTAAAACAATCTGGAAAAATTGGGTTGACTCTCATGTAATTTTAACTCCTCACTCAATTTTTGCACATCACAAATATTGGCTGCCCCTCAATTTTGGACTAGCTTATTGACCTTTTCCTTGTGGAATCTTTTCGGGGGTCTACAATTTTTTGAGCATAGTTGGATTATTATAGATAATATATAGATCAAGTGGATTTCTCTGGACAGGACATTGCACACATCACAATTGGCTTTAACATACACAATTCATTGCCATGGATCTCAATAACATGGTACAAGGACTATCTTGAATAAAGACGACATACATATTTTTGGGATTGAATCCCGCAGGGGATCATCCACCAATGGTATAATTGGTCCAGTTGACGATTGTGATATGTTAGTCACTGAATTTTCCAAAAAAATTAAAACATTACGATCCAATATATGGCATTCCGGGTTATTTAAAGCATATAAACATCAAAATATTGCCCCTAGAGGGCTTAGAACCAAGGTGCAACCATTGGTTGGCAAACCTGATGAGATACTCATTAAAGAGTGGAATGCTGCACAACAAGATTCGGCTATGATGTTTGTTAACATCCTTTCTTCTTATTATGATAGAACGATTCAAGCCAATATTTGTGATGTGCAAAAATTGAGTGAGGAGTTAAAAATCACATGAGAGTCAACCCAATTTTTCTGGATTGTTGAACAAACTATCCAGAGAGTTGTCGGCCTCTGAAAAGATTCTTAAAGAAAAGAAACTTAAAAAATTTTCTAGAGACATGGAGGATTATCAAAGGGGTAAACCCTTTGAGCTTCATAAAGGGGTATGATTTGCAGTGGGTACAAAGAATTTCACATATACATGTAAAAAACAGCCCAGATCCATTCTCAAGAGGGGTACATTACACAGCAGGAGCTCTGGGGATGACTCGTCCACCACGGACACCGAATCCATTCAACTGTCAGACTCACCCACTCCTAAAAGAGTACGAAACATGGGTCACCCTTTAGGCGAAGACACAGGGGAGGATGCAAGCATAAAAACATTGGAAGAACTGTTCTTGTCAATAGTCAAATGAATACTAATACTTTAAATGTGCATAACATTTCTGATCATGTATTAACACCAATGGAAGAACAATTGTTAAATAAAGGACTTGGTTTTATTCCTGGCTTTTTGGTTGATGAAAGTACTTTTGTATTTGATGTTATGAATTTCTGCAGAAAGTTAAATCTTAAAATCTTTTTTGATGAACAGGATTCTACTCAAAGATCTACTGAATTTAAATTTCTACCATCCAAGTTTAGTCCTCCGATTGACAAACATGTAGCTATATTTCAGAATGCAGTTATAGAGGATTTACATCAGCAGTTAGGTACTGGATATATTATCAGAAACAATCTAAACATCAATGAACAACAGGCTCTTACAAACCTGAAAAATAATATTGATATAACTATTCTTCCTGCGGACAAGGGTGGGGCCATGGTGATGAACTCCAGTTATTACTGGGCTGAAGGATTAAGACAAGTGTCTAACACTCAGCACTATTTACAGATGCCCATTGACCCCACGCCTAATTTAAAAAAAAAAAGAAATTGATGATTTTTTGCAACTCGCAGTTGATGAAGGTATCATCAGTACTAAATCTAAATTTCATCTTACTGTTCAGGATCCAGCCAAACAATACCTGTATTTACTCCCCAAAATTCATAAATCATATTCTACACCTCCAGGGAGACCCATAGTGTCAGGTATTGGTTCATTGACGGAACCTCTGTCTGCCTTTCTGACTCAATATCTTAAGCCTTTGTTACGGTATATCAGGGCCAGATTACAGGATACTACAGAGTTTCTTCAGATTGTTTCTGAATCCCAGCTCGGAGAGCACTGGATGATGTGCACTTTAGACGTTACGTCATTATACACCAGTATACCACATTGGGCAGGGTTAACAGCTCTTGAATATTGGCTACAAAGGATCAGCATTTATAGTCCTGATTTAACACCCTATTGATTTGCATGGCGGAACGTCCTCCAAAATGTTCTATTTCAAAAGGCAATTGTTACTGCAGATACAGGGTACTGCAATGGGTGCGTCTTCGCACCCATTTATGCAGATCTTTATGGGATAAGTGGAAGATCAAATCATATACAACATTGCACAACCTATATCTGCCAGACATGGACATCTGGAGATATCTTGACAATTGCTGGCTGGTTTGGAAAAAGGGTATTGAGTATCTCCAGAATTTGTTGAATATCTTAACAGCAAAAAATGGGGTGTTAAATTTACAGTTAATTTTGATACAAAAGAAATTGATTTTTTGGATGTACATCTTTCCAGAGAAGTAGATAATACATTATGTACTACATTACACAGGAAACATCCACAATAACAGTCTACATGCTTCCAGTTTACATCCCAAACACATTATCAAGAATATTCCCAAATCACAGTTCATCAGGATTAAGAGAATTTGTTCATCGAACAATGACCTCAAATGTTGTCAGGATGATCTTTATAATAGATTTACAGAGCGGTTATCACATTTCAGACATTCACTCTGCAGTTGGCATGACAACCTGTCTAGGGATTCCCTGTTATGCTATAAACCTAAGGCTGCTCAATCTGCTCAGAAACCTAGATTAGTTACCACTTTTGGCAGAAACACCTATCAACTACAAGATATAATAAATCATCACTGGAACATAAACTAACAACAAACATTTAGCAAATTGGTTAGATGATAGATGCTCTTCTCTTACAGGAAAGGTAAAACTCTGGGATCATACTTTGCATTTCAAAAAATCACTCCCTTGAAGCTTCAAAATTCAAACCACCATTTTAGGGATAAATTAATTGTTGTCACTTGTGGTCATTGTGCCTTTGATTTGTTTTACAACTAAAGAATTCACTAGCAAAACAGAGGTAAGATTTATGACAGCAAACATTTTGCCAATTGCAGCAACTGGGTGATCTATCTAGCTACGCACATGCAGGGCATTCGATATTGGACAAACATCCAGACAGTTTTCGTATCCATTTCTGAACATTTGGGGATATCAGAAATGCCAGGCAAACTAATGCATTATTTAAACATTCCATTATACACAAAGCCCATTTTTCCTTTGTTTGCAGTGACAGAATTGTTGGCAACAGAATGTATAAAACAGGATGGCACAAAATATTGGATAACAAAGAGACCAAATGGATAGTGAAATTAGGTGGCTTATTCCCACCAGGTCTCAATGATAAACTATAATGATTTACTCAGTGTCATTTATTATATTATATTAATATTGATTCCGTGTTTATAGATTTTTTGGTCATTTTTTGGTCTATTATAATCTTCTGAATGCTTGCTATTACATTTACCAGCATTCATATGGTATTTTATATTATTTTTCCTGGGTATTTTTTCATGGATGGTTGGATTTATATTATATATTTTTCCAAACACAACCAATATTTTACTTTTACTGTCAAACATTAATTCATTGTTCATTTTTTGTGGCTATATTGTGAGAATACAGGAAGTGATGTCAGGTCACCTAGTTTGTATCTCCTATATATATGACTCATTGTGATGTTGTAAAATCAGCCACTGAAGAAAGCTAGTTGCTGAAACCGGTTTGGTTCACAATAAACTTTTTGCTTACCACTCATACTCAGGGTGCTGGATTCTTTGTGCTCTTAATCAAGGATGGTTTATCCGTGCATCTACTGTACTTGCTAGCCTGCTTTGTACTCCGTTCCTTGGAACTGGCCCTGCAGGAGTCTTGCCTCATGACGGTGGACTAGGAGCCAAACCATGTATTTGGACTCCTCAATGCCCCATCTCTGTGCTCGGAAGCGTGCTCCCTCTCCAACACCAGACATTCTGACCGCAGATGTGAGCTACAATCAGTTATGCCGTGTATTCCTGCCTGTGGGGCTTAAATATGCCGCATTTCCCATACTTTTTTGTGATAGGCCATTTTGTAAAATTCTCGGCTGACTGCAGACCTGCTTAGTAATGGCTAAACTACCATTCCTAAGTTTATGAATGTTAATAGTGGCTGTTTCCCCTATGTTGTCATGGCTTAGAGGTTCTGTACTTTGATTATGATGCAAAGGGTCTCGGATTCAAACCTTGTCATTCTTTAATTTTAATACTGTCTAGACAGGCTAGGAGGTGTGGCTGCGTTTAAGCAACGTAGCTCTACGTTGCTCCCCTGTGCCCTACGGTGCTCTGGTTGGTGCGGCGCGCACGTACACGCAAACACGTTGCACTATGTAAAGTGTTTTTAAACGTTGGGCAACTCTATTACACTGGGTAAAGTGCTATTACACTATGGGCAACTCTGTCCAGCTGGGTGAAGTGCTATTAAACTATGGGCACCTCTGTTTAGATGGGTAAAGTGCTATTAAACTATGGGCACCTGTGTTTAGCTGTGTAAAACATTGCTTAACAGCACGCTATTATATATCTGGGTCTTTTCAAAATATATATTTTGTTTGCTGATACACTGGCCATGTCACTGCTTTTAATAAAATTTTAATCATATTTGTCTGGTATTATTTCAAATACTGATTTAAAACATAAATAAGAAGGGGAGTGGTGGGACTCGAACCATGAATGCCTTCTCGTTGTGCATACGCTCTACCATTATGCTATTGCTATTTGGATTATTTTGCATAAGTAGTTCTTATATGCTCTTCAATGTCACAATTGCTAACTGTGGTTAAGCAATGGGCACACCTGCACAAACAAGCGCAAATACGAGCAGCTATATTGTGGATTTAAAAACAAAATAATATTTTCCATTTTATAACTCTGATGGGGGTTTACAGTGTCAGGGAGTGTGGTGTTGGGTGCAAGTACATTTGAGCAGACTCGCTCTTGTCTGTTGACATTATGCTTTTTAAAACCTTGCAGGGGCGTGGACTTTTAGACTGCTTGGCAGTTGGACACGCCCCCTGCTTGCCTACTCAGTCTGTGTAAGAGTTACGGATGAGTCAGCGTGTCCTCATGAATATTCATGGCACGCTGATGTCATACCGTTCAACTGCAGCCTCTGAGTAAGACATATTAAGTCTTACATGGAGGTTTTGTGAATCCGGCCCAATGTTTTTTTCTATATGTGTTCTCGTGAATGTCATAGCTATCAATTCACTTAATTTTAGAATCACAGTTTAAATTATATGGTAAAACGTCAGCATTACATTTTAGAAATGAGGCTTATTTGTTGCTTCTTACTGCCTGCAAAATGGCTTGCCTGTCTCAGTTATTTAAGAATATGACAATAGTTATGCCTGAGTGTTGTTTTTTTCTGGATGTTTAAATGTAGAAACTGAAGCTCAGTGCACACTCTTTTTAAGAGGTATGGTCAATTTAAAATGTGCAGCAGCAGGACCATGACTGCAAGACCTTAACAATGTCCTTCTTCCAAGACTCCCTCTGACACCCAACATTTGAATAATGTTTCTTCTTGCCATCCTTCAGTAACATATATTTTTAATATAAAATAGCCATTAGCCTGACTGATTTCTGATACAAGCATTCTTTCCTTTCAAATTCCAACACTAATATTAACATATGTATCTCAGAAGGTGGTTTCATTTTTTAAAATGTCTGTCTGGTCTTATCTTAGATAGTCCTCTTTTAAACATTTCTATATCATTCACAAGTTTTGTAGTAAAGACTGCCATCTTATCAGTTCTGTCAGACAGAAGATCAAAGTGAAATTTGCCATGCAGGTCCCTCTGCTTCTCATAACTTAATGCAGCACTAAAATGCTTCAGAAAGAATGTAAAATACTGAATTTGAAATGTAATCAGTCACTTTGCTTAATAAGCATTATTGTCAGATTATGTACTTTTTTCAATGAGCAGTTTAAACATAAACAGTTACTGAAAGCTTACATTCTTACAGAAAACATGGATGAATTCCTCCAAAATACTCATCAAAAGGATCATGGGGGATTGAAATATATACACAATGCTCCTACTTTATTGTCTTAAACTGACAAAAAGGAATGAAAATTGACTAGCTAGTCTAAAGCTTTGCACATTTAACACTGTTCTGGGTAGATGTAGGTTTCTAAAATTGCCTTATGGGGTACTGTCAGCCTGGGAAATGTTTCAAAGTACAGTAGCTGAAATAATTGAAGAGTTAAAAGGACTAATTGCTACAAATGATCTTCTAGCATGAGAAGGTACCAAGCAGGAGCATGATTTGTGACTTAACAGGTTGCAGGATGTAAGCAAAATGCTTGAATATGAATTAAAATAATAACAAATATGTTCATAGGATCATAGGATCATAGGAAGTTACTAGGCTATTGGCCCTGAGGCCCTTACAAGCCTACCCAAGAATTTAGCCCATGTTCCAACAAGTCAGCACCCTATGCCACTGTCCAGCAGGGACATAGGTGGAATCCCAGGGGTGTATTTTCTGTTCCTCATCCAGTTATCCAAATTGCACTTAAAAGGTTTTAATGAGGTATTCTGCTTTACATGGAGAGGGAGTCTATTCCATAAAATGGGGAGTCTCTGGGACACAAATCTGTCCCACTAAGTCCTATTGATGTCTCAGACCAGGTTGAGGTCTCGCGTGTAGGTTACTTGAGTGTAGCTTGACTTGCAGATATGCAGCAGTCCCATCAGGGCAGGGTCTGATATTGCTTTGTATGCCAGACAGAGGTCTTATTTGAGGAGTCTGTGGGAGACTGAATAGAGGGACAGGGCTTTCAGCCTATTTGTGTAGGGTAGATATTTGAGGCTCTGGATTCTCTGGATGAGGAATCTCTGTGGTCTCTCCAGCTGCTGCATGTGCTTTGTTAGGTACATGCTGAAAGGGGCATTGTATTCAATAATGGGTCTTATAAGGGAAGCATACAGGGATGTTATGACCACCTTGTCCCTGGATGAGATACCCTTACTAATGAAGTGGGCCAAGTAGAAAGCTTTCCATACAACGGAGGCAATATGGTGGTCAAAAGTCAGTTTGCTATCAACCTGGGTTCCCAAGTCCCTTATATTCTCCCCAAAATGGATGATGATGCATTTTTTGGCATTCAGTTTGAGGCCATGTTTCTGACACCAGTCATTTGTTTGGATGAGACCCTCTTGGAAGATATCCACATCACTAGGGGAATTGATGACAGCACCCAGCTTGCAGTCATCTGCCAACTTAGTCAGCTATAGCCCACTAGATTTGGCCTGCACCTCTGATAAGTATATCCCAAACAGCAGAGGCCTGAAGATTGATCCCTGGGATACACCACTTGCTACAGGTCTACTACTTGAGGTGGCTTCTTCTATTTTGACTCTGTGGGTTCTATCAGTGAGCCAGTTTGCAACATCTGGTAACATATGGATTGATGCCTAGTTGAGAGAGTTATCTATTATACCTGAGTGGGAAATAGTATCAAAGGCTTTGGCCAGGTCAATGTAGGCAGTGTGCACCATCTTCCCTTCATCTATGGTCTTGGTGACTGTCTCAAAGAAATTAAACAGGCATGACCTCCTCTTGATAAAACCAAACTGTGTGGGATCAAGTGTCTGGAGGTTGCCAATGTCCTTGTTAATGAGGTCCATGATAATCCGCTCCATGGCCTCTCAGATCAGGCTAGTTAGGCTAATGGGTCTATAATTTCCTGGATCAGTGGATGCTCCACCTTTGTGCAAAGGGATGACAGTAGCTGTCATCCACTTGGTTGGGACAAAGCCGGTACTCAGGCTTTGGTTGAATAGGGTGCCTAATGGTGCTGCAAGTTCCTGCCTGAGTTCATGTAGAATGCAGCCTAGGATGTTATCGGGTCCCATGGAGGCTGTATTTTTTGCCTTTGAGAGGGCAATGATGACTTGCTCCCTAGAGATAAGGGGAGCTGGCAGTTACTGGGGATGTCCTGTTTTACTGATGGGGAGACAGAGGAATAAAGTTTTCACTGAACCTGTCTGCCACCAGGTTGGCTATATCTACAGGGTTTGTGTATGTGGTGCTCTTGACCACCAGTTCTGAGCAGATCTGGGTGCTTCCCTTGAGATTGTGGACATATGTGAAGAATGCCTTATGATTGTCTTTAGTGGATGTGGCCTGTTTGGACTCGAAATTTGCTTTGGAGGATTTCACTAGTGCTCTTATTTGCTTATTCAGGATAAGGAGAGATTGCCTCCAATTAGACATCTGCTCCTTCTTGGTCCTGGACAGCAATTTTTTTCCTTTTATTATAGAGTTTATTTATTGTAGATGCGCATCCGACAGGTTTACTCTTCCTTAAGAAGGAGGATTTTGTCCTATCTGGTATTCCTGATTCCATGCAGCTATATAACTGCTCATATAATACTTTGGTGTAAGTTTGGACATATGTGCCAGTTTCTGTGGAGGAGGAAGGGGCTGTGAAGCTGTTTATACCTTCCCTCAGGAGGTTGTAATCAGCTTTGGAGAAGTTTTTTTGTTTGACCCTAGCTGGGGGGGGGGGGGGTCGGGGGAGATGGTGAATTTAAAAGTGACTGCTTTGTGGTTGGATCTTACCAGGTATGATGACACTGTAGGGATGCTGCAGTGGTTACACATGTTGGTGGAAACACATGAATATTTCTTCCAATCTATGGGTGGATAATTAAAGTCACCCAGGATCAGGGTAAAGGGCTGAATCTTGATAGATTCGAAGAGGTCCAGATAGGTGGAGTGGGCATCTTGAGTCTGAGTTGGAGGCCTGTAGCTAGCTATGATTTCAATAGGGGTATTGTCAATTGTTAACTACACCTGTTCCTGAACATCATACTGTTTGACCAGCTTAGAGGTGTGTATGTCTTTTATATATATTGCAACTCCACCTCCTTTTGTTTTGCTGTCCACATCTTGGTGTCTGAATGAATGATAGGATGAGTAATCTGGTATGGCTGGGGTGCTCTCCACAGCTTTGAATCAGGTTTCTGTGACTGCAAAATGTCAGCTTCTTCCATGGTTAAGAATGCTTGCAATGAGTGCAGTTTCATGTTTAGACTCCTAGCGTTTAGCAGCAAGACCTTTAATTTACATTTTGATGAAATTTTCATGTTGGTAGTTTTGACCTCATGGTATTGCCTAAAAAAGGCACTATGGAGGAGGCAAGAGCCTTTGCCAGGAGCCTGAAGCCCAAGGGAGACAGGTGCAGGCCATCTCTGGCAAAGCATTGTGGCTTGTCAATCATGTCATCCCAGGCTGTCAGGTATTGGATCCCCTTTGAATGACACCAGAAACTAAGCCAGTTGTTAAAGTCAATCATTTTCTGTTTGTATTGAGGCATCATTCTGGGTGATGGTAGAATGCTGCTTAAGGCTAGGGACATACCTGCCTGGGACACATACTCAGTGAGCTCGATCATGTCTCTCGTCATATAGTCCAGGGAGGTATATCTCAAGTCATTCACTCCAACATGGACTATGACAGAGTCATAACAGTTCCTATTGAGAGACTTGAGTGCATTGGATGATATGGCAGATTCTGGCACTCGAAAATCAACTAACTTTGACTTTTTTCTTATCCAGCTTGGTAAGGGGCACATCTGTATGTCTCACAGAGGAGTCTCCTATGACTAATATGTTGGGTTTATGCTTAGGCCTTAGTGGCTGTAAGATACAGGTGTGTGGACTATGTGTGGTGTGGTGGGTAGTGGAGTTTGCATGTGCTTATGCCTCGGAGGTTTCTTGTTTGGGTATGCTTTTGATGAGGACCTGCGCATATGTGGGAGTGTGTTGTGTAGGTGTGGGTGGTGTTTGAGGTGTGGTGTTCATGTTGCCAACCTTCTCAGTGCCAGATATACTCGTTTGTGGGGGAGAGAGCAATGACACTACATGCTTGATGTAATTGCATCTCTCACAAATTGTGTTCCTAGGTGGCAGTAGTAGAGGGTTGTCCGTGTACATGAGGCAGTTGCTACACTGTCTCAGGATGCCCATATCAACCAGACTGGCAGGAGAAAATGTAGGAAATTGTCCATCCTTATTTGTCAGAAACTGAAAGAGGTAAGAGGGTAAAGGGAGGAAGGTCTAAGAGTAGTACTACTAGATGATAACACAAGTGGGAAACTTGTAGCTGGAATACATCAAAAAGGGTTTAAAACCATGCAGCTGAAGTTCTGGATGTTGCCGACCTCTATTTAGACTATGCTACTCAATTTTAAAGTTAAGAACTCAGTAAGAAAAAACTCACAATGAAGCACAGATTTATCACCTATAGTCAAAAGAATAGCACTTGCAGTATGAAAAAATATAGTTAAACAGCAACAAAATGCAGTAAAATGCAATTAAACAGTAATGAATTGCAGTAGATAGCAATGAAATATAGTTAATCAGTAGATTGCTTGAAACAATAGCTCACAAATCACAACAGTAACAGACAGCATTAATAAAGCAGCAATTCAGTAGAATACTGTCATCAATTTAGTGAGGCTACCAACAAGCATAATAAATATAGCAAACACCAAAATGATATAGAAAGAGGTACAGTTTTTTAGTAGAAAGTGAAGAGACAGAAGATAATGAGATAATTCAAGGTTCAGAAGCTAAGGGGTGAGCCTTTACTAAGTTCTCAATATAAACAGTAGAATCAGCTGATGTAATATGACTGGGGGGATTGTCCAGTATCAACTTTATACCAGAGGCGGGCAACTCAAAGCCACCAACATTTAAGACCACCACAACTGCGTGGGTGGGACCTAAAAAAAACAGTCGCACAGATTACACCAATATGTAGTAAAACAGAAGTGCAGAAAAGAATTGAAAATAAAACACATCTTTTTCCAGTATCACAGCAGGGCAAAAGGCAGAAAGTCAATCTCTCTGCAGCTTTGAACAGCTTGAGCAAACAAGTATAACTGGTTTAAAACACTGATTATTAAAGGCAGAGAAACAGAAACCAGCTCAATTATCCTATCAAAAATAACAGTGTTGCAGGAATGATTTTAGCTAGATTAAACAAGATGGATTACTTTCTGCCACAAAGAAAAGCAGCTAGGCCTCTCTAGACAAAATGTTTCGCTACATGCTGAAAGGGTCACAAACAGTAACAGATATTCAGCTCTAACAGACAACAAAAAGGAGACTAAAGGAGTTGCACCGATTGCAAAATTTGTTGCACAGATTACACAGATATGTAGTAAAACAGAAGTGCAGAAAACAATTGAAAATAAACACTTATCTTTTTCCAGTATCACAGCAGGACAAAAGGCAGAAGGCCACTCTCTCTGCGGCTTTGAACAGTTTGAGCAAACAAGTATAACTGGTTTAAAACACTGGCTATTAAAGGCAGAGAAACAGAAACCAGCCCAATTATCCAATCAAAAATAACAGTGTTGCAGGAATGCTTTTAGCTAGATTAAACCAGACTGATTATTTCTGACACAAAGAAAAACAGCTAGGCCTCTCTAGACAACTCTAGCATGCTATTAATTGTATGGGACATTTCTGGACTTAACAAGGTCTCAGACAAGACTGCTGATGTCAGTATCATAGCAAATATGCAAACATCCAATGGCATTTCATCTCTTCTATGATTCCTTGGTATGGTGTAACATCATTCTAACACTATCCGTCATTTGTCAAACATAACCAGATCACTTAGGAAACAACTAGGGCATGATATTGCAATATTGTTCTCATGGGAAGAAAATAAAATTTACAGCATTACACAGTTGGTACCATGCTACTTTGAAGATGTGTAATGGTTTGCAACTGGTTATTCTTCAAGTGGATGCTAGTCAATATGGGCTTAGAGCAGTATTTCTACAAGTGGGTACACAAATAAGGCTGGTTAAGGGCTTTGATAGATCCTCATGCATATTATGCTAAAATAGAGAAATAAATGCTTACCATAGTTTGCAGTTGTATCAAGATTATTGATTTTTTCTGTGGAATGTCTGTTATAATATAGTCAAGCCAATAGCTACTAGAGAACATTTTCAGGATAGTCCATGCAAATAGGTGCACATAATTGACATACGAGTAGAGCTTGCTTGCAAGAGTTTAAAAAGACACTAGTGTACATTATTTCAAAACTGTATATGTCAGCAATGAGACAGAAGTGCTAAGAATCTATACATGAGATGACAGAGAAACACAGCTGATGCAAATGGTTGTTAGATATGGTAGGCCAAAATACTGAGTTTCTGTATCCAGATATAAAACTATACTTGCCATGAGGAACTTCCAAGTGTCTAAGGCTTGGTGTTTAAATTATCATTTCTACTTACCTACATGATGTAATGTTATATAAATTCAGGAGTCAGAGTGAGTCCAATATGTCTACAGAGTAGCCATGGTAGTTTTTTTTTTTGAAAAGGTCACCAAAGCAATGGATAAAGGCAAAACAGTACACACTGTATACCTTGACCTGGTGAAAGCTTTTGACACATTTCCATACTCAGGCATGGTAGAAAAGCTCAATAATCTGGAAATAAACTCTTGCACCACCAGCTGGATTGCCAACTAGCTCACAGATAGGGCACAGATAATAAAACAAGAGAAGGTACCTCCACAAAGAGACTAATTACTAGTGGAGTCTCCTAGGGTTCTGGGGCCTCTCCTGTTTGGCATCCACTTTTTTGAAGTAAACATCAATAGTAAAGGCCTCTGGCTGACTAAGTTTGCATATGACTGCAAGCTAGCAGCAGTCATTGAATCCAAAATGACTTAGCCATCCTGCAGGAAGGCTGGTCGCAAACAAACAACTGGTGCCAAAATCATAGACTGAAACTAAATGACAAAAATTGCATTACTGTATCCTTTGGGAAGTAATCTACCCCAGGGAACTACCAAATTGACAATATGTCCCTAAGAGTTGATCCAGTTGTTCAGGATTTGGGAATATGTCCATTGTTGTAAGAAAGTTCTTCTATATTGTACAGCTTATAAACAAAGAGATGATGTCTAGACCTAAGGATGCTATTGTTCCCCTTACTCAGCACGCAACGGGCCATTCCTTGACTATAGTGCCTTCTTTGGCTTGTATCTGTCCAGACACATGTAGCAACTAAAACATCCACAGAAGTACCTTACTAAAAGGATACAAGGCCTAAATAACATGTTCTACATGGACTGAATCAAAGCCCTGTCACTATACTCTGTATCCTACAGATGGTTTACAGGTGACCTGAGTCTGGATACTTTATATATTTTAATTAAATAATGGATTACTCTTGATCTCAGTTCAGTACTAAGCTACTTACTGGAGTAAGTAACATGTTCTTCATTTTTCAACCACATTCAACAAGGTTAACTTTCCTGACTAAGTGAATGTGATCAGACTTCTACATGTACATCATTAAGATGAGTTTTTTGAAAATCCACACATAGTGAATTGTCATTCAAAAAGGGTTTCAACAACTTTCTTTAATTTTATTGCTTTCTTTAAAAATTGTAATATTTCAGAATGAAATAGATATCATTCACAATAATTGTGTCAAATAAGTTAAAATACTAAAAGACATGGTTTTTCACCCTGAATCTGGGGGTAAAGGCATAAATAATCTTTTAAAATGCACTCACAGAAGAATAGTACAAGATGCAAATCAAACAGAATTTCTATTAAAACAAATTTTCTAACAGATAAATTTAAATACCTTGAAAACAAGGAGAAAAAGATCAACATTAGAATTTTACAAATCTCTGAAAACAGAAAAAAATGCATGGTGAGTTTTCTTGCAGCTTTAGTGCTACAAGTTTTTAAAGCTACTGATCACATCTGGACAGAGAACTATTGTTAATAAGAACCTGGTTAAATTATTCAACAAAAGCAGGATCAAATACCATAAAATCAGAGAATGACTAAGCCATCAAAACACTAGAGAAAAGAAGGCCATATTGATGCTTAGTGAAACTTCTAAAACAAAATGACATTAAAACACAAATATTTTCAGCTACGATAAAGCTATTCCTTTCTTAGGCACAAGCATCTCCCACATCTTAGAAGAAGCAATACAAGTGAAAACAATCTTTCCTGTCTGTAGCTGAACTCATACCATTAATACGAATAAAAACAACACTGAGAAATGATACATGGCTTATGAAAAAAAGTTAAATTTTTAAATAATGATTGTGTAAGAAACATTTAAATATTCATTTTTTTTTTATAAAAACATGATCAGTTTTAACAATAATAATAACAATAATAATAATAAATGGAACCTATGTCGAATTGAATTGGTATTGAGGAAATCCAGGACTAATGAAACAAGCCATTTCTGAAAGAGGAAAGGAAAACTAAGACGGAGACAGTAGAAGGTAAGTGGTTTATAATAAAATATATGATTAAAAAAATGTTTAAACAAGCTAACATTTTTTTTCCATTTGTTTATCAGGGATATCCAACTGGGCCAGAGGCCCATTTTCAGTGGATGCCTGGGGAAAAAAGCTCCTTTATAAAAAACATTACATACAAATTCATGTAATACAATAATAATATAAAAGTATTACAAATAATACAATAATACAAATCAAGTTAAAAGTTCGTTTAATGTGTAAATTAAAATGCGCCATGTTTGAATAAGATACCTTCTAAATTAGCCCACTCCTAACATCAAATATTGAATGCTTATATTAAATATTGAACATATTGTTAACGTTATTATTCACCACCTTTGGTATGCTTCTTTTTATACAGTAAAAGAGAACCAACAGAGTGTCACAGTGGATAGTGCTGTTGCCTCACAGCAAGAAGTACCATGGTTTGATTATTGGCTGAGGTGCCTTCTGTGTGGAATCCACATGTCTTCTCTGTATTTGCATGGGTTTCCTATGGGTGTTCCAGTTTGCTCCCACATTTCAAAGACAAGCAGTAGGTGGACTGGACACTCTATCTTGGCCATAGATGTCAGTGTGTAGTGTGGAAGACTCTAATCTGGCTGTGAGTGTGAAGTGTGGAAGTACTACCATAGCAGGGCTAGCCCCCTGGCAGTGTAAACCTTGGCTCTAGATGATTATCACTGTTGAGGTGACACCCTGAAAGTTAGAAAAGGGGGTTGTGGATGGATGGGTAACACAGTACAGCAGAATCAAAAAGTAGCTCCACTGAATATGCAAAATGTTTTTTTGAGTCTTAATGAACTTTCATAGTTAGAATGATTAAAATCATCTGTTTGCCATTATGTCATAGAAGTAAGCACATGATGATATGCTTAATTTTGAAATAAAAAAAAGGAGTAACATTCCTATCTTTTTAACAGTTCAAGTTATTCTTAAGCAAGGAGCCTCTCATAATGCAATTTTCTCATTCACTCATGAATATGGGAAATCAAACAAAAGCCTGGTATATATTTGTTCCAGTGATGGAATGATCTAGTCTAGGAAGTCATTAAAAGAAAGAAGGTATGAGAGATAGAAAAGAAGGACAATGCTAAGAAGGAATCCTGGCTGGCTAGCAAAGAAGCTAAGAGGGCAATTGCATTAGCAAATAACAAGGCATTACAGGCACCCTACCATCTTCTGGAAAGTGACTCAGTTAATGGCACAAAGAAACCCTATTAGATTGCACTGCAAATATAGAAATACAAAGAAGATAATCTGACACCCTTCATAAGAAATGCCAGATATAACTTGCTCACCAGTCCTCAGGACATGAAATGCAGATGGAATGGATACTTCCTTCAGCTTCTGAATGAAGAAATTAGCACAGATGTGGTACTGCCCCAGACTCAGCTTACTATGAAAGAAGAATATAAATGAACACGTAAAGTAGTAGAAAATAAGAAGGGAGATGACCAATTCAGATTCAGATCAGGATGCAGCACAGACAACCCGATGTTTGCAGTGAGACAGATAGTTGCTGAAAAACTACAGATAAATAGAGTCTATCTTGGCATTTCTAGACTTGGAGAAAGGATATGACAAGGTCTCATGAAAGCTGATTTGGCCAGTCCTGTGGTAGTTCCTAGTCCCAAAAACACTAGTAGAATTAGAGCAGTCTCTGTAGAAGAACCCAATGATTCAAGTGCAAACAACATTCATGGTCACAAAGGGGTTCCCAGTGGGGGTGAGTGTGCATCAGTGTTCAGCTCTGAGTCTACCACTGTTAATACTGGTGATGGACAACACTGGAAAAAAGGTTGGAGTGGACAGATCAACAAAGTTGCTGTATACAGATGTTATGTGTCATTACCTGCAGACCCTGAGCAAGAACTTCAGCAAAGGCTAGGGGAATGGAATCAAAACTGATGTGTGTACAGATAAGACCACTGTAATGGCAGCAAATGGGGAAATTAAAAGAAGATGAGAACTGAGATAGAAGGGAAAATATTGGAAGACATTAAGAATATGTTTAATAGCATTAAGCTTTGTGGAGTGTTCTACTCCATTGGTATTTCTCTATGCATTATGAGACAATACAGAAAGAAATGGAGAGAACTTCTCTGAGCTCCATTTAGTTGTGGATGATTCAGTAGGTGGCATTAGAATATTTATTTAAAAGACTGAATGGTGATCTGAAACAAATGGCAATAATATACCTGATTTTGCAGTATAATGAGAAATTCATGTCCTGGGGTAGTTAAGTGTTTCTGCATTGTTAAAGGTTTGGAGAGGGAGCAGTACTAGATGAGAACAAACACAATGATTAAAAATGACAATGTTAACGAAAAATTAATGCAGTGATTAAAGAGGTATTGTTGGGAGGCTGGAAATGTGACAGTTTCTGACCCATCACTATTCTTTCTTCCATCTCTAAAATTTTAGAAAAATGTGTTCATACTCAGTTTTTTAATTATCTGGTTCAAAACCAAATCCTTTCTCCTTCAGGCCAGCTCACAGTGCTACCACAGCTCTCATTTTCTTTATGGACACAGTTAACCTGGCCTGTGATGCTGGTAACATTGTCTCCTCGCTCTTTCTCAACCTCTCTAAGACCTTTGATATGGTATTCCACCCCCTTCTTCTCCCCAAACACTCCAAGTTAGGCATCTCACCCCCAACTTTAAACTGGTTCTCAAACTACCTCACCAATAGGTAACATTTTTTCTCAGCTTTTCTTAACATAACCACAGGTGTTTCCCAAGGATCCATACTGGGCCCTCTTTTGTTTAGCATATTCATTAACAACCTTCACAACATCCTTACTCAAGGCACCATCATCCAATACGCAGAAATTCTGCAATCATCTGCACTGCCAAGTCCATATCTAAACTACAACTACTTATCCAAAATGCCTTCACATCAACTGAAACTTGGATGTCAAATAATCATCTCACTCTAAATCCCAATAAAATTAAACTCCTGAGATTCACCCCCCGAAAAACACCCCCATCTACAAGAATGAATTCACTGTTCATTTTCAAAACAGTACTATCATTGAAGAAGTTCCAAGTACTAAACTGCTAGGCTTTATCATAGATGGATACTTAACATTTAACCTCCACATTCAGTGCAACATCAAAAAAGACACATCAAAAATTGGGCATCCACTATAGACACAACTACTTCCTTAACAACACTGCAAAAAAGTCTCTAGCCTCATCCTTTCTGCTACCATCTCTATTATATGGTGTCCCTGTCCTTACTAACATCCAGTCCTCTTTGAAATTCAAACTAGACACATGCTACAACAAGACAGATGCAAAATTCTCATACCACCATTGTTCATCACTACATCAGCTAAACTCTTGAACTTCCACACTATCTCACATATTTACAGTTAACAACTAAATATAAATTGATACATAAACCATCAAATTGCCATGCTATTTCTTCTGTACTTACCATGTACCACCTAAATAGACCACTTAGATCCGAAAACAAACTACTGTTCAAAGTTGAAAAGTCAAATCTCTCAACTGGTCAGATGATTTACTCTTTTACTGTCTCAAAACTATGGAATACCCTTCCACCCATAAATCAGAAGCAGAAACAATCCAGCTCTCTTTAAGAACTCCCTTAGACAATACTTTTCTTCTCTCTGGCAATGTATATGTGCCAAAATCACACTCCCTCCTCTATATCACCATACCTCATTCTATCTGTACTCATACACAACTTTCTATCTCTCAATTTCCACAAAACGGTCCTGCTTGCACTGCCCTTTAAATTTACCAACTATTCATGCCTATAACCTCTAAGTGTTAAAAATCATGAAATGCATATTCTGTTGTACAAACACACTTATTACTATACATAATACTGTACAATGACTGTAAATGGCTCAACTGCAATCCTCCTGTTTGTTGTACTGACCACAGTGATCTATGTTACTGTATAATGTCATGTATTGTGGACTGTAAATACTCTGTATTATGTTAATTTCATATTGCGCATTGTATATTTTAGTGTGGAGCTTTTCACCCAGGCCTCCACTGAAATTGGGCTCCTTGGCTCAGAGGACCTTTGTGGTAAACAATGCAAATAAACAAATAAATAAATAAATAAGTTGTTAAAACAATTAAGGCAGTGATAAACTGGCAAACAGTGAATATTTATTATGAATTAGTAATTTACATATCTTTATATGGTTGCTACTATTGGTACGGATTTATGTTTTCTAATTTAAAGTAAGGCTTATTATGAAAGTAATAATAGTAATCCACTGCCTTAAATGGTTATTACACTTTTACTCTATTTACTGGTTTACTATCATTTTTGCAAATGACATGCTGTTGGCAGTTATGCTGCCGAAAATCAGAATGTCCTTTGCAAAATGAAAAGTGATTTGGATAGTCGAACACACTTATGTGAATGCAGTAGTGCATTCGCATAAGTGTGTTCGACTATATGTACGAGATTGCAGTACAGTGGAGATAGGAAATTCATCCATATCCCAACTGTAGTGAGATCTCGGAGTTGGAATAAATTAGTAGCAGGGGGTGTGGGGGGGCACCCCTTGCAAAAACATGATATGTCATATAAGTGAAAGAAAATATCTTCCCACTGCTATGGTGAAGCTGTCGAATGTGATAAACAACAAAAACAGCGACAGTTAGCTCACCTAGGCTAATACTGCAAGTAATAGTTGCTGATAAAGAATTCAAAAATTCTGTCCGTGACAAATGATGCACAAATCCTTTCAGGTAGTGAAGTTTAAAAAATGAATTTTAATGTTACAACGATTAAAAATAAAAATAAAAGTCCCTGGTGCAATAACAAACGATAAGCGCTTTCGATAAAATCTTCTTCGGATCGTTATGTATATAGCCTAGATGTGCTAACTGTCGCTGTTTTTGTTGATATGTCATATAGGAGTTTGATTTACATCAGCTCCTATACGGCTATCACGTCAAATGTTCAGCGACAATGTCGACTCAAATGTGTCGATCATTTGGAGTGACACTGTGTACACTCGAAATGTTTAATTTTGGTTTAACTTTGCATTATTTCGAATGGCAAATGTTTTGCCGTTCAAACTAACAATAGTAAACCCTATTTACTTACTTACAGAATGTAAAAGTAGTTTCATTCAATAAATGTTTGTAGCACACATAAGCAGCAATTATTCTTGCCCAAATATTCACTTAGACATGAGCATTTATTAAACAAGAGCTTATGTTTATTGTGTGTTACACATACATTTTTTGAAGGTGAACAGAGAATATTTAACCAGGCAATAATAAGATTGCTGAAATTCCAAACAGCACAAAATGACAATGTTTAACTCTAACATTGACTACAATATAAGAAAGTGTGTGTGTATCTATATATATATATATATATATATATATATATATATATATATAGATATATATATATATATATATATATATATATATATATATATATATGTATATAGGTATATTGTTTGTTTCTTTTGGCTTTTCCCAGTTAGGGGTCGCCACAGCAGAACTCCGGTCCACTAATGATTGGCAGTAGATTTTGACATGCTGGCTTGCTGGGCCTAACGCACAACCTTCAACAAAGGAACGCCCATTCACGCATGTCGCCACACAGAAGACGCACTAACTGAGAATTGAACGAGCAACGTCTAACTGTGAGATGACAATGCTACCACAGCACCACCACTGCAGCACACACACACACACACACACACACATATATATATATATATATATATATATATATATATATATATATATATATATAATATATACATAATATGTATATAAACTGCATATGTAGTCTTCCTTTACTGGGTACTGATCTTTCTGGCCTGTTATGTGCTTGGTACAGAGATCTGTTGATTAGCTATTCCACTCTGCATCAGCAGTTATGAATACTACCCCTGGATTTTAATACTAATACATGTACTATGATGTATTTTGGTCCATTCAACATTACCACAAATTATATTATAAATAGAAGCAGTTTTAAAAATGTTACATATTTTAAGAGTCATATATAAGTAAAACATTTGAGGATTTTCCAAACAACATCTAATATGGATGTGTAACATATGCCGGCAGAGCTAGCTGGAATTTTGTGAAGAATTATATGTCATTTCTTTATCAAACTGATTTGTACAGATGCTTGTGTTGAAAAAAAAAGTATTTTAAAGTTGCTTGTGCTAAAAATGTGCCAACAGTGGGTCCTGACTATATTGTAACTGAATTAAATGTATATGTTTTAACAGAGGATACTGGAAGAGAAGAGGTTAATCTCATTCCCAGGTAACTTTGAAAAATATTTGAAATTAAATGAGACCATAAAGAATTCATCTTACAGTTCCGGTTGCAGCCAGAGACAAAATGTCTGGGAAACCAAGTATTAGGAAGCCTTCTTTATTGTCTCTAGCAGGGAGCTAATTGCTACTCTGGAAGGGTAGAGGTTTGAAATTGTTTTATGACTTCAGGGAATTGCAGCAGATCTGAGCAAGCTCTATCTGTGTATATGGCAACACATAGGTGCGAAAATCCTGGCAGCTTATAGTGTTGCTGATAATGTGAGAAACAGAGTCAGATGACCAGATGTGATGTCATTTTGCAAGCTATCCCATAAATAATATTTAGATATTATATTGTGAACTCTGTCAATCAGACTGGGCAGTCTATTTCTTGGAACCTGACATAGAAGGACCCCTCACCTATTTCATCTTGAATTGAAATAGTAAGTGCCCAAGGATAGTAATTCTCTAAATCAGTTAGGAAAATATAGTGAGAATAGTTAAGTATTGTTTTTCTGTAGCTGTGTGAATCTTTCTATCTCTGTTATTTTAATATTTCCTATGGCTAAAACTCTATTGTTTACTGTAAATCGATATTTAACATTTTCATGTCCTTTTATTATTCATTATTAAATATATTTAAACTTCTTATTGTGGCTGGTCCTTTAGAGAAATGTTTTAATCTGTGAAAGTACCTACATGTATCTGGTGACAGCTTTGGCCACTCCCAAAGCCTGGCTGTTTGGTCATCATTACCGTTTGTATTAATATTAATTCATTAATTTCACTCAGTGTAATTGGGTACCCTTGCAAGAGCCTTAGGTAGCTGGTTTTATAGTGCCTGGTGGCAGTGATAACTACCTTATAGTTTGGGTGGGAAGGGCACAGCGGGTAAATCTGTGCCAGCCTTTCCCAGGTGTGTGTGTGTATGTATGTGTGTGTGAGTGTGTGAGTGTGTGTGTGTGTGAGTGTGTGTGTGTGTGTGTGTGTGCATGTGTGTGTGTGTGTGTGTGTGTGTGTGTGTGTGTGTACAAAGCACTTGCAAAGATCTTTACAGCTGTACCAAACGGGAGCCTTACTGGGGACCTAGGGAGAGACAGAAAGAGAAATACAGACCCTGGGCTGAGTGTTCTCTGTTTGATCTTAAGGGAAATAGTGCTTGATGCAGAGAGTCTGCATCTGGAAATACTGAGTGTATCCATTTGTATTCCAAGTGAATGTCTCTTTCCAGTGTCAGTGGTGAGGATTTAGGCTGCTTGATTACTGGTCCATAGTGGGGATGTCACAATATTAACAATGTTACCAATTCAGAATGTCCTAAGGTCAGTGACCCCAGATATGACTATAAAACTCTGAAGGGGTGCACCACTTCTGAGGTGCCTTCCCTCAAATTATTGTTTATGTCAATTCACCATCTACCTCAGCTGGTGGTAGCTCAGGTGGTTATAAAAGATCCTCTGACAATTATAAGAAAAAAAGAGTAAAATCAAACTAACAAATTTATAACCGAAAGCATAAAAATTCAAAATACAAAATAATATCTTACCACCACTTTCTTGTGCCAAATTTCTTTATAATTGAACCACTTCTCTCATATCCCAAAGCTTATTATAAAATACTTCAATATATCTTCCAACCCAGAGTGATCACAAATTATTATAATCTATATGGTTACTTTTTCTACATTTTCTATAAATCCCTTAATATTCCAAGGTCATGTTTGTCTCACCAAATTCCAGACTATCTATCTATCTATCTATCTATCTATCTATCTATCTATCTATCTATCTATCTATAATGAATTTCTCAAATATGTTTATATTATTACATCACACATATGATTAACTGAGTCTTCTTTACAGAATGGTTATATCAGCAGGGCTTTTCTAAAACACATTTATATATAATTTTGTCTGTAATTCTGTCTGTAACAGACAGCCTAATGTGATGTAATGCCAGTTCTTTTCATCTTGTACACTTAGTCTCACTGTTATCAGCATAATAATATTGTTTTCTAAAACATCCCATCCTGCCACAACATAAAACTCATTTATGACCGTTGAATACCAGAGTTTTCTACTTTTGCAATCAATATAAGTGTTTGGCTTCCACAGTCTGACATTTCCTTGGGTCATATTTAATATGGGTTTTAAACAGATTATTTTTGGCCATCATGATTCTAATATGGACATTCTTATAATTTTGCCTTACTACCCCTGATAATACACCCTTGTTTCTTTCCCTGAAGCTGAACAAACAGTTAAACCAAATGAAGAGAGGCACGATGTACTACTAGGTTAATCAATGTCACACCACCTTCATCCTTTTCCATATAAAATACCACATTTTATTGGGGTTTTATGTGAGCTCCTATAACAGAAACAAACAAAACATTTTATTTTATTTTCCTCCTAGTCTAGGAGGTCAGAAACTATTACAAATAACTACAAATGCCTAACAATACCAGATTTAACAGCAATTGTTTCAAATTATATAGGATAAATTCCCTACATATGTACAACATCTCTGATCTTCCCTAATTGCATTTTAGCATTTTCTGCCATTATATTATCAGAAATGACACAAAAAAACTGAACATTCTCTTTCCGTAAAATAAATGACCGTAGCTTGAATTTTCCCCACATCTTTATTTTTTTTCTTTATTAATTTCTAACCCCACTCCCACAATTCCATCATAACCATATCTACAACATGTCAGTAATGTCAGAAATGTAACAGTTTTTATTATAAGCAAAATAATGTCAGCTTAACTTCTTTCCATTTGTAATAGTAAACCGCTCACACAGCTCTCATCTCTGCCATTCTGTCTGCATCTTGATTCCATAAATAACAGCATGCATCCCTAGTCCAAATAGAACCACGTTTGCCAGATAACCCTGTTTTATTTCCCAAATGTATCCTTTTTTCCACTGACACTATTCCTGCTGTTAGATAACTTTTGTTGAACAGCACACACTTAGGATGGTTTCAGCATGTCTCCAAATTTGTATTCTCTCATTAACCCCGTATCTTATCTGCTGCTGTGTTATCATATGCCATAACTTCATCATATACCTCATCACCATACCTACCCCTGTCGTTTACCACGGTATCTATTACTTTTCATCAATAAAAATAAAATAATTACATCTCTTTAACAGATATCATATAATTCCTGTTGTGTAATGCAGTGAAGCACTCCTCTCATCCATGTTTGAATTATTTTCATCAGTGCTTTAAAATCTTTTTTTACTACTAGTTGCTAATTTCTAGCTACTAATCTGACCACTATTCTTTTTCTCATGCAGATGTCACATGACCGTAACACACTTTTGTATACTAAATACCATTCCTTTTTTTCAAAACAGGTTTATTGTTTTAACATATAAGAGAAATATCATAACAATTTTATACAAGTAATTAAAAATAGGTATTATTATAATATTCAACAAAACAACTAAAGTATTTACAAAGACATCCACTACAATCAGATCAATTAATTAAACTAAAATACCATGCTATTGAAATTAAATTTTTTTTAACAAATTTTGTAAATTATCCCATACAATAAAATAAGATGTTTTTCTATTTGTTCTAGTCCTAATTGTGTTTATTTCCATATGGCACACTATATTCATAACATTTTTAAATTCATTGAACGAAGGAGGTGTATCTGAAATCCAATTTCTAGTTATTATTTTCCTAGCCACTGCTAGAATAGACCATAACAAGGGAAGCTTAACCTTTTTAACACTTTGAGGTACAGGTGTGTTGAATAATATGAGAGATTTAGAAATAATGAAATTATCTGTAAAAAGAGCCTGCAAAATTCATTAATTGACTTCCAGTATTCTTTCAATTTTATACAGTCATAAAACATATGAGCCCAGTCAGCATTAATTTCTACATTACATCTCTTACATAGATTATCTTTATTATTTATTTTATTCATCATCAAAGGTGTATAAAAGATCTATGTAAAATTTCCATGTATAAAGTCTCCAGACAATGGAAGACGTAGTTCTATAAGCAGATTCCAATATATATTGTTTATCTTGTTGATTTGGTGGGTCCCCATTAATAGAAGTGAAATAATTCCAGTATGAATCTACACTGTAAAAGTTTCTTGTCTGATAACTTTATGTATGTATGAAAGTTTACCTTTATCAGAAACTTTATGTTGTAAATTTAATATCAAGTAATCAATCAGTGTTGGAATAGATTCTTTAACAGTTATAGACATTAAATCTATTTTATTAATGAGACGTTGTCTAAAGGTCTGAACCTCTAACCAGCAAGTTTCTCTTAGATCAAATTCTTGTTTTAAGAAATCTAGATTTTTAACTTTATTATCCGATATCAACTGATACCAGTACTTTAGATCATTATCTATAGCTAAATGAGTTCCTTCAGATGTAGATGACAAAAGCATACCCTGAGTATACATTATAGGAAATACAATAAAATTCCATTCCCTATACTTAGGGTGCATGAATATAAAGTTACGATAACTAATAATAATATTTAATGGGTAACAAACCATATGTTTAAGTGTAATAGGTGAAGTACAAAATTCCTTTAGTAACCATAACATGGAGTTATTTACAATCATATTTTATGTGTTAAGGAGATTTTCATGAAGTGTATACTAATTAGCTCCCAATAATCTTTCCATTTTGTGACATATGACTGATCTATTAATAAAGTAATAACTTTTACAATAGAAGAGATAGTATATAAATTAAAGTCTGGAAAAGAAATACCCCCTTGAGACCAGTTATTAGTATGTTTCTTTAATGCAATCCTAGGTCTATTAGGTGCCCATAAGAAATTTAACATTAGTGTGTTCAGTTTCTTGATAATTATTTTTGTAGGTGGAAGTATTATTGATTGTATTAAGTATAAAATCTTGGGGAATATTATCATTTTAATAATTGTAAGTCTTTTAATGAACAGTTTTGTAAGTTATTGTATGAATTATATACTATATTATTTTATAACATATTTTATAACATATATGAAAGTTAAAGTATGATTTTATTGACAAGTTTATTTTTTAAAACAGGTTCCTATATACAATTTTTGAAAATTTGTTCAGTAAGTTAATTATTCAAGTATATTTATTTATTTTTATATTTATATAATTATTTATTAAATATGGAAACAAGGAGAGTGTGTAATTAATTTAATTTGTGCATGAATTTGCTTTGTATGGGAAAGAAAGAAAAAATTCAACAGCAGAATGCACAGTACTTTAAAAAGCATGTACTTTAAAAACTTTTGTTTACACACATTTCCTGTTCACTGTGGCATGACCATACAAGGAAGAAAATCATTTATGGTGTACTTGGTCAATAATTGTTCCAATCACAGGTTTAATTAATTAATCAATTTTATCAATTACGTTGTAAATTGCTTTAAAAAAATTAAAAAGGCCTGGACATTACTGA
>NC_056731.1:1091171430-1091174193 GCF_019279795.1 Protopterus annectens | reverse complement strand
ATAAGGAAAAGTTATATTAACATACAAGTATAAATATATGCACAAGTTAGCATATAATATTAAGAACTGGTATATATAATATATATTTTTTAATTAAAATAAATATGGCTTCATGGGTTTAAAAATTTGGTCCAACTTAATTCTGTTATACAACAATTGATTCCACCACACACAGCCTTGCATCAGTGTTCATGGACAAATAATACAAAAATAAATTTTATATCATAAGTGACACAGGATTTTTGTAAATTATGCACTTTTGCTTATGTCACAACAATATATAGTTCACTTTTAATAGTGTTATGTTTTAGGTAAGATATACCCTGTTTCAAACAATGATAATTTGAACAACAATTTTGATATTTTTAATCAATGTATATAGTAATAACTTTTATACTTAATGACAAAATACCTTTCTCAAACTACAACATAAATAGAAAAGAAAATCAATTAAAATATCATGATAATGTTAATACACTTATTACAGGCAGTATCAAGAATGATGTTTTTTTTAATGAACAGTTTTGTAAGTTATTGTATGAATTATATACTATATTATTTTATAACATATATGAAAGTTAAAGTATGATTTTATTGACAAGTTTATTTTTTAAAACAGGTTCCTATATACAATTTTTGAAAATTTGTTCAGTAAGTTAATTATTCAAGTATATTTATTTATTTTTATATTTATATAATTATTTATTAAATATGGAAACAAGGAGAGTGTGTAATTAATTTAATTTGTGCATGAATTTGCTTTGTATGGGAAAGAAAGAAAAAATTCAACAGCAGAATGCACAGTACTTTAAAAAGCATGTACTTTAAAAACTTTTGTTTACACACATTTCCTGTTCACTGTGGCATGACCATACAAGGAAGAAAATCATTTATGGTGTACTTGGTCAATAATTGTTCCAATCACAGGTTTAATTAATTAATCAATTTTATCAATTACGTTGTAAATTGCTTTAAAACAACAATATAAAAACAAGAGGCACTGTGTATTCATTATTCTGATGAAGTCTGCCTGCAGCAGACGATAGCGCTGAATCTATTGAATTTTATTTTTTGTTATTAAAGAAGATTGTGGTCTGATCACACGGAGCTTTATTTTTATGGTTTATTGGATTTTTTACATTTTACCAGTTATTAGTATGTTTCTTTAATGCAATCCTAGGTCTATTAGGTGCCCATAAGAAATTTAACATTAGTGTGTTCAGTTTCTTGATAATTATTTTTGTAGGTGGAAGTATTATTGATTGTATTAAGTATAAAATCTTGGGGAATATTATCATTTTAATAATTGTAAGTCTCTCCTCCATAGTAAAAAACATATTATTCCAGGTATTAAAAAGATTTTGTATATTAAGAAAACAGGTATTATAATTATTATATATAATAGATTTAATATCTTTAGATAGTACTATACCTAAATAAGTTATCTGACCTGAATTGGGTACATATTTAGTAAAATCACTAATGAGAATATTTTTCGTGTATATATAGGTAGTATTTTAGTTTTTTCTTCATTGAATATTAAACCAGAAATACTTTTAAAATTCATCATGTTATCAAATAGAGACTGTATAGAAGAATTAGATCCTGCTGATGTAATTAGAACATCATCTGCAAAAAGTTGAATTTTGGATGTTGTATTTTCATCTATTTCAAAACCCTCTATGTCAGTACTGTTTCTGATCAAATTAGCCCAAGGCTCCATTACTAAAGTGAATAATAGTGGAGAAAGTGGACATCCTTGTTTTGTACCTTTAAGAATGGGTATTTTTTGTGAAACATATGTTTCTACCTTAATATAAGCCAACGTTCCTTTGTATAAATGTTCAATTAGATTTACAAATGCATCCAAGAAGTTTGTGAACTTCATTAAAGTAAACAGATAGTCCCAACTTACTGAATCAAATGCTGAACTTATATCAAGACTAATAAGTGTTAAATCTTTCTTTTTCCTATTTGCAAAATCTATTAATGTTAAAGTTCTTCTTATATTATCAAAAGTATTTCTATTTACAATGAAGCCTGTCTGATCTATATCTATAATGCCGGGAATGATTGTCTTCAATCTATCAGCAAAGATATTCATAAACATTTTATAATCAACATTAAGTAATGAGATGGGCCGATATGAAGAACATCTAGTTGGATCTTTATTAGGTTTTAAAATTGGCGAAATAAATGTATATTGCCAAGATGGAGGGGGGGGTTATTAACTCAGTTTGGGCCAAAATAAAAACCTTATGTATTAATGAATATGTATTTTTAGAAAGGATTTTATATATCTCTGGTATAATACCATCATTACCCGGTGCTTTGTTTGATTTAAGCTTATTTATTTGTGTAATAACTTCTGTATATGAAATACCCTTGTCCAATAGTTTAATCTGTTGCTTATTAAGCTTTTTATTCATATTTGTGGTTATAAACTCCTTTATTTTATCTTTAGGTTCCATGTTAATATTATTATGGTTAATTTTGTGAAAGTGATTTCTAAATTCATCTAGTATTTCTGGTATACTAGAAACATTCTTCTTTTTCCTTACAGAAAAGATTTCTTTGATATGGTTTTGTTTATTCAACCTTTTTGTTTTATTTTTAAGTCTATGTAAGTATTTGGGGCTTATTGAATAAGACAAAACTTGTATTTCTCTAAAGTTATTTTAACTTTATGAGTTAAAATTTCTTTGTATTTCTCATTTAGTTTGTTTATTTCTTCAATAACTTTCTTGTCCATAATATTTTCTT